>NC_079319.1:65433216-65770716 GCF_029931775.1 Euleptes europaea
GTAACCACTGGCCCAAATAGCAATATAGTCAGTTACAAACACAAAATCTTTCGTATTCTTTGAAAAAATAATACCTGAGTGAAAGCTCTTATTTCAAAGAGATCGGTGATGTAAATTTGAAGGAGACAGTTCAGACTTATGAAAAACAATAGGAGCTTTCCAACTGCCTACATGCTTGGGGCAAATCTATGGTTCACACTGATAGCAATTTTATACCAGTTTAGCTGTCATCGTTTCCCCAAAGAATCTTAAGAATTGTAGTGTTATGAGGAGGTAGCAAATCGTGTGCCAAAAAACCCCCAAACTGTTCCAACTGCCGAGAAGAGTGGGATAACAGTATGTTGTTAAGTGGCATTCAGATTCATACAGGGAGAGACTCGCTCTCAGGTATATGGGTCTCAAAACCTTGCAGATATTGCTGAAACCACTTTTCACCTCCAAACCTAGTTCTAAGCAATATAATGAAACAGAGCCGTCTACAGTATGACAGGGTGCAGATGGGTCAAGATGGACCAAGAGAGATGCAATTGCCCATTCACAAACACATGCAATTGCCCATTCACAAACACAAACACTGATGCAATTGCCCATTCACAAACACTGATCATCCACCAGAGTGACCAATGCTGTCTCTGCCCCAAGCTAGGCCTGAAGCCATATTAAAAGTGTCAAGGGAAGATGTGCGGTCCAGAAACTGGTATAAAATCTCCCATCTGCCTGATGGGCTGCTGCCACATGAACACATGAAGCTGCCTTATACTGAATCCAACCCTTGGTCCATTGCACTCAGTATTGTCTACTCAGACCGGCAGCAGCTCTCCAGGATCTCAGGTAGAAGCTGCAAGCCTGGTGCTGCAGGTATTGCCGGCAAATGTGGTTGGGAGGAAGAGGAGGGAAGGAATTTCTTGCTCAGGTAAGCAGTATGATGAAACACATTCATCAGTTGTAATGCTTTCCCTTCATATGGAAATAGAGCATTATCATTATGTGCTGCTGAAGCTTCTATTTTCAAGCATAGGAAATATGAATTTGGCTGGCATCTTTCTTGCATTGTTATGGAATTCAGTGGAATAAGATGTGATGCTGGCCACAGACTTCTTTGGCTTAAAATAAAGATTTTGAAGAAGAAAAAAAAACATTATTGAAGTTTGGAGTCTGTCAAAATTATTAGCCATGCTGGCTAAACCAATGCTGTGTTCAGAGGTAAGGCATCACCTGATTTCAGCATACAGCTTGGTTCTGAGGTTGCATGGATGATGCCTTCATGCCCTTTGTGGGCTTCCTGGAGACACTGGATGGTCACTATTGGACTAGAATGTATCACTGGCCTTACGTAGTGGGGCTTTTCTTACAGTTTTTTGTTCTTATAAATATTCTGTATTTAAAGTGGTGAGCTTCCCATTGGAAAACCCCCCCCCCCAATGCATCCTGTGCACTGGATTTCTAATCCCTTGCATTGCCATAAGAAGAATCCAGAGAATCCGGCGCTGCATGCCACATCGCCCTTCGTTCAGTAAGAAATAATAATGGACCATGATAAAATATATACTGTGATTACTTAGAACAAATGAAGAGAATATAATTGTTGAGCCAGCGTGGTATAGTGGTTAAGAACAGTGGTTTGAAACGGTGGAGTCTGATCTGGAGAATCGGGTTTGATTCCCCACTCCTCCACATGAGCGGCGGACGCTAATCTGGTGAACTGGGTTGGTTTCCCTACTCCTCCACATGATGCCAGCTGGGTGACCTTGGGCAAGTTACAGCTCTCTTAGAGCTCTCTCAGCCCCACCTACCTCACAGGGTGTCTGTTGTGGGGAGGGGAAGGGAAGGTGATTGTAAGCCCGTTTGAGTCTCCCTTAAGTGGTAAAGAAAGTCGGCATATAAAAACCTCCTCCTCCTTCTTGATAATTGTAAAAATCAGCTCATCAGCTCCTCCTCCTCCTCCTCCTCCTTCTTGATAATTGTAAAAATCAGCTCATAATAGTAAACTCACAGTGTCCTCTTAAGCAAATTTACATCCTTTTAAATACTTTCCAGTCAACAGGCTAGAAGGTTGTAACTCTGCATAGGATGGCACTGCCAGTCTCAACTGAGGCTATGTAATTTTGCCGACGCGTTTTCCGTTTCACAAAAATGAAGCGCTCCTATTGGCCCAGTTTCAGAACACATTGTTAACACAGGAAAGTTAGGATTATGATATTATTTTTTGTCAGCTTCATACAGTTAATATTCTTTTTCATATAGCTGTGGCTTTTTAAAAATATAACGCTGCATATAAGAGAACAGAGAGAGAAATGCCAACAGATTGGACCTCCGGGAAGTGCCCTGATGTTAATCAGAGCAGTGTGCAAGACAGAAAAGCTGATAGTCAGAAATTGCTCTTTAAACTAAGACAGACTGTCAGTCTTCGGGAATGGTGGGGAATGGCCTATTTATGTAATCAGATACTAAAGCTGGGGAAGAAGCTGTCAGGCACATTCTTGTTGTGTAAGCAGCAGGCAAACTGTGCTTTATCTGACAGACAGTGTGTAAATCTGTCCATGCAAAAATCCAAATGTTTAGTTTGCTTCTAGTCACTATAATAATCTGCTTATTTTCTTCTGCAAGAGCGATGACATCACTTAGTAGAATGCACCACAGACAGGAGGCCTAGATAAGACTATGTTACTGTCAGTCATTCACTCCATGATTGGCAAGGAGATAAATAGGAATCTTCTGGAGGTTTGCTTCTAGCTAAAAGAGCAGCCCAACACCTTCAGATAAGTATATGAACAGCGGGCATCCAATCTAGCAGTTTCATTTTATATTTCAGTTCTCCCTTGTGAAAGAAAGGGTCGCTTTAAAAGCTGCATGTTCAATTCAGTTCTAATTTCTTGGTTTCTGATTAGAGAAGTCTTGATGGAAATATATACAGATATATATTTATCTATAAAAATATAGTGCGTATTGTCTAAAGCAGGGGTGGGGAATCTTTTTTCCACCAAGGGCCATTTGGATATTTATACCATCATTTGCGGGCCATACAAAATTATCAACTTAAAAATTAGCCTGCTATATTTGGTCAAACAGTTAGCCAAGAGGCACGACCAGAGACAGCTCTGAGTGTCTGCCACGTAGTTTCTCCACAGCCCGGGTGGGAAAGGGTTAACACAGTTTCTTGGGAGGTCCTAGCAGCTCCATAGATAATGACTCTTCTGCAAGGGGGGAAAAGGTTCCTTTTCTCGGCAAAACAAACTCACATCTGCCTTGAATAGAGGCTATTCCTGTCTGCGGGAGGGGGCGAATCGCCAGTCTTAAATCCTTCTGAGCTAGAGATCTGCCAGGACCCATGAAGGGCCAGACCAAATGACTTCACGGGCCTTATGTGGCCCCCGGGTCTGACGTTCCCCACCCCTGGTCTAAAGAAAAGGTTCAGAGATGCAGGTGATCATGTCAGCCCAACTAGAGATTAAAACAGGATTAATGTCTTTTCCAACTTTGATAATACTATTAATTCAGTCTGATAGTTTAGCAGACTTTTAAATATGCAGTTTGAGAGCTGAACAATGGTCGACTTGAAGGTATTGAGACTTTATGGTTCAAGATCACTTACTTTATTAATTAATTTTGTGGGTTCTCCCCCCCCCCCAGAAAAACCCCCCAATCCTTCCTCCAAGGAACTTGTGTGTTTTTCCTCTCTATTTTATTCTCACAACAAACCTGTGAGGTAGGGGAGGTAATGTGACTCAGTTTGTCGAGCATCTGCTTGGCATGCAGAAGGTCCCAGGTTCAATCCCGGTATATCCAGTTAAAGGGACTAGGCAAGTAGGTGATGTGAAAGACCTCAAAACTGAAACAAGTAAACCTTTCTTTCTTTCTTTCTTTCTTTCTTTCTTTCTTTCTTTCTTTCTTTCTTTCTTTCTTTCTTTCTTTCTTTCTTTCTTTCTTTTTCTTTCTTTCGAAGCTGTTGTGTAGTTGGATAAATAATTGGAAACCTATTGTATCTAATTTGAAACAGAAGTATTAATTAGTAGCAATTACTCCATTTCTATTTATAGAAAAAGTCCATTTCAAGTATGTGTTGCTTCTCTAGTTCAAATCAAGAACTTTCAGCTTTTAAAGAATTGTAAAGATACATTGCGTCAACCCCATTTGTTCCTTCAGTAGTGATGATCACGTGTTCACTGGTATTAAAATATAAATTAATAGTCAAAACATAGCCAAGCTGCCTTGAGCCAAGAGCAAACATGGTGTATAAATATTTTAATTAATTAATAAATTTCTGAATTTTCTCATTAAAGTTAGATCATAAGCTTCATTTTGGACATATATTTGAGTTCTGGATCTTGCAAATAAGTTGAGCAATATGTATGTATGCCGCTCTACTAGGCACTGCTCGTGCAGAGAAATTATGGGTTTATGGTCCAGCAACAGAGAAATTTGAGATGACCAAGGTCTTTGATCTTTCCTTGTCTATTGCCCTAGAGTAGAAAGAAGGCACATTACATTTGCACAGCTCTGCTTCTGCTTTCTTTCAGCAGCTCAGCAAACAGAAACTAGTGAAATTGTATTCATTTATTTAGAATCTTGCTATCCTTGTGTTTCATAGAGCGCTCAAGGCAACAAGGGACACCATACCTCCCTCACTAGTCATACTGCAGTCCCAGCAGCCTACCTGCAATTTCTGGAATCTAACAAAGCCAGAAGAGCATTTACGCTAGCCAGAAGCCATACCTTACCCTCTGCTGTACTGGAGGGGGAAAAATAAGAAAACAATCTATGAACAGAGACTATGTGCTTGCGCACAACTGAGCACATATTCAACTGAGCACATATTGCTGGAATGTGCTTTCTACAAAAAAAAATCTGCAGTGAAACTATTGGGCCATTGTTGGAAAGATTCCCAGGGAGATCTAATAAAATCAAAATAGATTATCTCCTATCGGATAAAAACCATCAAACGACACAAAGGGTTGCCAAGTTTCGTGCCCAGGTCTATAACCTAAAAAAAAAAAACCCTAAGAAGTGTTCTTAAATTAAGGAGTGGTACAGATTTTTTATTTTAGTATTCGTTAAGGAGTGTTAATATGTTAAATACATTACGTTTATCTGTATTCGTGGTTGATGTGTACCATGATTATTTTTAATGGTTCCCATTTTTTGTATTTTTGCTGTATTTGCTGGTCATGGACTATAATAAATACCTTTGATATGATCTTCCTAACTAGTCTTCTGGCAGCTGTCACAGGTTGAGGGGTTTAATCAGTTTCCAGAATTATGTGATCAGCACAGATTCAGACCAGGTTCTTCTTGGAACTTCTCCTTCTTGGCTGGTGAAAGCAGAGGCTGATTTATTGGTAATCAGTTTATTGGTAAATGGATGATTGTCTCAGTGACTTGTAACACCCCATTGAAGGAGGTAACGATCAGACATCCAGTTAAAAAAATTGCTTGATACTACCAGCCTTGGGAACTATAAGCTACTCATACTGCTGTTTTGGGACAAAGTGCATCCGTGCTTAAGAAAGTAGCGGCAAGACTCCAGTTGCTTTTTTAATACAACTCTTTAGCTAGATCCTTTTACATTTGTCTTCAGACCCTATTTAAGAAGGAAACTTCTCTGGTTTGCTGAGAGAGAGACTATAACCATAGTATCATTTTAATCACCTCTCAGATGTAGGGATAGGTGTCATCGATTTGCAGAGGTTCTAGTTTTCCCTGGGAGAATGCTACCAGAAGGTGGTGCTGGGAGAAATCTTTTACACCCCAAGAGAGTTGTTCTATGGGGTTTCTCAAGGTTTACCTTCTATGCTTTTCAGTATCTATGAAACCCCTTGGAGGCACTTTTTTGGCAATACAAACGGAGGCTTGGAGTGCCTTTTTCAATTTGGACTAATTCATCTAATTCCCAGTAACAGAAATGGAGACAAATCCACTGTCAATCATGCATTGGTAATTTCCGGATCGGATTATTGTAAAGCAGTCTTTGTGGGGTTGTTTTTGATAACTGTCCAGATACTTCAAACAGTTAAAGATGTTGTAGTCCACCTTTTGTCAGATACAAGCTGATGGGAACCAATTACCCCTACTTTACAACAACTCCTCTGGCTGCCAGTATCTTTCCAGGCCCAGTTCAAGGGATTGGTTTCGACATATGAAGCTCTAAAAGGTCTTCTCTCCTACCTTTGTTTGAGGTGTACCAAAGAGGTCCTACCCAGGGTACTCTTTATGGCTGCAAGATTGGCATTCCGTAGGTATAGGGCCTTTTTAATAGCTCCCAGGTACTGCAGAAGGTGCATTCAGCCTCACTTGGCTCATTTAGAAGTTGGCATCAGAATTCTTGTTCTGCCAGGTTTTTGAAAGAGCGGCTTCTATTTGATTGCTACTTTTAGATCTTCTGTTTGTTTTGTTCTACTGTTTATTGCTATGTAATTTCTTTCTTAATCTTAAGGTTAATTTTAACTAGTTACAATTGGTGGTGTTGAAGTTGTAAAAAGTTTTAATACCGTTTACTACACCGTTTAGTTCTGGTCAGCATCCTGTGGAACAGTCTGCAATAGAGAGCAAGGAGCAATCCACGGACAAAGAGGCAAGATCAAGTTGGCCTAGGGCAGTGGTCGGCAAACCGCGGCTCGTGAGCTGCATGAGGATCTTTGGCCCCTTGCGTGCAACTCTGCCACAAATGACCACATGCGGGCGCGCAGGCACGCGCGGGGGTGTTGGTCTGGATGATATTCTCTCTCCCCCCCCTTTCCCCTCGGAGGCTGGTTCAGTTGCTCGTGACGCGCCTCCCTTGCTGAGCTCACAGCCCTCCTGCTTCCCGGCTCTCTCATTCCTGCCTCCTGCTGCAGCTGCCTTGCATTGTTGCGCCTCCCCCCTTCTCCTCCTCTCTGCCCACCACTCTCCCAGCCAGCTTGATTCATTTCCCCCCCCCCCTTTCACTGTTGCGCGGAGGAGGAAGAAGAAAGCTGGCAGGGGGGAGAGTAGCTGGGTGTTTTTTTAACCCCCCCTCCCCTTCTCGATCCGTTTTTCGGTTTGCTTTTTAATTGCGAAAAGAGGCCGGGAGCCTTCGGTTCTCCTTGCCCGATGAACGTCCTCTCGGATGCTTGGACCTCTTGACTCTGGATCGCTCCAAACAGGGCCATTTATGCACGGGAGGTTTTGCCTTGGATTTGCCCCTCTTCAAATGCACATTTCCCCCATCCAAATTCTCAGAACTCTTGCTGGTGGCTCATTGTGGAGTTTTGAGAATTTGGATGGGGAAAATGTGCATTTGAAGAGGGGCAAATCCAAGGCAAAACCTCCCGTGCGTAAACTGCCCAGGTTAGCCCTTGTGACGATTCACCCCCCCTCTTCCTCCCCCTCTTCTCTATTACCACCCTGTTTGGCTACCCCTGCCTTTTTGGTCGGATCCAGTGAGGGAGGAGGCGACGACAACAAACGGGTAGATTCCCCCCCCCCCCCCGGCGAGGCGACCCTGATGCAGAGGCAGGCGGGCAGCAAAATCACGTGGAGGTCTCTCGAGTTCAGATTTTGCAGGCCAACGAGGGGGGTGGAGTAAGGGCGCCGATCCCGCGTACGTGCTTCTCACAATCGTCTACACTCGCCTTTTATTTGGTCTCTATCTCCCCCCCCTTGTCAGTGTACCTATAGTTTAATTAAGACTTAAAACTTTAATTAAAGTTTATTATGTTAATAAAAAGTGTGCCTACCTATATAGTTTAAGTTTAAGAAATTTGGCTCTCAAAAGAAATCTCAATCGTTGTACTGTTGATATTTGGCTCTGTTGACTAATGAGTTTGTCGACCACTGGCCTAGGGTGAAAGAATCAAGGTTTACTAGCATCAGGAAACATCAAAATGGCCAGGCATTGGGACGACGAGTTTAAATGTCCTTTCCTAGCAATTAGAAGGCTGGGCCAGGAATCATGTCTAGAGAGTTAACTAAAGCAAACACAGAGATGAGAAAATATCTATGGTACCTGTGGTTTTTACCTCTGGACTTGAAGAGCTCAGGATCTGATCCCATCAAGTTTGACAGTTTCAATGGCATGTATGAATGGGCACATCTTTGATGTTTCACTGTTAGTTGGTAGTGATATCATAACGATACTGGACCCCTGAATTGCTAAATATAAATCCCTTTGCTAGAAAAGATCAAGTAAATATTGGAAACTGGAAGCCATCTGTTTCTCTCTAGAGACAAGCCTGTAATATCAAGATGACCATAGCCCCAAGCAAAATTATTTGATCAGTATGACCCACTTGCAAATCCAAAAAAGAGAATCAAACAAACTCTGAGATTCTCTGTTGAATTGTGGAAACAAAAACTCAGGCTGCTTCTTAAATCATTACGAACACCTTACTTTCTTTTAAACTATTGAGAGCCAGCATGGTATAGTGGTTAAAAGCGGTGGACTCTAATCTGGAGAACCGGGGTTGATTCCCCGCTCCTCCACATGAGAGGCGGACTCTGATCTGGTGAACCAGGTTTGCTTCCCCACTCCTCCACATGAAGCCTGCTGGGTGACCTTGGGCTAGTCACAGTTTTCTCCAAACTCTTTCAGCCCCACCTACCTCACAAGGTGCCTGTTGTGAGGAGAGGAAGGGAAGGTGATTGTAACCCGTTTGGATTCTCCCTTAAGTGGCAGAGAAAGTCAGCATATAAAAACCAACTCTTCTTCTTCTTCTGCCACTGCCACTGCTGCTACTACTACTGCTACTACTACTACAATGAATTTGGCACTAGAAGACAATCATACAGCTATGTATTTTGCTCCAGAGTGTGTTTGAACTTACTGGACCCTAAATTCTCCACACGAAAGCTTCCCAACTATAGCACTTTCACAGTAGTTTAAAATATGTCTCCAGTATATTAGCTCTTTAATTCTTAAAGACAGGAATTCTTCTTGATTAGAATGAAATAGTGGACCACTGTCCAGTTACCTTAATAAAAAGCCAGGCCCAGAATCCAATTAACTTTAAATCTATTGATTTTAACTTATTTGATCTAATTGATGTCCCATTAAGTGGTTTGTCCATTGAGCTGAAAAACAAGTAAGCGCGCACAGCCTTCGCACATTTGTCAGGTAGGTCCACATGGAAGATGATAGATTGTGATAGAGCTGGTTTAGAAACTGGCTTCAAAATACTTCGTTCAGTTAATACTATAAGTAAAATGGAACATTATATAATTCTTACTAATGGTAGATAATTTTTTGTGTCCCTAAACTTCTGAGGGCCAAGTAGTTCTTTGTTACATTTGTATTTTTTAAAATATTTCTATCCCATCAACTAATTCTACTTCTTAATACAACTTGCAAGATAAATATACACAGCAGCACACAAAACCCCCCACAACCTTCAGCAGATAAAAACAGTAGATGAGTGACTGAATGACAAATATTAATGGATATTAAACAGTATTATTAGTTTTCCTATCCATTTTCATTATAATAATGACAAAAATGAATGAGACTGTTTCATTTCATTTTTTCATCATTTAATAACGGAAAATACTTGCCTGACCAAAGGAATTAAAATAGCTGCATAAGTACAGGTGGACTGAATTCGATGATTAAAATAATTAGAATGCCATTTGCCAGCAATAGGGAATCATGTTGATAAGACTAGAGAAAGCTGATTTTTTTACATCTATGCAACAATGTACGCTGACTCAGGTTACTGAGGAGTTTACTCTGTTCCTGTGAGACTGTTTGGTATGTAAGGAAAAGTGAAAATAGTGCTCAAATGAAACTGTACGCTTTATTGGTGCAAAGGGGTTTGGATCATTAATATAATATATACAGATGTTCCATTTTTTCTACATTATATATTTGTACTAGTAAAAATTCATAGAGGTGTGTTAATGAAACATACCTCCATGTGCATTAAATAGTCGGATGTGACATTATTTTAAGTGATTGTATATTATAAAAAGCTCTGTAGCAGGATTAATGTTGTAAAATTGACACGACATTATAATACCATGGAAGATGATAAATTATGAACTTTCCATTATGCCTTAATGCATACTGTTAGAATTACAAGGTAATGGCTATTGGTTGCATCAAGTTGGCCCATAAGCCTCTGGTCCATATATAAGACAACATTCTTTAGTCAGCTTCCATCTCCTCATGTAGGCTATAGTTTTAAACGTTTTTAAAAATGAGATCAACGTTTATAGGTAGTTATGCCCAGAAAAGCGGCTATGCAACACTGATTTCTGAGAAACCAATGCCAGGATGTACTTTGAACTTTAAAAAGCTATAATTGGCTGTGTCATATTCTCATCTGTTTCATGTAGAATCCTGATGCATAGTGACAATTTGCTCCTCAAACCATATACACTTCAGTACAAAACTCCGTGTTTTCGTTTCATGGTTCATGGGCACCTCCTGTTGCTAGTTAGCGTGGTCTCCATGATCCCTGAATGTTGTGCAATCATGTCTCAAGGATAAGTTTGGTGGGGAGACAGAAGCAGAGACACAGCAGGGGGAACTGGTGCCACTTAGATTCCCCACCACCCATTTCCCCCCCCCCTGCAGAATTCCAGTATAGGAAAACCTAAATTAACTGAATGCATTTAAGCAACTTTCTTTGCATGAATCAGTTGATTGTCTGCCTACAACAATACTGTTTTGTTCTGTAGACATCTGATTTTAGTTCCTGGATTCGATATCTAATTCCTTTCCATAGATTTAACAGCCACTGGCTATCCATCAAACACTTCACACTATAAAAAGGGGAAATGAAATTTAATTTTTCCTTGACACTGTAAAGAGAAAAGTTGCCACATCTCTCATGCAATTGGCTGATCTATTTGACAGCAGATAACGCAGTATCCTCTTCTCAGAAAGTGTCTTTAACTGTTTTATCCAAGGAGTGATATATTTTATTTTGTGCAATATTATTTTGTGGACATGGGGGAGTCGATCTGGACAAAAAGGGCTTTTTCATTCTTTTGCAATAATTTTACTGTATCTGTACCTAATTAATATTTTTATCATCTTGTTTTCAAGGGTAGGATTATGCAAACATGTCTTACATTTTTATATTCCCTCAATCTATTTATGCAGCTTGAACAGTTGAGCAGTTATGCAAGATATTTTTGGAGTGGAGAATAACTCAAGTGAATAGGACTGTATACAAGACTAGTCAAATTTGAACATGTCATGGCTCCAAGCCTTACTGAATTATTTCAGATTACTGATTTCTTCACCATATAGGGTTTCCAGCCTCCAGGTGGGGCCAGGAGATCTCCTGGAATTACAACTGATCTCCAGACAACAGAGATTAATTCCCCTGGAGAAAATGGCTCCTTTGGATCCTATGGCATTATACCATGCTGAGGTCCCTCCTCAAACCCTGCCCTCTGAAGGCTCCACCTCCCAAATCTCCTGGAACTTCCTAACGTGAAGCTGGTAACCTTAGTACCAAGCTTTGCAAATACTATGTGGTGTAATCCACACAGAACTGCCTCATATGTAGCAATTAAAATCTGTAACATGATTTTCAGGAATGTCCATAATGTAATAGTGAAGTTCAAAGTTCACTAGTGCATATTGGTAAAAGCATTTTGTCCAGAGCTCCATAATGTTTCATTGGGTCTCAGTACTGATCAGACAAAACCCAGCTTACCCAAGAATGGTGCCCCTGGAATTGATCATTCACTGGACCTTCTTGTATGGTTCCAGTTTCAGGAGGGATTCCCTGAAATGTTCTTGACTGTTTCTGTTTTGGACACATGTTTTGGTGTACTTAAACATATTGCCAGACCATACCTAGGTGCTTCAAGAATGAGACTGGGGCCCCTTGGATTTAAGTGCCCCCTTCTCCCTGTCCCTCTTCTGCTCGTTCCCAGCAGGTCACTCCTGGTTTTCGGTAAATCATATTTTGCCATTTCATCCAACTCTGCAAGCTGTGGTTTGAACTTGCCCTATAAGACAGGATCGCAAATCACATATTGTTCCTGGTTTGCTGGGCAATATTGAACCTCGTTTGGTTTTGTTGCAATAGCAAACTATGGTTTGCCAAAAACTAGGAAGTAAGTAATTACCCCCCCCCCAAAAAAGTAAAAAAGGTCAATATGATAAGGATCTGAAATATTATTGTTGTTTGAAAACAAGGATTTCTCCACTAATAAAGAGTATCAAAGGCCACCAATAAATGGGTGCATTTGATATAAAGTGCCTGTTCCAAAACAGTAGGAATGATCCAGTCAAAGTTAAGCACTTTTAAATTCCATTTGTTGCTATGGGAGAGATTTAAACATGTGTTTTAGAAAATCAGCACTTGTCCAAAAATACATGTATTTGCTACCTAGCTACTGCAGGGCAAACTGATGTCATTTCTGTGTCCAGTATAGATAAAATCTGCAAGTAGTTGCATTGGTCTGCAGACCAATTCCAGAAACAAAGTATCTTTTAATACCCAAAACATTATCTTTTATTGCGACCCACCCCACATACTACAAAAAGGATGCATTGCAAAGACATATGCAAGCTTCCCAATTCCCTAGCATGTTTTTAGTATGTATTTGCCATTGTTTTGCCATTTTTAAGAGAGTCACTGAACCTTATTTGAACATTTTTATCGTATGTGAATAAAGGAGCATGCGTTGGAGTTCAATAGGTACAATGCTGTTAAATGTGCATCCTGGAAGATTTAAAAATGAGGGATTTATTTTGTCATTCATAAAGTTGTAATACAGTCTAGAGAAACTATTTGTTAAAAGATAGCATCTACTTAACCTGCTTATTTATTTCTTGTAGTAGAAGGTTAGATCCACAATAAATACACGAGGAAATAAGTAGATAGGGGAATTTATCTTAGAAATAAGATCCCTGTCATGCTTTTGAAATGTGAAATGCATGAAGACCTGTCAGAGAGATATACGGACATGATATTTTTTTTACTGTGAATTTGGAAATATTTATCTATATTTGTCATTTGCCAGTGCCACCAAGCAGTGATAGTAATTTAAAGTCTGTTTCCAATTCAGAATATAGATGTTTGTGTGTGCATAATCAAAAATACACACATACAATGTTCTTGATTCTTTTCTCTTTCTTTGCTTCTAGTGTGTGGATGTGGTTACACTGGGAAATTTAGCAATAGATTCATGTAAGCTTAGTTTATTTTAAAAAAAAGACTAGGGAAAAAAGATTAGTTAGATTTTATATGGAAATTATATGAATTATTGGTTTATTTTGTAAAGCAAAATGAAGTTGGACAGCAGTACCAAACTGTACTACATTTTTATGTGGGTATATGTGTATTTGTGTGGGTATACTGTATCTGTTGATTACAGTTTTCATTTAAAAATGAAATTCTGAACATGGTTGGTATCTTTGTGTTGTGAAGAAATTTGGGATTAGAGGCTGTGGCTCACGAAAGCTCATACCCTACCAGAAAATATTTTTGTTAGTCTTTAAGGTGCTACTGGACTCTTGCCCTTTTTGACTACTGCAAACAGACTAACACGGCTACCCACTGTGAATTGTTTGCACTTTGTTTGGCCCCTTTAGCTGTGAAGATGTCTTCCAACCATTTATAAGCTGTGGTATCCAAAAACCCTTTTAAAGCGATGTTTCTTATAACATTTTCACTCTTAATACATCGCTGGGAATACCTAGTGCGGTGACAGCCATTAACTTGTGGCTACCACTGCAGTGTGATTAAAAAGATGGGACAAATCAAACAAGCATACAGCTGATTTATATACTGAGCCACACATGGGTGGTTTTGCTTATAGGAGAAGCCTAGGGTTGCCAACCACCAGGTACTAGCTGGAGATCTCCTGGTATTACAACTGATCTCCAACCAACAGAGATCAGTTCACCTGGAGAAAATGGCTGCTTTGGCAATTGGACTCTATGGCATTGAAGTCCCTCCCCTCCCGAAACCCCACCCTCCTCAGGCTCCACCCCCAAAACCTCCCGCCAGTCGCGAAGAGGGACCTGGCAACCCTAGAGAAGCCAGAAGGAAGTAATAAGTACAGGAAAATCTATCTCAGAGGTAGGAGAGGCTAGTGATGGTGCTTCTGAACTGCAGGAGCTAAATATTATATCATTCTCACTGCAGAGGAAAACATTGTTAACAGTAGATCAGAAGTAAATAAACCAAGATACAACACTGATACACTAAATACAAAAACTATAATTTGGGGAACATGTTGACCTACCACGTCGCAGGTGGGGAGACAGTGACCATAATTAGGCTAGATTATGTTGGTTCAAAGTCTGTGGGTTGTTGAGACAGGCAGTAAAATAGGGACTGAAGGATGCTTAAAAAACAGTTTTGAACTAGTGCATTCCTAAGTAGAGTTAGCACCTTTCTAAACCCATTCACTTCAGTGGACCAACAAAGGTATAACTCTGCTAACGATGGCACTGCAAGTCTCATGCGGGAACTCGTGGACTAGATCATCTAATTCAATATTCTGTGATAGCTCTGAAGTTGCATAATTGCTATATTTATTCAGTTATTTAGAACATTTTTGTGCTGCCTCTCCAGAAAGCATGGTCAAGGTAACTTACAAAGTAATACATAAAACAATATAAAATACTTACAGATTAAGAAAACTGTTAAACCCCAACCCTGAAAACCCAGCCAGCATAAAAGAATTAGCTGAAAAACAAGCCTCGTAGAACAGTTTCCAGGCTAGAAGCAGAATACAAAAAGTTTTAGAAATATGAACCCCTTAATTAAAAGCCTAGACAAAACAAAACGTTTTGTCATGCTGACTAAAATAGAGTAGGAAAGGCACCAAGTGTGCCTCAAGGGGAAGGGAATTCCACAGATGAGGTGCCACCACTGGAAAAGCCCTGTCTTTGATCGCCATCCACAACATCTTTGCAGGCAGGGGCACAGAGAGGAGGACTTGCAAAGAGAATCTTAACTGGTGGGCTGGACATAGGGTTGCCAGGTCCCTCTTCGCTATCAGCGGGAGATTTTGGGGGCGGAGCCTGAGGAGGCCAGGGTTTGGGAGGGGAGATTTGATAAGATTTTTGCACTGATTGTACATTGTGAGATTTGATAGGATTTTTTGCACTGATTGTACATTTTGACTTGTTGAAATTTGGTATCTTGCTAATAGAATATTTTTGCACTTTGAATAAGTTTTGTGTCGCTCCTGTACTAATTACCTGGAGGGTGGCAACCCTAACTGGACAGTATGGTAGGAGGTGGTCCTTCAAGTACCCTAGCCCCAATCTGTTTAGGGCCTTGAAGGTAAGAACCAACCCTATAAATCATACCAGAAACAGAAGGGCTGCCACGGCAGGTTTTTAGCTCAGAGGTGATACGCTCCCTGTTTCCTGCCCCTGACAGTAGCCTGGCTGCTGTGTTTTGAACCAGTGGAGGTTACTAGACAATTTTCAAAGGCAGCCCCACAATGACCAAGGCAGCCCCACATTACAGTAATCTAACCCAGATGCGATCAAAGCATGGATCACCTTGGCCAGATCACTCTTTTCAAGGAATGGCTGTAACTGGTGTATCAATCAAAGCTGATAAAAGGAACTACGTTCCACAGAGAAGAACTGTGCTTCCAACCATAGATTGGGTCCTGCGGTACTCCTAAGCTATGAATCTGGTCCTTCAAGGAGGGTGCAACCCCTTCAAGGAGGGTGCAACCCCTTCAAGGAAAGGCTGACTCCTCAGTCTTTGAGTTGCTTTGTCATCGACCAACAGCACTTCTGTTACCTTCTCCAGGCACCTGTTTGTCTTATACAGGTCCACCTGGCTTAGCCTATTAAGGAGAAATGGAGCTGTGTACCACCTGTATGCAGATGATAGGAACATTTTATGTTGCTTCCAATAAGGCAGGGGAAGAAAATATACCTTGACTAACTCTTGGAGTTTTATCTTGAGAGCTTGTTCTCATATTTGCCTGTCTTGTGTGGGCAGATGATGTAAGCCTTAAGCTGACAAGAATTATGTTGGTCAGTAGGCCCTTCTCTCTAGACAGGATCTGAGTAATGGGGTTGCCAGGTCCCTCTTCACCACCAGCGGGAGGTTTTTGGGGTGGAGCCTGAGGAGGGCAGGGTTTGGGGAGGGACTTCAATGCCATCGAGTCCAATTTCCAAAGGGGCCATTTCCCCCAGGTGAACTGATCTCTATCGGCTGGAGATCTGTTGTAATAGCAGGAGATCGCCATCTAGTACTTGGAGGTTGGCAACCCTACTAACCATCTGTTGACAGAAATGTTATGCTTTTCATTAGTATATCTTGTCTGCTTCAGGCATAATTCTAGAATCCAGACTGCTCCTGAAATCTCAGGTTTCAGTATTGTCCACAGTCGTGTTATGATCTAATGAATACTATGTGTTCTATTTGCGGAGAGAGAATATTGTGTCCATTACTCATATGTATGTAATCTCTGGGTTTAACTACTAGAATACACTTTATGCAAGACTTCCTTTGAAGAGGGTTTGAAAGCTGCAGCTAGTACAGAAAGTTACAGGCCACTTGGACTATATAACTCATGTCTGACCTGAGCTGATAATTCAAGTCTCAGTTAAAAGTGCTGGTTTTAACCCTGAAAATGCCGAATAGTATGGGGTCAGCCTCATTAAACTGTGCCTTTCATCATGTGTACCTCTCCGGTTCATTGAGACTGGCTTTCTAGAGGTCACCATTTGTGTTCCTACTTCGCAAGAAATTGGTCAGTGTCAACTGGGAGCATGATCTTGCCTGCTATGGCCCCAAGTATTATGTAAGTTCCTCCTGAGGGACACCCAGGAAACCCCAACACTCTGGATATTTTGTACCGCCTCTCCCACCACTTTTTGTTTTTGTAAAAGTTAGGCATTTAAGCTGTTTTAATAGAGAGCTGCTGTACTTTTCCTATGGCTTTGTGCCACAGATCTAGGCCACTTCAAATTAAGTTTTAAGGGAGGCATAGGGTTGCCAGGTCCCTCTTCACCACCGGCGGGAGGTTTTTGGGGCAGAGCCTGAGGAGGGCGGGGTTTGGGGAGGGAAGGGACTTCAATGCCATAGAGTCCAATGGCCAAAGTGGCCATTTTCTCCAGGTGAACTGATCTCTATTGGCTGGAGATCAGTTGCAATAGCTGCCATTTTCTCCAGGAGAACTGATCTCTGTCGGCTGGAGATCAGTTGAAATAGCTAGTACCTAGAAGTTGGCAACCTTAGGGAGGCAGTATAGAAGTGTTTTGAATAAATTCCTTTTTTGTAGGTAAGTTGTATTTTTATGACCCTTTTAAAAATGCTTTTTGGAGTTTTGAGAGGTTTCTTTGCTTTTTACTACGGTAACCGTGTTATTACAAGCAGTATTTTACCTCCTCACTGCAGTAGCAGCAGCATGGCGCAGAGCGGTGTGATTGTCTGAGTAGTTTAGTATGGATAGCTTTTCATTTAGCCTTTGCTCTGACAGCCCATGCCCTGGATAAGTGGTGTAGGCCTGTACAGGTGAAATCTATTCTCACATTTGCCTCAGGGGTGACTGGACTGTAACAGAATTTTTCAAACCCGTTGGGCCCAACCGCAAAGCAGAGAATAAATGGCTGAGGTGCCAGGTCTCGACAGAAAAATCAATGCCTGGTTATACAGACATGACAGACCAGGTCTGCAATTCTCTTCATGAAAGTCTGCGCATTTACCACACTTCAGGTTAAAAACATGCTCCTTTTGTCAGTTTTTGGGGGCGTGTGTATAAACACCTAATTTTATTGTTCTTTCTTTTCTTTTCTTTTTTTAACCACAGGAAATTTTCATGCCACTTGTGTGACAGAAGTTTTACAGAGAAGTGGGCACTGAACAATCATATGAAACTCCACACAGGAGAAAAGCCATATAAGTGCACATGGCCTACGTGCCATTATTCTTTTCTCACAGCGTCAGCCATGAAAGACCACTATAGGACTCATACAGGTTTGTCTTGGGTTTTTCTTTTCTTGCAAGGGGCAGGGGGGAATGGGTGGATTGCGGGGAAGAGTTTTATTGAGTTCTGCAATATATGTAAAATAGCTGTTTTCAAGAAGTAGCTTAGAATTGAGAGACTTCAGATGGTAATAGTAGAATGATAGAATCATTGAGTTGAAAGGGGCCATGCAGGCCATCTAGTCCAACCCCTGCTTAATGCAGGATCAACCTAAAGCATCCCTGATAAGTGTTTGTCCAGTCTCTGCTTAAAGACTCCCAGGGATGGGGGGCTCACCATCTCCCTAGGTAGCTGATTCCACTGTTGAACAACTCTTGTTGTATTTTTTACCCCCTAATATCCATCCAGTACCTTTTCGCCTGCAATTTAAACCCATTATTGCGAGTCCTATTGTGAGTTGCCAACAGGAACAGCTCCCTGCCCTCCTCTAAGTGACAGCCCTTCAAATACTTAAAGAGTGTAAGCACTTGTCCCAACGACAACCAAAAGCCACACCAGGAGACTTAGTAGTCCAAAAGAGTTGGTTTAATGGTATCACAGGCAAGCAGAGCTTAGAAATCCAAAGACAGCAATGGGGGGAAATGGCATGCACTTGATAATATAAGAACATTGAAAAAAGCGTTCAGCAATACAGTCTCATGAGATCACTTCAAACAGTCTAGAGGCATCACAGCTCCCACGGGCACCTGCTAGCTTCAAAGGGAACAGGAATGCAGTTTAGGGAAAACAGTCCTTGAACAATCCTTGAAGGAAAGTCTGTGAGAAAACGAAACTATTTGAGACACAGCGAGTAGGACTGACATTCTGCTCCCCTTAGGGCCTTCTCCCGTCGTTCAAGGGGGATGGCTTATGGGGGTAGGCGGTGTGGAAGGCGCGCACTAGGTACGAGGCGGAGACATCCCGTGCACAAACCCATTCATCATAGGCAGGGGGGAAGTGTTTCCAACGAACCAAGTATTACAGAGAGCCGTGACGCATACGAGAGTCCAGGATCTTTGACACTTCAAAATGCTCATCCCCCCCCACCATCACAGGCTGTTCAGGAGATGGTTCCGGGTGCCATTCTGAGTTGGCAACATGAGGCTTGAGGAGGCTGACATGGAAGACAGGATGGATGCACCTCAAGGTTTTAGGGAGGGTCAGTTCCACAGTGACTGGGTTAATCAGCCGAGCAATGGGATACGGCCCCACGTACTTGGCACTGGCTTATCACATGGCCGGGTGGACCGTAGATTCTTGGTGGATAGGTACACTAAGTCACCAATCTGGAAGTCTTTGCTGGGAGAGCGATGTTTATCTGCTTGAGCATTATATTTGCGTTTGGCCCTTTCTAAATTTTTTACCAGCCAGGGCCAGGTGGTATGGATAGCTTGAGCCCAAGAGGATACATCATCACTTCCCTCCTCCCCCGCAACATCAACATGACCAATAGGACTGAAATCTTGACCATACACAGCATAAAACGGACTAAAACCTGTAGATTGGTGCACAGCATTATTGTAAGCATACTCAGCAAAAGGCAATAGTTCAACCCAATCATCTTGGTGATAATTGACATAACAACGCAAATAACATTCCAGTACAGCATTTACACGTTCAGTTTGCCCATCTGATTGGGGGTGAAAGGCACTAGACAAACCCTATTCCACCCCCACCAACTTGAGAAAGGCTTTCCAAAACTTAGCTACGTAGGTACCCCCGCGGTCACTGATTATCTTACGCAGAAAGCGTTCCCTCTCCTCCTGTTCAGCCCGAGCTTTTGCCGCGGCTTCAGCCGCTGCCCGTGCCTGCTCCTCTGCTCTTTTGCGCTCGGCCAGGGCCTGGTCGGCTTCTAACTTGGCGGTCAGTGCCATGGTAATGAGTGGAAGGGCCTCCTGTTCCAAAGTGTAAAGGAGTTCAGTGGGATATGCCAGATCCAACATCGGCTGAATCTGTACCGCCAAGGCCGCTGCATCAGCACCGAAGTCGGGGGTCAGATGTTTTGTGAGTTCACCCACCGAAATAGTGGTTGCAGTGTGGCCCTGAAAAAGGGCAGCCACCCGTGTGGCCACCGCTTTCGCCTCCACTTGGCAGAGCTCGGGGGCTGGTGTGACCGGGGTCGCCATGTCTGAATACCTGGCAGGACGGATCGGGGCCGCAGTCAGAGTCTGTGTTTCACTGGCAGTTAGTCCAGCCAACAGGCTAGTCAACAATTGTAAATCCTCTGCCGCCAATCGTGCATCTTCCAGCAACCAGTCAAGGGTGTGGAGGTCTTGGCAGGCACTGGTATCCGCGATGTCAGACGTCCAGGGGACCGTCGCGGCTAGAGAATGCCACTGAGCACGGACAAGTCCAGTCAGGTGATTAACTTCCGCATCAGTTCGTTGTAGCTCAGCTATAACGTCCCGTACGAGCTCGGGGTCGTCAGCCGCTGGTACTAAAGGAAGGGACCAAGGATGGAAGCCTTCCAGGGCTCCTAGCAGGAACCCACCACCCTGGGAGCAGATCCGCTCTCACCCGGGTCCGGGCGAACCGCACAAGGCTCCAGCCACGGGTAGGTCACTCGGAGAGCACCGTCCTAGCTCCGATCCGAGTGGCAGGCGAACCCTCCAGGGCTCTAGCCTGACAGACAAGAGAGGTGGGATTGCTGTCTTAATGTAAGCACTTGTCCCAACGACAACCAAAAGCCACACCAGGAGACTTAGTAGTCCAAAAGATTTGGTTTAATGGTATCACAGGCAAGCAGAACTTAGAAATCCAAAGACAGCAATGGGGGAAATGGCATGCACTTGATAATATAAGAACATTGAAAAAAGCGTTCAGCAATACAGTCTCATGAGATCACTTCAAACAGTCTAGAGGCATTACAGCTCCCACGGGCACCTGCTAGCTTCAAAGGGAACAGGAATGCAGTTTAGGGAAAACAGTCCTTGAACAATCCTTGAAGGAAAGTCTGTGAGAAAACGAAACTATTTGAGACACAGCGAGTAGGCCTGACAAAGAGAGCAATCATGTCCCCTCTCAACCTCCTCTTCTCCAGACTAAACATTCCCAACTCCCTCAGCCTTTCCTCACAGGGCTTGGTCTCCAGGCCCCTGATCATTCTCGTCGCTCTCCTCTGCACCCGCTCCATTCTGTCCACATCCTTTTTGAAGTGAAGTATCACATCCATATTGCGCTTTGTGTTAACACTAGGGGCTACACGGTGCAACTATAAAGAGACTGAGAAGGTCCTGCCCTCCTACGTCTCCACAGACACTCCTGTAGCTTTTCTTATCTATGAGAACTTCTAAGTTATCTCCACAAGCCAAAAAATCCTCACAATTATGAGATTTTAAGGGAGTGCTTTGATAGGGTGCTGTGCTGATTTCCAACATGGGCTCATGATAATCTTTCAAAATTGTAGGGGGATGTATGTTCTGCTTTGATCAAGAAAGGCTGTGAAATGTGGGGTTTCCTCCTAATATCCTACCCCTGCTCTCTCTCCGAAATAATCTTTAACATTATTTACATCTGCTTTCATGGTATTTTCTTAACTGAAGGGCTGTCTGTAAGGCAAATGATTCTAATATAAATAGAATGGTAGTGTGGCTGGAGCTAAACAATATTTTCAGATACTTAAACCTTTTGAATGATGTATATTTCATACAAAAGTTGTGAGCAACTCAACGTGTGAAGATTTGCATCACTTGATAAAGTTGATTCTAAAGGCAGGTTTAGAATAGTCATATTTGCATCTGGTATTTCTCAACACATCAGGAGAACTGACGGAGGGGGGAGGACATGAGAGACAAAATTTAGGTGGCCCAGGTTAACCTGGGAACCCATGCAGGTAAGTCATCTGATTTTGTTTTCATATGATGTTTGGGGTGGATCTGGGTGATGTGAAGGTGAAGCCCAGACTAGTGCATCTTTGTTTGGTAGCCCATGGAAGCTCTGCAACACAATTATCCTTAGGCACATGTGTACACAATCACATGGAGAAAATACCCTATGACCCAGTGGTACCTTTTGGAGCTACTGTGCCAGCAAAAATTACTGAAAAGTATACCCTTATACAGGTGGTCCCCACAGTATCCACACATTAATTCGATGTGGATGAAAACTGCTTGGAAGGCTCATGTACTTGGCCATGAGCTGCATAGAAGAAAGGGTGGTTATAAATTTAATCAATAAGCGAGGTACCATTCACACAGAGGCGAGAAATGCTGATAACTTCCATGTGAACATCTCCTAACTGAAGTATTAGTTGATGATACTAAAGAATCTCTCACTAATTACTGATCAACAGCATTAATTTTAAAGCTTCTACATTTAAATGTGCATATCAGTAAATATCAGTTTTACACCAATAGTTAGTATAGGCTTCACTACAGGTTACGAAAAGTTCATATCTATGCCTTTGAATTAAAAATAAAGATGTTACACATTAGAAGATCCCAGTGAAGGGCTTACGTTAGTTTAATAATCAGTCATTTATGAGAACTGAAACTAACATTTTCGGTACAAATACTTCAAATGCGGCCTGGCTCTTTAAGGATGATATTAAGTAGAACTGTAATTTGTAGCATCGTGAGAAGGGAGGGAAAGCTGACGATGATGTACCTGAGATTATATTTAAGCTCTTTAGCAAAACAGCATACGTAACTCATGGCTTTAAAAAGTGATCAGGCAAGGAGAAACACGGTCTTTAGATCAAAATTCGGTAGGCATTCCTTACGAAGATGAAACAGTGTTCTATTACATTGGGGGGGGGGGGGGAATATATTCCTGAAAAGATTTTCCACCAATTTTCTGAAAACGAAATGAGTTGTTGCTAGAAATTATAGGTTAAAAGTTCTTCCAAAGCAGTTTGTAGGAATCCTGGGCCTCCTTAGCTTCTTTGACAAGGGTGTTGACGATTTAAGGTCTCCAGCCTGCCCTGAGAGATCACTTATATCGAACAGCAGATGAAAAGCCAGTGCAGATGTAATTTATCGTCGGCGTTTCCTTCTAAAGAATAATTGTGGAGACTTGGTAAGATCAATAATATGGATTTTTGTTGTTAGGTCTTGTAGTCTGCACCATAATGAGAGATAGGGGACAGTGGCTGTTTTCTAATAGAAAATAAAGGATTGGTTTCCGTGTCTTTCTGCATTTGAATGCAAAATGGCACACTTGAAACTAATTCAAGTTGTTAAGAAAAGAACCATTTTCTATTACATTCCTGTTATCATATAAACATGGCATGTTAGATCAGCCCCCTGTACCGCCCAAATGATATATTGCCACTTAGATCCTCCTCAAAGTTTACAGGCTTTAACTTCTGGAGGGAAGAATGATAGAATTGTTAAAGGTATGGTTAAAAACCGTGTGCCCGGTTGTGTGTGGTCCAGCATTCATAATTGTATGTGGGACTGTATCTAACAACAGTTAAACATCTTTTACATGCCACAAACAAACAAATAGAAAACCCTCCAGTGAAATCCATGCGAAATTAACTCTAAAGCATGAAGGATATGACAAAATGATATGTTGAATTGAATAAGCATGATCCCTGTGCTTAAAATGTCTCTCAGCTCCAAACCCACTGGCCCATTCATGTGCCAGGAAGTGAAACCTAAAGGAATAACTGTTTGTGTTACAACATTTCTGAAACTTAAAAACTCAAAATCATTTTTACTTTTCAGTTATTCAGTAAAGACAATTTACAGATACTTCATTTAGGATCCATTTTTTGAGTTAAAACTACAGAGTTTGAAGATATATGATGGGTTCTATATTAAGTATGGTTCCTGTAAGAGATTCCCAACTGTTTAGTAAGCATGTTGTTGTTTGTCAATAGCCTGGTACTAAGAACAGAGTGGTTTGAGTCCAGAAGGAAAAGTTTGCAGAAAGAGATGTTGGAGCAGATCTTTCCATGCCTTCCCTTACCCCAGACAGCCTTTTATTTGATCTGAAAACCCTCTCAAGGGATAGGGAGACCCTATCATACATACACCATCTATAAATCTATTCATCAAGTGTGGGCAGATCTGCAGATACCGAAATCCACAGATTGGGCCCACACTGAGAGAAACAAGATTTTTCTCCAAACTTGGGTGATGCCCCAGGTTTGCATAAAAATCTTAAAAGTTTTAGAAAAAACATTTGGGGATTTAAATCTCACCCAAAACAAAAAAGTTATCTGGCAGGCGCAGATTACTTACATGCGCAGCTGACGCAGCAGTTCCTGAAGGCCCTATGAATGCCAGTGTGGTATAGTGGTTAGAGCTTCAGAGTATGGTCCGGGAGACCCAGGTTCGAATCCCCATCTTCCTGTGGAAGCTCACTTGGTAATTTTGGGCCAGTCACATACTTTCAGCTTAACTTACCTCACAGGGTTGTTGTGAGGATAAAAAGGAGGATAGAAGAATGATGTAAATTCTTTGGGTCCCCACTGTGGAGAAATTTGGGGTATAAACAAAGTAAATAAATAATAAATATAGCTGAAGTTGGGAGGCAGATAAAAAGTAGGTTGGTGAATGACTAAGAAAGGGAGAAGGAGGCAGGGAAAGGGGAGAAGATATGGGGGTTGTCAGGATGAGAAAAAGAGGAAATAGTGTAGGCAGAGGGATACAGGAGAAAGTGAGGGGCCATGCCACTGGTCTCGGAGTGGGCCTGGCCCAATGGCTGGAACCACACAACTGGGTCACAGTTTTTCTAGGTGGAGGCTGCTGGGGTTGGGGAGAGGGAAAGACAGGGGGCAGTTAAATGTAGGTTGGCTGTTGGCTGGGAAGGAGAGAAGGAAGCAGGAAAAGGGGAGAGGCTATGGGTGCTTTCAGGAAAGGGAAAGGGAAATAATGAAGGAAGGAAAAATAAGATACCTCCTGCAAGTTGTTGCGGGTTCCCCCTTGTATTTTCCCAGTGCTGATGCCTCTGTTCTCTGTAACCCTCAAACTTTACTTAGCCATACATAACTCTCTACATTAGCCGTATATTGCCGAGATAAATCTTAAAATGCAGGTATAAACATTACTAATCCATTAGCAGTATTTGTCTATCATAGCTCCCATTGCAAAGAATCTCTAGATTTTCCATGGGCTAAATTAGTTTGTATATGATTTGAAGTGTTTTGTTCTTGATGAGCAAATGGTGAGGACTATGGATACATTTACTGTTTCTTTGAAGGGATGGGTTGGGTTTTTTTTTTTTGTAGCATACTAGCATTTTAAGCTGGTTAGTGGTTACTATACTCTTTGCAGCTGCTCATCACTCTTGGCCATCAGTTATGCCTGAAAAAGATCTGTTCTTTATGTTGCTGCTGCCAGCAAGACATCACTAAGTGGTCTTAAATGTTACTTCTTAGAGGGGAACACTTGTGTTGGGCTAAGAGATGAAGACAGCGTTTCTCTTTCAGTGCTCTGAGTTTCTGCTATTGAAGGATAGCAGGAGCTGAAAGGAAAACTCAGTGCTTGGCACTATTGGGAATAAATTACGAAGGGCTAAGGAATAGGGAAAGGGCAGGTCAAGGCATCCCTTGTCTGAACTCCCAATGTGAAACATGACTAGCTGAGCAGAAATGGCTTTGTTAATACCCAGAAACAAGGATTGACTTGGGGATGGGGGACAATGGCAAGGTGTGGAAAGTGACCAGTGTGTGCATGTGGAGGAGGTGAAGACAGACCTGTTGGAATTCAGGAAGACCTAGGACAACTTAGATAGATGAGAAAGTCTCCAGAACATGGGTAGACGATAGGGCATCAGTTCAATATTGTTCCCTGGCTGCAAAAATGTAAAAGACCACCCCTGGTTGCCATGTTTCATACCTCTTTAAGGTACACTCACATGTACATACGTAAGTGCCATCAAGTGTGGCTTTGTACATTAGGAAAGGGTAAGATTGTGGATTTGTATGTTAGAAAAAAGTATGATTGTAAGGAAATTTTGGATGATAAACGTGATGGTTCTGAGGAAAGTGTCTGGGTGAGAATAATGGACGGACCAATGGTATTGTGGTTGCAGTTTGTGACAGACTGCCTAATCAGGGAGGAGGATGCTCTCCTCTTGGGGAAACTGGCCAGTGTGTCTAAACCACATTTTAGAGCGGCTATGGGTGATTTCAATCTCTCTGATGTTTGTTGGGAGATTTATTCTGCCAAGAGTCCAGGCTCATGTAATTTCTTGATTTGTTTGCAGGATAACTTCCTCTTTCAAAAGGTAGAAGAGACAACTATTTTAGATTAGATTTTAACTAACAGGGAAGAGCTGGTAGATGTGGCTAGAGTGGTGGGCGTGTTAGGGGGAAGTGATCATATGTTGATATTAAGAATGTTTTTAGTTGAACATGTATGTTGGATTTTAGTGGGGCTGATTTTAGTAAATTTAGAGAGATGATGGGAAGGATTCCGTGGGGAAGAGTGTTGGATTGGAAAGGGGCAAGTGATGGTTGGGTTCTTTTAAAATGTGAATTGTTGTGGGCTCAATCTACTGCTGTTCCAACAAGAAACATGGTAGGAGATCCAAGAACCAATGTAGACGAACAGAGAGCTCTATGGTGAGTTGAAGAAAAAAAATTATGTTTAGGAAATGGAAGGAGGGGCATATTACCAAGGAACAGTACCTACTGGTTGCTAGGGAGGTTGTTAGGGGAGGCCAAAGCTCAGAATGAGCTAGCATTGGCCAGGGAAGCTCAATAATAAGAAAGGTTTGGTTTTTTGGTTATGTGAGGAGTAAACAGCAGGTGAAGGAGGTGATAGGTCCACTATTGGGTGAAAATGGAGAAACTCTGATGGAGCATAAAGCAAAGGCAGAGAGGCTTAATGCCTATTTTACATCAATCTTCTCCCTGAAGGAGAATAGAGGCCCAGTTGGGGGCAGTGGTGTGCAGGATTCAGGTTTACAAGTGAGTATAAATACAGAGGTCATTCCGAAGTATCTGGATGCTTTGGATGGGAATAAGCCACCTGGGCTGGATGGTGTTCACCCAAGAGAGTTCAAAAACTATCTGAGGATCTGGCACAGCCTTTATCCATTACGTTCATGGCTTCTTGGAGGATGGGTGATATGCCAGATGTTGGACAAGAGTGAATGTTGTCCTGATTTTTCTAAAGCGGAGGAAGGATGATCCAGGGAACTATAGGCCAGTTAGTTAGTTTAGCCTCTGTCCCAAGGGAAATCTTTGAGCGGGTTTTACAAGGGCTGATTCGTAAACATCTAGAGGATAGCTTGGTAATAAGGAGTAGTCACCATGGATTTGTCCCTAATAGGTCTTGTCAGACTGAACTCTTTTCCTTTTTTGATCAGGTGACAAGTTTGGTAGGTCGTGGGGTTGCCATGGATATTGTATATTTGGATTTTAGTAAAGCATTTGATAAGGTTCCCCATGATTGTTTGATAGGTTAATTGGAGGGCTGTGGATTCGATTTTAGGATGGTTAGGTGGATAAGGTATTGCTTGGATAATCACATCTAAAGAGTGGTAATTAATGGCTCCTTGACTGCTTGCGGGGTAATAGCTAGTGGGGTGCCACAGGGCTTGGTTTTGGGCCTGATGCTTTTTAACATTTTTATCTTGATGAGGGTGTGAGGGGACTACTCATTAAATATGCAGATGAGACCAAATTAGGTAGAATAGCGAACAATCCAGAAGATAGAGATAAAATACAGTCAGACTTGAGTACACTGGAAAAAATGAGCAGATGTGATTTAATAGAAATAAATTTAATAGAATTTAATAGAAATAAATTTAATTTAATAGAATTTAATAGAAATAAATATAAGGTTTTGTATCTGGGTAGTAAAAATGTTATGCACACATACCAGTAGGTTGTGTGACTGGGATCTTGGGGTTTTGGTGGACTGCAAATTGAGGATGCATAGCCGCGTTGATGCAGTAGCAAAGAAAGCAAATTCGATATTAGGATGTATCAACAGATGTATAGAGTCTAGGACACAAAGTTTGATAGTACCACTATATACTGCATTGGCCAGACCCCATTTAGAGTATTGTGTCCTATTCTGGAGGCCTTTTTATAGGAAGGACATAGAAACTTTAGGGCAGGTGCAGAGGAGGGGATTAAGAAAAACTTTAACAATAAGGGCAATTCAGTGGTAGGAATCAGTTGGCCAGGAATGTTGTGGGTTCTCCCTCTTTGGAGCTGTTTAAACAGATAATGGATGATCATTTGCCAGGGATGCTTTAGGTCATCCTGCACAGTATTTAGGCCTCTTCCAACTTTTTGATCCTATGATTCTATAAGCCACAACCGATTTATGGCAACCCCAGCAAGGGGCTTTCAAGGTAAGTGAGAACCAGAGGTGGTTTGCCAATGCCTTCCTCTGTAGAGCCTTCCTTGGTTGTCTCCATTGCAAGTACCGACCCTGCTTAGCTTCCAGGGTGTGACGAGTCCAGGGTATACCACGCTGCCTTCCCTCCCACACACATACTAACTTATTTATTCGTTTAAAAGATATAAATTCTACCTCTCAACTTCAAATGGCTTTTGAGGCAGCTGGCAAAATGGCTGACGAGGATTCAGCAAACTGAAGCAGCTGCCCAGAGGCGATAAATGTCTGCACTTAACCCCAGTAGTATTCTGTCGTCTGTAAACTATCTTCCTTGTGAGGAGAAGGTGTAAAGCAAATGTTGCTGTTTATCTGAAATATTTTCTCAGTTCCTTCAATTCCTTCTAATTGGTATCTGGGTAGGAGGGTACAATTTGTCTCCAAATGAGCAAAATGACTCATTTGTGTTTTAAAGCGGTATTATAATTTCACTGGCTTTCTCCAAGGTTAGTATTATCATTCTGTAATACCCTCCTTCGTTGGTCTTGTGGGATGAATCTGCCTCACATGCCTGGGCTTTACTGACTAAAAATGCTACTGTAGAATGATATACTGCCTTTATAAACTGCAAAAGGCAAAATTTTCTCTGGAATAAAACTATAAGTGTACATTTACACACTTTTAACAAGTAGCACGCCTGCCAAATCTATCTTTTAATGGTTTCAGAGGCTTAGAATAAAGACATATCGTTAAAGACGAACAATGCAAGTGTGACTTCAATTTCTCTAGTAATCCCCAGACTTGTTTTTCGCTGTTATGAAAGTTTTAGAAACATAAACACTGTTGAGCTGCTGTTGGTACTGAATAAAGTAGGTTTTTATTGCTGCCTATTCTGTATTCGTGGAAAATAATTTTAATTCCTACAGTTTACTGAGAGGTTCTTGAGGAGGGTTGTGATCAAATCAGTTAAAATTCATTCCGCGTCTTTATTTTGTTGGTAAATCCAATATATTTTTTATTTAAGCAGAACCAGATATATACACTGTATATTAACTTTTCCAGGCAGTCTTTGCTCAACACAGAAAGGCCAGATGTATGGGAATTGTAAAAAATCAGGATATGCATAAAAACTGTTCAAGTGCATAAAGCAGCCCCATCTGGAAGACATCTAACAGAAATGAAGTTGTACAAAACCATTCCATTGATAATAAAGCTAATTTTTATGGGTCTGACAAGTATGTAATTATGTTCAGTGGTGCTTTTCAGATTTTATCACAGTCAATAAACCGCAGTGGTAATTTCATTCCCATTTGACATATTTACATGGAAACATTTGATTGGAGGAATTAGTAACCCTGAAAGCCTTGATAGATATGTTTTAATGATCTGTGACCTCCGCAGTCCCTCATCTGTTTATTGTTGCAACAGGCGAGAAGTCATTCCTATGTGACCTCTGTGGCTTTGCTGGCGGGACACGTCATGCCCTCACCAAGCATCGGAGGCAACACACAGGTTAGTTGAGCTGTCTTTTTACCCTTTGGTATTTTCTCTGCAGCAAAGGACTGTCATCCAGGCTGGGGAATAAAGCAAATCATAGAGCACATTACAGTCCAGGAAGTGTATCCGTTTGCTGTTTGTTTTTGCTTTTTCCATTTACAAATTGGTGCTTCTAGGATCTGCGTCAAGCGCTGTTATTCATGAATGTGAAGATTCCCCCCCAAAAAAGGCAAAACATTGAATAGCAGGTGTTTGAAAATTAATAAGGATGCAAGGTTTTGTTTTCAAGGCCAAGGAGACTGTGCATTCTGTGGTGAAAATTAGGGCTTTTTCTTAAAGCCGTGACCATTGTTTTCAAGAGAGACTTTTTCCATTTTCATTTTGCAGATTTGAAATTATTTGTTTTGTATAGTAGCACTTGGGATATATCCCCAAAGTTTTTTTTTTTAATTGCTAAAATAAATTAAACTTTGTGCTGGCAATTTATAATTCCTTTAATATTAATACCGTTAAAACGGGGGGTGCTTCTGAAGAGAAATGGTAAACATATTAAACATTTGTGAAATACATTTTCTGTTAATTGTTTTAACACAGATTTTATAGTTATTGTGCAATCCTCTGAAGAGTTCCACTCTTCTAAGCCCATTGAGGTAAATGGGTTTACAGGGGCTTAACAGTTTAGGATTGCTCTGTTAGTCTCTTAGGTTTTGCAGAAAAACAGAGAGGTGTTGCTAATGGATACTGAATGCAGTTCTGTTTGTCTCTCATCGTGTACCCATTCCTGATTCAGGATGCTAGCTGTCATTGAGCGTTTTTTCCCCTTTGGTAATTAGTATCCGTTCATATCCTTTCTTGGGAACTATTTGCAGCTCCGATGAGAGGTTAGTCAACCGAGCATATTTGGAGAAGAGTCAAACGTTCTCACAAGGAATTTAGAATTGTGCAGCTTCTGTTATAAACTTGCATATGGTCGAAACCTGTTGTCTTCTTATAAGACTAAGGCCTCTGAAACGATGGTTGTAATTTACGGGGGAAATACTACACAGAAGGTAAAGGGAGGTATTTGTACGTGTCAGCCTCTGTCGTGATAACAGCACGGAAGTGTTGCCCAGCATATTACAGAATATCTGAAAATTGGTAAGTCTAGGTGGTCTGCAGCTATAATAAAATAATCGATCAAGCTAGCTCCCCTATATCTGAAAAAGGTAAAGTCCCTTTTCCCATCAATTCCTTTTTGTTCATTCAGAATGACCAACCCTCTTTGGATAGAAAATTCGAATAACTTAAGATCTGCAGCATTGACTTATCTTTTGAATATCTGTTATATAGATAACGAGGAATAGATTCTTCAGGTTGGTCCCCTAAGCATACTGCTCTCCCATCCTTATTTCTGCCCTAGATGTTTGTGTGTGACCACAGAGCCTCCCAGTATCCAGTTATATGCTATGCCAAGACCCACTACCGTGTGCACTCAGCTATACATTTTACTGTGCAGCAACACCACAAGTATATAGAGTGGCTAATGCTCTTCCCATGTGCCAACCGATCTCAGGTTGCTGTGTTGAAAGGCTTTTATGGCTTTTGAACATCATCTCCACAAACAGTATCAATGGAAAATAGTCCCTTTGTTTAATCTGTTATTGCTTGCTCATTGAGTCCCTCTCATTCAGAAATGAAAAGGAAGATCAGCTGGTGGCCTCTTGGTACGGCTGGACTGTGTGTTCACCTAAATAACCACTACATAGCAAATCAATGTAGTCCTGCGCTGGGGCCAGTATGAAGTAGAGGACTGAATGTTGGTTGGGTTTTGGATGTTGGAAAGGGAGATCCCGAGGCCATACTTCAGCCATTCAGATCATTGTGTGGCCTTGGGTAAGTTAGGGGATGTGAAAGACCCCTGCCTGAGACCCTGGAGAGTCGCTGCTGGTCTGGGTAGACAATACTGACTTCGATGGACCAAGGGTCTGATTCAGTATAGGGCAGCTTCATGTGTTCATCTCTCACTGGGTTGTTGTAGGGGGTTGATGATGTGAACTTTATAAAGCATTTTGTATCCTGACCGGCGGTATTAAAAATAATCAACAGTGTGAATGTGATATTTTGCATGAACAAGAAGCAGGCCTGAGAAGAAGGGGAAAAACCAGGTACATGGATATATAGTGAGATGTGAAATGAAAGGCACATTAAGAGCTGTTCCACATTTGACATTGTGTATTCCAAAGTAAGTATTGGAGTGCAAAATAAGAGTGCTGCACCAACTGTGGACACCTACATTGATGTATAGGTACAAGTCCCTTTAATGTTAATAGCCTGGTCTTTTTTTTTTCCAGTTGCTGCACCCATAAGGAATGCATGTGCCCTTCAAGTGCATTTCTATATTTGGTTCTCAGTTATCTACTGGGGTAGAAATGCATTCAGTTCTTTGGATCACTTCATACATTAAATTATTTTTAAAGAAAAGTAAAATATTGTGGAGGGGAAAATGCGATAATGTTCAAAGTTAGGAGTGTGTTGGGGGCAGCTTGACTACAAGGTCTGTGAACTCAGGGTTGGTTCACGCACACATGAATATCACTTGCTTTCCTCTCCACTTGCCTACTGAATTTGAAGCTGAATTTGTCAACCAACTGCAGTGAAAGGCTTTGTTTTTCTCTTGGTTTGCAGGGATCTAGGCCTCCCAAGCAGTAGGTAAACATGCAGCACCCACTGAGGCTGCTGCTGCAGGGCTGGATAGCCCAGGTGCTCAAGGAGCACTGGTGAGGCTACTGGCCTGTCTTGGCTGGACCAGGTATCACCCATATGCCTGATGGTCTAGCAAGGACAAGCACGTCCTGGGAGACAGGGGCATTCCTTTACCATTGAGTCCATCTGGTCCACTGGTGGAGAGGACAGGGACAGGGACAGTGTGGCTTGGAGGAAGAACCGGTGCGGGCCAGTTAATCAGGGTAGCAGGGAGGGAAAGTTCTGCTTGGCATGGGATACTCCTTTTTCTGGTGGAGGATTAAGGAGGGCCCTGAAACAGCCATGGAGGAAGTGGTTGGCCCAGTTGCAAGGGAGCTGAGTACAACAGGGGAAGGAGAAACAGGTGAGCAACCCTATCCTTGGGCTGCAGCAATGAAATGTAAAAAAAAATGTATCTACTAGCAGAGAAAGGTCAGTTTCTTGGCAGGCTGTGAAATATGATAAAGTTTTCCAGTTAGCCAGGGTGACAAAAAAGCCCTTGTGTTATTAACCTCAATTGTTCAAATCATGAGTAAGCCCTTTAAAACATGTGATGTAAAAATCATGAGATTTGAAAGCATAATAAATGTGGTGTGTTTTACATTTTCTTTCTTGTTTCTTTCTGAGTCTCAAATTGTGCATCCCACTTCTCATATTTTCTGTCATTTCCAACAGGTATGAGAACTCAGAACTTTGTTATTCTTTTACAATTTAATGTATCTGCTATTGTCCTGTTCTAGAGAATATCTGGGGACTTTTTAAAAAGGTTGAAATAGAGGAAGGAGCATTCAGTAAGATTCCAGGTGTGCAGTTGTCTTTTACTCCTCCTTCATCTAAGGGATGCCTCATGTAAATTAATTTCCTACATGGTTATCACCTCCAAACAGAAAATTGCATGTGCTACCCAAGTACCTATCATGTATGATGAGCACACATGTATCTCTTTTACTGTACATGCACTGCAGACATCTCCTCTCATGTGGGAGACTGTTTCACTGTCTTTTGGACCCAACAAAATACTACTGGTTTTTAACTACATCTCCCAGCTCCAACTTGTCCTATGCATCATCAGTGACGTGGAGCCCACCCTGGACAATGAGATTTGTATGACACAGTCCTTGGGTGGTAGGCCTTTCATTGCATGGAGACAATCTCACAAGAAAAGCAGCTTCTTATCAACAACAGTGGGCACCCAGCAAAGACACAGACCCAGTGATAAAACCCTGCAACAAACCTGTTACCAACTTTGCCCCTAAATCTACTCCGGCAATAATTTTGTAGGGCCTGATAACATCAGCTGTCCCATCTTGAGCCCATCCGTTTGCTTATCCTCATTGTCTGTCAACAGATGTCCTTCTGCTGTTTTCATAGGGCAAACAGGTCAGTCTGTCTGCAAAGGAATAGATTCAGACAAATCTGACATTAAAAATGGCACCATTCAGAATCTAATGGGAAAATCTCCCAGAAGACAGTTGGTTTCAAAGTCACCATTCTCCAACAAAAAGAACTTCAAAGGGAAACTTCAGCATGAACCTGCTGGATTAGAATTTATCAGGAATACCACTCCTCACCCTGGATGTAACAAGGATTTGGGATTCCACAGCCTTTAGAGGTGTTGATTCGCTTAACAAAACTAGGGAAATTATGTTTCCCTTTGAACTTCCTGTCTTGCACGACCTTGACAGGGCCAGAGTCTCATTATTACTTCGACATTAACTTTATACTATATGGCACAAACAATCAGCGATGATTCTTTCACAGAAAAATTACCCATGTCTTCTTAGTTCCTTCACAGCACAGAACAGATACACCTTCCACTGTGTTGAGTATACTTAGGTGACCCCACAATATTGTTGTTTAGTACGTTGCTTTACAGCAGTGCCAAGCAATGTGATTTTTTCTTCTTCTTGTGCATTTCACTTCTCTCTTCCACATCCCTCTTTTTCGACATGGCCTTCCTTGTGCACAGAGCGCCCAAGCCATTTGTGCTCAGGTTTGAAGGAGGATAGGTATCAAAAGTAGTCTAAATGGCTTAAATAATTCCCTGCTGCAACACAAGCTGTCTGTGGGGTTGACACAAAATGTCTACTGATCCAAGATTTACTTTTATCACCTGTCACAGACCCTTGATTCAAGGGGAAGAGAGCCAATCCTCACATGCAGTTTAGGAATCTTGGGCAGCTAAATAAGCCTTCCCACCCCCCTCAGCCTGGAGGCATCAGGTAGATTGATATCCACTAGGAGAGCTTTTCCTGTCTGACAGATGTTTGACAATGGGGGAGCATTGACTTGGATGTTGAGGACTCTCTGATTGTTTTGCTGATTGTTTTTTTTTTATTCTTTCTTTCCACACACTGTGAGCCAGTGTAACTATTTAAAAGAGTTACTTTGAAAGTAGAAAGATATGAAATTTCTGCTTTTGATCTTGGGCTCCGCTGATGTGCACAATTTTGTTTAGTATTAGATTATCTGAAGGAAACCTACTTGAAACAAGAGCATTACCATATTTTGTTACTGTAGTGATGGAAGAAGAGGATGTGTATATTATTAGAAGTTTAGTTGGGCAGGCACAAATTCTAGTCTATGGTTATTGAAGTTGTTAGTAAAAGTGTGCACAGGGAGTTGCATAAGAAACTTCCTTAAGAGAAAAGCATCCAAGTTGCTAAAGGTCTACATGACCCTAACATCTGGTAGTTAAGATGCACTTCCTTCTGAATTAAGTTGGGCCCATTCTTCACTCTTAGCCCCCCAAATTTACCTTTAGGCATAGAACCAAATGGTTTGGCATTGTGTCTGCACCATACCCCACATATGTGAGGTCAGAGATTCCTGACATGAATAGCCAATTGTGGAAATCATAATTATTCGATTGTATGAATTTTAGTTGATTGATTAAATTTGCATATGACTAAAACTGGGGGGGGGGGAATCCCCGATTTCTTGGTTGGTTGGTTGGTTTTAGATGATGCATGTATATATCATAGCAGGTGCCATTTTGGAAGGGGCATTCATTTTTGTGTGTGAGAGGACAGGGAATGCCACTTTGAAAGCGGTGTCTGCTTTCCATTTTTATAAATTCTCAATTGAGCAAAAAAAATTTAATCTATTAATCTAAATGGTTGGAGCGCTAGTTCCAATGGACAAATCTATTCCAGCTGTTGCTAGAGATTTGCTCGAAGGAACAAAGCAGGATATCATTAACCTCTGCAAGGACATCCATCCGTACATAACAAATCTTTCATATTTGCATCACCAAAAGCTGCCTTGTTTGATCCATTTTGGATGATGATTTTTTTAACTTCCACGCTCACTTGTTAACACTTAAGTTTTTCATTATTTCCAAAGAAAGGCATTAGCTGCCATTTCTGACTACAGCAATTAATTGTGGGAAGCATATTGGTAGCTGCCCTGGAATCACCTTTGCAGATAATTTTAACTTTGTCCAATGCCCCTTTCACTGTGATTTTATTGTGAAATAATGCCATATTTATAAGATACGTATTTCATTCACTTCACGATATTCTGTTCGTACTTTGTGTACTTAAGAGCCGTGAGAAGAGCTCTGATGGGCCAGACCAGTGATTCACCTAGTCCAGCATCCTGTCTCACATAGTGGCCAGCCAGTTACTGTCATGAGTCAGCCTGCAGAGACCTCCTCTGACGAAGGGGAATTAGAAGTTAGAACAGAGGGACATCCTCAGGCAGAAGTCCCACAGGAACAACCACAGGGACTACAGCCTGCCAGAATAGAGGAACAGCCAAAGTCAGGAGATGACTCACCATGCCTGCAGCCTCCCGTTGGACCTGACACCTTGCAACATGCAGTGTCTCCAGAGGCCTCACCAAGGCCACTGGAGCACAGAAGAAAACAGATCCGTCTTGCAATTCAGCAGAGACGGCTGAGTGCTAGACTGAAGGCTTTACAGAGGAACCTCCCCAGTAGCAGTGATGATGAAGAGCAGGGCTGAAGCACCACCTATGAACTCAGCCTCATCAGCATCAGCTGGCTCTGGTACAGCAGCAGGGGAAGGGATTTAAGCCATCAGTTCGGCTTGGCTGTTGTGCAAGCAACTTGTCACCAACCTCTTTGTGTATCGGTCTTGTTTCCCTGCTATCCTTTGGATTCCTGGTATCCTGACTTCTTGGACTGGCTTTGACTAATGCCTTGGACTTCCCTTGCTGGTATTGAGATCTTGGACTTTGCCTGAACTGTGAATGACCTTGGACTGTTCCTCAGACTACACTTCCAGCCCTTGCTCCTTGCCTGCACCACGACAGTTACTGTGGAAGGCCAACAGCGGATTCGACATGAGTTCTTCTCCTGGTGTTGCCTCTGGGCACTGGTATTCAGAGGTTTTACTGCCTCTGAATATGGAGGTTCCCTTTATGTGAGTGTTCTCCCTTGCTGGCACCATGCCCTTTTCCTCCGCCAATGTGTCCCACCTCTTTGGGGCTCCCCAAGCCTCAGAACAGGGATGAAGGGGATAGGAGCAAGGGTTTACATCACCCAAGTCTGTCCTTTATCAGGGGGTTCCTCCTAAGCAAGAACCTCTCTTTCCTGGCCTGGTATTGGAGCCTCCCTAGATGCTACCTCCTAATCCTTCAATTAGCTCCACCCCCGCCCCCTTGGACTCGCCCTCACTACCTGTGCTACCACCTGGGCTAGGAGCTGGGGTATCACCCCTTTAAATTGCCTTCTCCAACTTGGCTGGCCCTCTTTCTTGCCTTCCTGGCCCTCTCCTTGTAGGAACTTCTGCTGATCCATTGCCTTCTGGCTTCCTTGGTGCTCCACAGGACCAAGGTCCTTGGCCTTGGCTGTCCCTGCCGGGCCATTGTTGGTGGTAGTGAGGGCTGCCATACTGACACTTGGTCTCTGTTGAGACTTCCTCCTGCTGCCCTGAGCCTGCTGTGTTGCTGGGTGATGACCTCGTTCCCTGGTGACCACAGCCCTGCAGCTCCTGAGAAGGGCATTGGGGCTTGCTTCTTGACAGGGAGTCTGAGCCGCTCCATGGCATCCATGCTGCATCTTCCTCCCTGGCCGGGATATTCGCCAGGTGGGGGCTTGTGCAGTGTCTGACTTGGTGGCAGCAGTGTCCAGCTCATCTGAGTGTGGTGTTGAAGCCATGGGGAGGGAGGGAGAGGCCAGGTTGGGTACAGCCAACCCTAGACACTTCAGTCATCATGGGCAGTAGCCAGTGACAGACCTATACTCCATGAATCCGTCTAATCCCTGTTTAAATCTGTCTATCCCTGTGGCCATCGCTGAATCCTCTGGCAGCAAATTCCACATTTTAATCACTTGTTGTATAAAGTATTTCCTGTCATCCGCCCTGAATCTCCTGCCCATCGGCTTCATCGGATGCCCTCGAGTTCTAGTATTTTGGGAGATGGAGAAAAAGTTCTCTTTGTCACCGTCTCTACCCTGTGCATAATTTTATAAACATTTATCATGCCTCCCCCTTAGTTGTCTCTTTTCTAAACCGAAAAGTCCCAGACTCTTCAGCCTTTCATCATTGGAAAGGTGCTGCAACACACGAATAATCTTGGTTGCTCTCTTGTGTACTTTTGCCAACTCTGCAATATCCTTTTTGAGATGACTAGAGACGGTGACCAAAACTGCTTGCAATATTAATAGTAAGGCCACATGGTAGATCTATACAGGGCATTATAATATTGGCCGTTTTGTTTTCAGCCCCTTTCCTAATAATCCCCGGCATAGAGTTTGCCTTTTTCACTGTTGTGGCAAACTTGGTTGACACTTTCATTGAGCTCTCCACTATGACCCCGAGGTCTCTTTCTCTCTTAATCTCAGCAAGTTCAGAACCCATTAGCATACATTTTGAAGTTGGGATTTTGTGTTCACATTTGCTTCATAGTTACTCATTATGAAATCATAAAAATAATTGAAAGAAGATTCATGGAAACATTTTACCAAGTTATTAGTTAGTGAATTGTCATACGATAAACCAAATTAATCTTATTAGTGACTTTTTATTTGTCAGCAAACCATACTTCATTGTAATATCCTAACAAGTAGAATTTGATTTCCATTTGATCTGAAAACCAGTCACAATCCATTAGAAGCTTTTAGTATAACTTTGTAAACAGAGAAATGCCATTTTAAGGAGAGGATCTCAGGAGCAAAATGAATGATCCGTGTGGCTCTCTGATCCAAATATTCTTCCACAGCCACTAATACTGTAATGTTTGTATTCCCTTAACTATAGCTCTGGGCCAAAGGCCTTGCATCCTTCCTGTCACATGTATGAATTGATACCCTCATCAGGGCTGCCAGCCCCCTATTGAAGTTAGGGGACACCCTGTCCCCAGCTCCCATTTCTCCCAGCGTGGTGTAGTGTTTAAGAGCTGTGGACTCATATCTAGAAAACTGGGTTTGATTCCTCACTCCTCCACATGAGTGGTGAACTCTAATCTTGTGAACTGGATTTGTTTCCCCACTCCTACACATGAAGCCTACTGGGTGACCCTGGGTTAGTCACAGTTCTCTTAGAGCTCTCTCAGCCTCACCTCCCTCACAAGGTGCCTGTTGTGGGGAGAGGAAGGGAAGGTGATTGTAAGCCACTTTGAGGCTCCTTAAGCTAGAGAAAAGCAAAGTATAAAAACCAAGTCCTCCTCCTCCTCCTTCCCGGCCACTCAAAATTTTAAAAAGAGTTTATGGTGATTCCTGGAGAGGCATAACTTCACACTGTTCTTGACAGCCACCCCCTTGTGTCTTCAGTACTAGCCCTCACCCTTAAGAGGTACACTAATGTTAGCCACAGCTAGGGTTGCCAACCTCCAGGTACTAGCTGGAGATCTCCTGCTATTACAACTGATCTCCAGCCGATAGAGATCAGTTCCCCTGGAGAAAATGGCCTCTTTGGCAATTGCACTCTAGGGCATTGAAGTCCCTCCCCTCCCCAAGCCCCACCCTCCTCATGCTCTGCCCCTAAAACCGCCTGCCGGTTGCCAAGAGGGACCTGGCAACCCTAGCTACAGCTAATGTTAATGAGGGTCAGTGCTGCTGTAACGTTACTGATACATGGTGCAAGGACCACTACCGGGCTGCAGAACTGTATTCTTTCACCCCCAGCCTCTCTCTTCCAGCACACAAATCCCCTCCAGTCCTATCATCACGAACCTTATCCATAGTTATAGGTCACGCCTGCATTAGCACTGGTCATTCTTAACCTTATGCAATTTCTTTGTGCTCTTCAAACACTGGTTTCCTGCGCTTTTTAAAATTTCCCTTACCGTATTACAAATACCTAAATAAACTCGGGCAAGTTTACATTTTGCTTTCAGTGGTTCATTTCCCTTTCAACTGGGGTTAGAGTGTAGATCTCAAGCCAAGAGGCTGGAATTTCTGCCTTTGTATATTTTTTTTTAAGTGAGAGAAGGGTGATGGACCTATGTAACTAACAGAGGAGGACAAACCTTACAAAAGCAGATATGACCTTCAGGAAAGTATGCAGCGCCTGACGAATCTGATAAGACAAGCTTCATCTGTGTGGCAGTCCTGAGGCAGCTACCATGAACCTATAGAAATACCTAAGCAGTTTGTGTCTCTGTTCAGATAGTGTCATGAATTTTTGAAGACAGTTGCTCATACAAGCCAACACAGACCCTGTTTGTATGATCAGTTCCATTTGCTCATTTCAGTCTTGCACATCTAAGCATTTATAGGTCAACGTAATAAAGAGAGAAAATTTAATAATATATGTGTTTTTATCCAGATGAGTGGCTCACTTTGCGTTTCTATTTCTCATGTGAACTGCTCTTTGACTTTTAATGTGCAGTTACATTACTCGGCACTGAATTTAATGTATAATGTAGTCTCTTTCCCTTCACCTTCCCACAACCCAGTGACAAAAAGAAAAAATACTCCGTATAAAGTATAACTAACCCAGTATGCTTTGTGCCTTTTCATTAAATGCTTATTAAGAGAGAATGTGATTTTTGAAGAGGGTCTGTATTACTTGGATTCGTTTTACTTTTTACTTCCAGCAATGCCAGTGGTTGTAGAAATGCTCAGAATTTAATTGTACCACATTTTCAGTGATAAATCGTTACTGGAAGTAAGGTAACAAACTTTTGTAGATCAGCAACCATACTCTCAATGAAGGTTATAAACTAGAACGTTCTTTCCTGACAAAATAATATGAAGACTTTGTGCCACAACTCTGTTGTTCTGAGCATGTGTACCTTCTGCGCATTCAAAAGCTTCCTTTTTACTGCAGTGGAGGAACAGCTTTCCCCATGCAATTCTTTGGATGATCAGAGTTACCCTATTAACATGAATGGCAAAGTCTGCTCAGCTGGGGGCTCCCAATGTATATGACAGCTATTTTAGATCACTCTGGATTTTGGGTTTTAACTCTTTGTTTTCAGTTTTTCATTGTAAACAAATCAGTACATGATGAATGTGTGTGTGCGTCCGTGAATCCGTGTGCGCACATGTAAAAATGCTGTATGTACCCAAAAGGAAGACTAGTGTAGGCTCTTCCTTTCTTTAGTTAGCTTTTTTTTTTCACTTTCAGCTTGCTTTCTTTTATTTTCTTTTTTACTATTTCAAAATGTGGAACATTTGCAAATAAACATTGTAAAGACTGTCCCCCCCATCAAATGTAAGCCCAATGCAATATGCCACTGTGCCCCCAAATATTTATTTATTTAAAACATTTGTATGCCATCTTTCCACCCAATTCAAAGTCTCCAATGCAGCGAACAAGGCTCCGCCCTGCTTCCTCCTCACCTCCTCCTGAGGCTATATAAGCTCCAACTGGTCGCCCCGCCCTTGTTAGCCCTCTTGCTCTGCTGGCCATCCCTGTTCTGGCTGCTGCCTCAGCTTTGTCCGCAGGGGTCAGCTGTTGGGCAGGGCAGCCGTCCACCTCCAGCTCCACCCATCTCACTTCCCTACCTCTTGCTTTCGGTGTCGTTGCTGTGGTCAGAGCTGGTTGGGTCCAGGCATTATTTCAGTCCTGGTGGGTTGGTCGGGCCCCATCCAGGGCCATTGCAGGTGTTCCCAGCCCCAGGCCTCCAGCTTGGCTTGTGGGGCTTTGAAACATGTAGGTTTTAGCGCTGTCTTTCTCCCCAGCCACGTCTATGGCTGCCACTGGACTTCGACTTTGTTTCCGGGGTTCAGGAGGGAGTCCTGAGGTGCTGGCGGGCATCTCATGACAATACATAGATACATATACATATGTATACATACATGTATATATTACAATATCTAATGTAAACATATAAAATATAAGCACATAAAAATACACAAACTGGGAGTAGTGCTAATAAGAGTGAGGGAATGCCAAACAAAAAAGTCTTCACTCAGTGGCGGAAGTTGACAATAGAAGGAGACAAATGAATCTCCCTGGGGAGTGAGTTTCAAAGTTTTGATGCCACAACTGAGAAGGCCTTTTTCCAGGTTCCCACCTGACTAGCCTGAGATGGCAGGGGTACCCAAAGCAAGGCCTCTGAAGATAACCAGAGTAGTCCGGTAGGTTCATATGGGAGTGGACTGTCCTTCAGGTATACTGACCCCAACTTGTATAGAGCTTTAAAGGTCAATACCAGCAGCTTGAATTGGGTCCAAAAGCAAACTGGGAATCAGAGTAGATGGAACAAGGCTGGAGTGATATGGTCCCTACGACCCATTCCACTCAGCATTCTGGCTGTAGCATTCTGTACCAACTGGAAGTTGCCTACATTGCAACTCATTTCTCCACTGGGTCTGGGCTCACTAGGTGTATTACAGATTGCAGAAGCCGTTTGGACAAGCTGAAGGGAACAGTGGCGACCTTCATTTTCACAGCACACCCTGAATATGATGCATCAGTTTGGTTCCAAAAGAAGGTGGCAAAGTTGGCTTGCAATTCAGTGTTGATTACTCTGAGTTCCCTTCGGCACTTAATATATGAATCGAGATGTTTGTGCTAGAGATACCAGTGTTGAAGGAAAGACAAGATTCTTCCATGACTAAAATATAGAAAGATTAACTTGCTTCATTTAATAGTCAAATCAAGTGCTCCAAATCATGGTTGTGGACTCACACGGTGACTTGCTGCCTTTCCCTCTCCACCTTCTTTCAGATGGTTTTCCTCTGGCCATAGTTTGTCATGGCATTCAACTTGGAAGGCTCTTGTTAGTACTCTGTCTAAAACAAACCATGGTTAGCAAGTTCATTTAAAACAGATCCCCTCCCACCCCCCAAAATGGTTGCAAGCAAAGTACTAACTAGTTTGCTGATTTAGATTTCACAGTAATCTGTAGTTAGAGAAGAAGATCAGGCAGGGGTGGTGGAAAAGCACATGTGAGTGAAGAGGGATGAGAAGGACTTTTCCAATCCTGCAAACCAAATAAATGATTATAGCCAATGGCATAATTCAGTCATAATGTCTGTAATGTGGATGAGCCCTAGGCTCATTGTAGTAGAGACAAACTATGTTTTGTCATGACATCCAAACTATGCCAAAGAGAAGCCAATTCCAAATCTTACTATTTATCAAAAAGTCCTTAAGTAATAAAAGACCTTGATCTTTAAAAGAAATTTAACATGATTACCTTTAATTGTGAGGGCATTTTATAGCCCTAATATTATTATGTTCATATATTACATAATATAACTAGAAGATTATAATGGGAAAGATGAAATAATAGCTGTATGAATCTAATCATAAATTACAAAATTACAAAAATGTGTAACTGTATCTAATATTAGAGGAGTATTTCTTTCTGTATGGTCAAAAAGAAGACAAATCTCTGTTTTGTTTTGGATTTTTTTTATCGATGCTCTCAAGATGTTCTCATTGCTAGAGCTTTAGAAAAATTCCTGAAGGCATGACACTTGAAATAAACCTATGGGAGTTGATGAACCTGTTAATGAATTGTAATAACCCTGCCTTAAAGGAGAAAAATAAAATTAGGTATGGCAGAAAACTGTGGAAGAATGGATGAGATATTGGTCAGTGCAACTATTGCTAACTTCTCTGCAATACCTTCCCAATAGGTCATTTCCTGGCCCATATTAGCCCCTTGTAATAGCCTCTGTTTTATCCCAAAATGCATCTGTTCTCACACACTCATATCTTAGAGGAACCATGAAAGGAAATTTGAAAGTGAAATGTGTTGCTGCTACTATTACTTCCACCCGGTGTCTTCAACACAGATTATCATATTAGGGCTATGTGCAAATTATTTGTAAATGTGCAAATTGGGTTATTTAATATATTCATAAACTTGGCAGTTCTGCTTTGCTATAATGGGAAGTATATTTAATGTAGCCATTAAACGAAATCAGTCGTACACTGCTAGCAGAGCTATTCTTGATCCAGAGGAAGAATTGCATCATTTGAAGTCAATACAGTTCTCAGTTCCATTTCTCCTTCCTCTGCTTGGCATATGACTATTACTTTCATTTCAAGCTCTTTTCAGTTATATTGTGGTAGATATTCACATACATCTTGTTTTTATGAATCATTGAACATATGCTCAGATTGGAAGTTTACACAGTCACACGTGCCAAAATCATGTTGGCCTAAGGTCTGAAAACATGTTGAACCATTCAGTTGTGAAGAGTATAGATTGAAATTTATCAAAGTTCACTTTTTGTTGGAATAACTGCAAGTATGAAGCCCCTATAGGTTTCTGTTCTCACAATAGGTCTTTCACAAGGAGGTATTTAACACTACCTCCTCATAGTAGCTTCCCCACAAGATTCCTGAACTCCAGTTTGCCACTCATGTTTGCTGCACTCATATAGTTTGCCTCATAACTACAGAAATCCCATTTACCTCCATAGTATGTATTGGCAGACAGACAAACTCCATAGAGGTATGTAGTAAATGAATGCACAGACAATTCACTACACATGGAGTAGCCATCATACAGAACATTTAAAAAAACCCGTAGAACAGTCAGTTGGTACAAGTGTTGTATGAGTGAAGAATTAGCCACTAAGGTTGGTTGCTAATATACATTGCAGGGACTTAGTCCACAAATATTTTGTACATGAGTCTTCATGCATTTCTCTTAGAACTGCAATATTTATTTACCCTTCTTCAGCATTGTAGGTTAATAACCAACAAACCTTACCTTCTCTATTCTACCTGTAAAAACGAATCTCACTGTATTTCAGGAGAGAAGCCATTCAAATGTGATGAATGTAACTTTGCTTCTACAACGCAGTCCCATCTGACACGGCACAAACGCGTCCACACTGGAGAAAAACCCTACAGATGCCCTTGGTGCGACTACAGGTAATGGGAACCGAAATACTGGTGATCCAGTGAGGTTCATATCATTTTATTATTAAAATATATTAACGTGACTTTCTCATCAATACGGAATGAAGCAAGTTTGAGGGGGGGAGCTGTTATTTGTCAAATATGGGAAGAAAAACAAACCTGTTCTGAAGGCTTTGATGTGAAACACTGAAGTGAAGGGCTAGCGCTGTTTATTTCACAGGTGCTCCTGTGTCTGTTAGAATTCTCTGTGGAGAGAAGGCTGATCTGCGTTGCCTCTTCAGATCAGCTGCATTTTTGAAAAAAATTCTTAGTTGAGTTGCAGCCATGACACTAAAGAAGAATGTCCCCCTAAGAATTCGACAGCCTCATTGTCCGTTAAGTAGGTTAAATTGAAGCACCTGCCTGTCGTTTTAGGAACACTTGACGAGAGCTTATTTTCCCTCTCTTTGCATGAAAAATATTGTGAATGATTCACAGTCAGGAAGAGAGACCTGGTTTTCAGTTAGAGAATGGTTTGGATGGCTGTGGATTTTGTTACTTTTGAAATAAGACTCTGGAAACAGACTGTCTTTAATGGGCATTGTGTGTGTAAAGTGCCCTCAAGTCGTTAGAGGTTACTTTTGGCATGAGTGGAAATATTAATCCTAGTACATGTTGACTAATCTCACCCCTTATTATAAATTCTGTTTCAAATCTACCTGAGAACAGTGGGGCCTAAAGAAGGAGTTGTCAGGCAGGGCAGTCCTGAGTGGGTGGGGGTAGTCAAAGGATGGCCGGGGACGGCGCAGCCGCGCTGCCTCCGGAGAGACTTCCCAGCCCGAATTTAAAAAGAAAACTGACAATCCGCAGAAAACCCCATCAAACTCCTCCACTGAATTTCACGAGGCTACAGCAGCTATTTTGCAGGCGCAAGTAGCTGCCTGCAAAAAGAGGCATTCTCAGGCCGATGGGGGTTCCACCCCCGGAACACCCTGAGAACACCCTTGTGGACGCCAGTGCAAGCTCTTGCGCTGGAAAAAACACTGCTAGGGAGGCCCCAACAACACCCTGGGCCTCGTGCTGCTGCATTGCTCCCTGGTGCCGGTATAAGTAGCCCTGCGCTGGCATCCGTGCCATTTTAGATGGTGTGTGTGTGGCACTTGTGCCTGTGCTGGGGTCACGCCGGCTCCTAAACAGCTCTGCCCCCCCCACTGTGGATTGCACAGTTAGTTTAAGTAACTGCTTTTGTCCTATGATAGGGGCTTCTGCCTCTGGAACCACCCTGTACTTCTGTTGTGTATTGAACTGCGTTATTTGAAGGGACCAGTGTTCATTTGTTTTATAGTTCTGTTAATTTTTTTTTTAAAAAGGTTTGCATAATATCTGGTGGCTGTAGAACTGAAATTATCTTGGGTTAAACTAGAATCAGCTTAGCAGCTGATATCTGGAGTAAAATACTGACCTCACAACAGGCAAACACTGCATTATTTTAAGTCACAAATATACCTTTATTAAAGAACTGCATATTCTGCAGCAGCATCACTACACAAGTTACCATCTGTCACTGATTTTTGTGTTGTATCGTTCCGTACTTTTTGTAAAACAGCAGACCAAAGGTAGCAAAGCAAGGATTTTTGTTGTTGTTGTTGTTCCAAGATAATAGATAAGTAGCTCAAACTGCCTGGCCTGCAAATTGCATTAATTTTATAAATGCACCTTTCTAAAAACGTGTCACTTGTGAAGGATATCCTACAAGCCTAAGGATAAATGGCATGCATTTTTAATATAATTATGTAAACTAAAATAAAATATTTTACATTTATTATGCATAATAAACTAATTAAACAATGCTCGGTAAGGGATTATAGCATCTGACATCAAGCACAGAAGGATTCATTGTGTGAATTCAGCAACACCAGCATTCTGAGTTAGGGAGGGGGACTCTGTAGAGACCACTTTTCTCTTTTTGGACAGCTTCCCCGGGGAGTTCATAGTTCCCTTTTATTTTGTGTATGTCCATACTTTGTAAAATAAAGACCCATTTATAATACGCTCCAATGTGCGTGACAAAGTAATTAAAACAAAACTGGCGTACAGGTATTCTTTTAAAACTGAAACAATCTTTCAGGAGCTTTGATAAGTCAGCAAATGCAGTATTGCTTGTTATTTCTTAGTTTAGCTGAGTAAATGCTGATTTTACATAATTATTTATCAGGAGCAAAAAAAATAAAAAAATAAAAAATACCCCACACAAGGGGGGGGAGAGAGCTTTGTATGAAATAGATGGTGCAGAAGAGTACATGGCGTTAATCTCAGTAATCTTCAGCTTTATAGCCCGTGATGACAGATTTGATGACATCTCTATTTACAAAGATTACATGGGTCCAGGCAGGACATTACACAGGTCAGGGCTATTTGTAGCCCCTAGTCAGAGACTAGCCAAGTTGAGATTCCCACTACCGTAACAGGTATGAGAGCAAAGATATATGGAATAATCCTGAAAAATATTACTTACAGGTTATTCAAGTTAAATCAGTGAGCCTACTTTCACACTTGATGGGAGGAAGGTTCTTAACTGTAGACTTGTGTACAGTTTAGGACAGAAATCCCCAAGGAGTCCTAATTTCCCTTTTGTTATCAGACAAGATCCATCAATTTATAAAGCATTAATATGCTGCTGCAGTGTACATTACAGGATTTCTTTAAAAAATATCTTCGTTATTATTACTCTAAACACACAGTGTCACATGCAAATTATTTTACTTCTGTTTTGCGGTGTCATTTATATTTTACTTTCTGTACACATTTCGCATCCTTCCACAATGGTTGGTATTTTGTATGTCAACCTAAGTTTAATGTGTGTTTTTTAATTGCTATTAGCAAAATTGGGCTCAGTCATTGAGTCTCTCGCTTGGCAACGGGAGGAACTGTTGACAGGCCAGTTAGTCTGGGGGAGAATAGCCTGCCACTCGCACGGCTTGTATAACACACTTTCCCAGCAAAATAACATTGGTAGTAGCATTCAAAGAAGCTCAGCTTCTTCTTTGATGCCCTGTTTGCTTGGCCAGAGGCAAATGTCAGGATGGTGACTGGCTTACAGAGAAACATGTGTGTTTATTGGAAAGCATGATTATCCCTTAACACAGTCTGTACAGTGCTGAAAATTGTGCTACTTTGAAGAAGTGATTCTATAGGTCTTACACAGTGTGCAGTTCTGTACCAAGCTCAGTCCTTTTTTATTTTTAATTGTTTGTTATTTATCAAACTCTTATATGAGGCTTTGTTGCCCTCAAAATTGCAAGTTCCATTCCCTTGGCTGTCCTTCAGGAAGAAAGAAGCTTCTATTCTAATAGCAAAGTTGACCAAATCTCTGGATACTTAAATCCAGTGACTGGAGCTGTGAATGGGTAAGACAGATCTTTGTACAAACCTGAAAAAGGGACCCGGGTTTGTAGGAAAATGTAAAATTAAAAAAAATTACATCGGGCAGTTTAAAAAACCTGGAAATGATAAAAGGAGTGCCTGTAGCTTTAAGCAACGGATTCCATCAGTGGCTGTTGCTAGACAACCACAGCATTGGAAGCTTCAGTTTCTGTCAGTAAAAGGCAGGAGAGGGGGCAGGGCCCTTTTCAGGCCTGTTTTGGTCTTCAAGGGAGGACTCATTGGGTCTAGGCCTGGCTAGGATTGCCAGGTCCAGGTTGGGAAATTCCTGGAGATTTTGTGGTGAAGGCTGAGGAGGGCAGGTTTTGGGGAGGGAAGAGGCCTCAGCAGGGTATAATGCCATAGAGTCTATCCTCCAAAGCAACCATTTTCTCCAGAGGGATAGGTCTCTGTTGTCTGGAGTTCAGTTGTAATTCTGGGGGATCTCCAGGTCCCACCTGGAGGTTGGCAACCCAAGGCCTGGCAGCAACCTCTGAGTGAGTTGATACTACCCATCTTGCATGACTCAGCTAGGCCTTGCTGCTTGCTACAGTTCAATAGCAACCACCTAATGGAAGCTTGTGTGGTGTAGTGGTTAGAGCTTCTGATTAGGGTTTGGGAGGTGCAGGTTCAAATCCCCATCTTGCTGTGAAAGCTCACTGGGTGCTTTTGAACCAGTCACATACTTACTTTCAGCCTAACCTAACTCACAGGGTTGTTGTGCAGATAAAAGGAGAGGATGCTAATGTAAGCTGTTTTGGTCCCCACTTTGGAGATAGACTGTAGTTTACCAAGTAGAGGCTGTGGGTCAGAGTGGTGGGGAGACAGAAAGCGTACGACAGAGGGGCAGATAAAGGAAGGTTGGCTGTTGGGTGGGAAGGAGATAGGGTTGCCAACTTCAGGTTGGGAAATTCGTGATGATTTGAAGAGTGGAGCCTGGGGACGGTGGGGTTTGTGGAGGGGAGTGACCTCAGAAGGGTATAATTCCATAAACTGCACCCTCTAACACAGCCATTTCCTGCAGGGGAACTAGCATTGTTAACCTCCAGGTGAGGGCTGGAGATCACCCAGAATTACAACTGATCTTCAGATGACAGAGATCAGTTCCTCTGGAGAAAATGGCTGCTTTGGAGGGTGGAATTTATGGCATTATACCCTGCTGAGATTGCTTCCCTCCTCAAACCTCACCCTCCCAAGGTTCCACCCCCAATGTCCAGCAATTTCCCAACCTGGAGTTTGCAACCTAAGGGGAAATTAGCTCTGTAGTTAGAAGATCTGTTGTGATTCTGGGAGAGCAGCTGCCACCACTGTTTCTGTTGGGGGGGGCAGGGAGGAAACAGGTGGGAGGCTGGGAGAGGCTAGCTGTGCCTTTCTGCAAAGTTTACTACTAGACAGAGGCAAAACCTTGCCTTGCCTATCGATGGGGAAAGAAAGAGAGAGTGATGAGGTGAAGGGCACAAAGAGAGAAAGTGGTAGGCATGGAGAGAGAAAGAGTGAGAGACTGTAGGGGAGAGAGAGAAGTAGGGGAGAAGGGAGGAAGAAAAGGTGGGGGGGGAATGGGATAGCTGCTGCCGCAAGTTTCTTGCGGGTCCCCATTTGTCCTGTATAACTGCGTTCTTGCCCCCTGTGTTTCCACTTCAGATCATTCCTTCCTTGCCAATCATGTTTTAATGTTCTTCCCATTCCTTTCTCCATTACCAAGTGAAGTATATAGTTCTGATCCATTGCTACCTGTGTTTTGAACCCTCTGCCTAGGCAGAAGGCTTCATTTTCAGGTTTCACCCTACAGTACTGACCTCTGTATTATGTATGCAGCTTAATCCTATCCTGTTGCTTTAACTATCACTGTGTAAGTAGACTTGTGCTGCAGTACTTCAATGGCGATCCTCTGCTAGATGTGTAGAGACAAATAGAGGCCCCCTTTCTGTCTTTTTGCCACCAATAATGTTTAGGCCAATGCTGATTTCCTTTGAGATGGGACAACTGGGAGCCCCGTCTTCTTCTGTGCCATGAAGGGTCTTTTGCTGATAGTTGTTGTTACCATCCCTGCACCGCGGATGCCAGGCCGCCAAGAAGAGGGGAATGGGGAGACATAATTTCCAGGGCCCAAGTCAGCTAAAGGCCCCTGAGACCAGCATCATGCTGCATTCATTGAATGCTTTTCAAAAAGAAAAAAATTTCTAGTGCCATTCTTCACTGCAGCCACTGGGGCACAATGAAGGCAGAGCACAATAAAGCAGTAGTTCTATATGCTAGCTGTGCCTTTCTGCAAAGTTTACTACTAGACAGAGGCAAAACCTTGCCTTGCCTATCAGATGTTGCTAAATCTATCAACCAAGCCATCATTGGAGCAAGGCAAGACCAGCCAGCACAGCTCTTGGCTGCTACAGTAATTGCCAGGATGCAGCTTTCTAACAAGGTCATTATCTACATCAGTCTATGGTTTCCCTCTTATCCTAGTTCCACCCAGCTCCATAGTTTTGTTTGCACAGCCAGATCTAGCAAAGGCGCAGCACTGCTAGTGTGTTGCAGCAAAATTTTAAAAAAGAAAAAAAAACCTTTCATTTTGTTTTCCTTAATTCCTCTTGTCCACACTTCTTCATTTTGCTGTCTTCCATTCATGATCTGCCTTTATTCTTTTCTGCCCCATCTAATCCCCCCTTATTTGTCAGTCTTGGTCTCAACTCCTTCTCATCCATCCTGGTTAGCATCTTAGAGCTTATTTAATAGCAGTACAGCAGCAAACTTTTATTAATTTTATGAGTAGAAGGTGGGAATTAATATTTCCCCATGATCTGTCCAAGCAGTAAAAGGCTGCTTCTCCCTGCCCCCTTACTTGCATGATAATGGAATGCTAATCAGTCGTGGTTATAAATGAGGAACAGACTTAGCTTCTATTGCGAATAATATCAGGGGGCATCTGGAGATAACCTGGGCCAGGATGTTCCAATTCCTTTCCTTTTTTGGCCCTGGAATTCCCAGTCATTCCAAAGCTGATGGCCAATTTTGAGATACCTAGTTTTCTGTTGAGTTATGCCTGACACAAGTGGACAGATGGATGGCCATGTGGATCCTTTCATTATCCAACCAACCAAGTTTTGAATCACGGTCACATGAGTGGGCCCTGGTGGAATCTTTGTCCAGGGGCCAATGGTGGCTCTCGGCAGCCCTGGAGGGGGCAGGGTTGGAAAAGAAAAAGCAGCAGGATGTGAGTTTCTAGTGCCAGTCCACATTTGAGCTTGTGTTCCTACAAGAAGGAAGAAGGGGAAGAAGGAGAAGAAGAAAGAAAGAAAGAAAGAAAGAAAGAAAGAAGAGTTGGTTTGTGTATGCCGACTTTTTCTACCACTTAAGGAAGAATTAAACCGGCTTATAATCACCTTCCCTTTCCCTCCCCACAACAGACACCCTGTGAGATAGATGGGGCTGAGAGAGCTGTGACTAGCTCAAGGTCTCCCAGCTGGCTTCATGTGGAGGAGTGGGGAATCAAACCCAGTTCCTCCAGATCAGACTCCATCGCTCCAAAGCACCGCTCTTAACCACTACACCACGCTGGCTCTCCATTCCAAAATCGAAGATTGGGCTGCTTGCTGACTTCTAATTTGAATTTTCTCCATTCGGAGTAAAAATGGTTATGCTGTATTGAGCAAACATGGGGAGACGGGGATGGTTTTGTTGCTTAAGCAAAAGAGAAGCTACAATATTGTTGCCTGCTTGCATAGCTCACACTTTATCTTCTGTCCCCTCAGCTTTTTTCTTCAGTAACAAACAACAGCCATTGTTAGTATTTTCTTCTGTCATCTTACAAAGCTGCTTTCTTAATAATACAACACAGCATTCAACAGTTTTCCCTTTGAATTCTTGGTGAATAAGTAGGAATTGTAGCCTTACGGAGAATTACAAAACATTTTCAAATAAAACCAGTTCAACTAATTTTCTGTATTCAGACAGTACAATAATTATATACTTTAAAAAACTTAACCAACATATTTAACAAATATACTGCATGTTTTGCTGTTGCTGTATTACTATATAGATATCGTTTATTTGTGGGCATAATATAAACTTGTGTTTTGTTGTGGAATTAAAGAATAAATAAGCACTGAGTAACTCTCAGTAATTAGTATAGCAGTTTCAAAAACAAAGTAACTTTACTTCTTTCTAAATAGGACCAAAATAAACATGTTTGTTTTAGTTCAGGGTCCTTTGGTCTCAATTCCCATTTTAAAAAAGACAAAGGCTATCTTTGGGGATGGTCATTCTACAAGGAATATCTTTGGACAGTCCCTTGTGTGGTAGTTAACTTTTGCTTTTATACACATTGTGGTAGAAATGTAAGCCTTGCAAAGGAAAACATAATCTATATTTTGACAGTACTATTTTGGTAGTATTCCCCAAGTATTTGAGCTATTATCATGTAATGAAGTTGTTGTGGTTTTTTTTTTTTTTTTAAATTCTGTGTAGGTAATATTGCAAACTTTTGATTTTTTCTTTTCTCTTTTCTGAGTATTGTGATTATAGAAGCAAAAAGGGCGGGATTTGAAATTATTGTATGTCATGCTTCTTTCCAGATCTAAAGAGACGTTAATTTGGATCTAAAATACACTTATACCAACTTTAAGGTTGCTCTCTACTAAGTCATAGGACATTCATTTGAATTCATTTGAGGTAAAGAGATTCCTCTGGGATGATGTACAGGGATGAGACAAAGGGAAGTGGGTTGTCTTGAAAGAGTTTGCTTCAGAAACTCATTTAGAAGTTTATATTGAGAGGTTTTTCTAAAGGCATTAGAAGAAGAAGAGTTGGTTTTTATACCTCGCTTTTCTCTACTTATAAGGAGTCTCAAAGTGGCTTACAATCGTCTTCCCTTTCCCTCCCCGCAGCAGACACCTTGTGAGGTAGGTGGGGCTGAGTGAGTTCTGAGAGAACCGTGACTGGCCCAAGGTAACCCAGCAGGCTTCATGTGGAGGAGTGGGGAATCAAACCCGGTTTCCAGATTAGACTCCGACGTTTTTAACCACTACGCTACACTGGCCGGCTGTTGAGGCATGCCCTGGCCCAGCTGCTAGATGGGAGGAAAATTCCTCAAGGGAAGGGGAACCCTCCATGGTCCTTACTGTGTTTGAGGCTTTGTGCACCCTAGAAGCATCAAGGGGAAGCCCCCATTCCCTTTCCAACAGCATACTTTCATCCAAGATGCCACGAAACAGGCAGATCAGGACCCCCCTGAGCAGATCTGTCCCCCTGTGCAGACCCGGGAACAAAGGCGGTAGAGGGCTGGAGCCAAAGCCTCAAGCAGGGCGGGAGCCAAAGCCTCAGTCTGTCATGGTCCAGCCGGGTCCAGGGGACACGGATGACTCCTCTGATGAAGAGTCAGCCGGCAGCCCTGGCTTCGATCCCCAGCCTGTGGCTGAGATTGTAGAGAAAGAAGCATCCCCTGCGGGACCAGACCCAGACCCAGACCTGCAGCCAGGAACTCGCACAGCAGCCCCTCAGCCCTCCAGCTCTGAGGCAGCTGCGGAAAGCCAGCTGCCTGACTGCTCACCCCCCTCGTCAGTGGAGGAGGCAAGCACGTAGGGCCTTACAGGAAAAGAGACGAAGTGCCCGCCTAGCAGCTCGGTACCGACCCAGCACTGACAGCGGGGATGAGTGTTTGCAGGAGCAGGTCTGAGGTGGCTGGCAGGTGCATGGCATTACAGGTAGCCTGAGTGGCTTCCTGTTTATAAGCAGATGGAAAGGGTGTAGCTGTGTGGAAGCAACACATTTATCCACTCCTGACCTTGCTGTGAACTGTTTGCTTTATCTGGACCTTGGCTTGAACTAGGGTTGCCAGGTCCCTCTTCTCAACCGGTGGGATATTTTGGGGGCGGGGCCTGAAGAGGGCGGTGTTTGGGGAGGGGAGGGACTTCAATGCCATAGAGTTCAATTTCCAAAGCGGCCATTTTTCTCCAGGTGATCTGATCTCTATCGGCTGGAGATCTGTTGAATTAGCAGGAGATTTCCTGCTACTACCTGGCAGTTAGTAAACAGAGACAGCAGGATAAAATGCAGAAACACTATGATTTGTAACAGTAGTGGTATTATTGAAGCATATCCTCTAAAAGTTACATAAATACAAAAGATACTTTCAAAGTAGTATATACATTGATATACATGGGTCAATTTGAAAGCAAATTCACTTGTACATTGACAAGATTAAATAAATCAAATATAATGATTATTCAGTGTCTTGTGGTTCTTCCATTCAAGAGGTGTAGTTCTTTACAGAGGTCCAGGTTAACCTGGACCTCTGTAAAGAACTACACTTCTTGAATGGAAGAACCACAAGACCCATGTATATCAATGTATATACTACTTTGAAAGTATCTTTTGTATTTATGTAACTTTGAGTGGATATGCTTCAATAATGCCACTACTGTTACAAATCATAGTGTTTCTGCATTTTATGCTGCTGTCTCTGTTTACTAACTAACTTACAGCAGGCTAACTCTTGTTTGCTAACTACCTGGCAGTTGGCAACCCTAGCTTGAACCTTCGGACCTGGCTTTTGGTATACCCTTGGAATTTATTTGAAGCGCTATGTAAAGGTTAAAAATATTTAAAAACATTAAAATAGCACAATGGCATTTCCTAGAAACCAGACGCGTTTCGGCCTAGCCGGGCCTTCATCAGTGGTCAATTAAAACCCATGCTAAGCCTGCACACATTTACAGAAATACATACATATACAAACAGTTTAAATCAAACCAGGCATGTGTATAGGTTGTAAAATCTATTACCAATTACTCAAACATCTGGCTAGATTGGTTCTAGTTGTAATACTGGTTTGTATATGTCTCTCATATACGATGTGTGCAGTTATCAACCTAGTAGAGCAATGAAGGCCCAATAGGCCGAAACGCATCTGGTTTGTGGTTACAGATATCAACCCTAGGAAATGCCATTGTGCTATTTTAATGTTTTTAAATATTTTTAACCTTTACATAGCGCTTCAAATAAATTATATTTTCTATCTATCCATCTATCCATCTATCCATCCATCCATCCATCCATCCATCCATCTATCCATCTATCCATCCATCCATCCATCCATCCATCCATCCATCCATCCATCCATCCATCCATCCTTTCTACCCAGCTTCTGTTTTTAGGTTGGGATTTATTCCCCCTTTTTTCTTCCACTGTTGGGGGCTCCTGACACAATCAGAGGAATGCACACCTAGCAGTTTGAGGCCTCCCCAAATCCAGTCTCACTCAGGAGGAAAGCACATCTTGGCTTCATTTTGCAAAGGGTGGGGCTCGCAGTTCCCTATATGATCTTTCAGCTGAGCTCCAACCTCTACTGTTTCACTCTCTACAACAGTAGCTTATGCTCTCTGCGGCCAGGGTCCTGTTCTCCAGGCCTCTTGTGGGGGGGTCCTTACCCCCAGCATTGGTTTTCAGTGCTCTGCTAGTTCTTAGCTTACCTGCCTGTGACCCATGTGCCTTACTGCCTGCTGCCAGATTCAGAACAGGACACAGGCTGATAATTCTCCGCTTGATTGATATTATGGGCTTGGGTAACATACCTGGGATCCCTGAATAAAAAGTTATTGCCCCTTAACTAATACACAATAATTGTTTTCACTCCTTCAATAATGGTCAAGTTGGGCAGTCTACTGATTGTGATGGTTGGCAACCTCCAGGTACTAGCTGGAGATCTCCTGCTATTACAACTGATCTCCAGCTGATAGAGATCAGTTCATATGGAGAAAATGGCAGCTTTGGCAATTGGACACTATGGCATTGAAGTCCCTCCCCTCCCCAAACCCTGCCCTCCTCAGGCTCCGCCCCAAAAACCTCCCACCGGTAGCGAAGAGGGACCTGGCAACTCTATTGATTGTGGGTGGGAAGATGCACCTCTCTATCATCAGTCTGTACCTGATACTTGGTGAAATCAAGATGAGCCATTTGAGATGAGCCAAGACATTTTGGATCTCGTGCTTGCAGGAATTAAAGCAACTTTGGTTGCCGGCACGCTCTGTGAGAACGGAACGGGCTATGGTAGTCATTTTGGATTAACACATAACAATTTGATCATATTTACACAGTGCTCATTTCATAATAACTTAGAAAGTGTTCCATCTTTTAAAAGTTTGAGTTCTGAAAACTGGGGGCAAGATCCATTCCCATCCACCGTGAGGAAAAAACCTAGAGGTCACAACAGAGCCTGGTTTTCTCTCTTCCTTGCCTCTGAGCCTGCAAATTCAGAATGCTAAGCTGGGAACAGGAGATCTGTGCTCGCCTCCAATCCCCCTGTCCAGCCAGGCCTGTAGGCAGCACCCCTACCTGCAGCAATGCTTCTCCTCATCTAAAATTTTAAATTTGTGGCATGACAGCTTTACCTTTAAAGGATGTAAGAATAGGAACATTTTTGTGATTTTTTTGAGGTGTGATGCCACCCCAAACGTAGTGGTGCTTCATATTCCGCCCGCACGATCTGCCCAGCTCTGTCTACCCTGGATGTGGTGGATTTTTCCAGATTGCTTCCCCCTGTACCGTGATTACATAATTCAGAATGGCAATTCCTCATTTGGTTATTATCACTGTTCACACTACAGTGTTTCACAGAGTAAATGTTATTTAAGGGATGTTTTCCTTGCTCAAGGAAGCTGTTCATTATAAATAAGTTTAAGTTTTTAAAAAATAAGTATTCCTTTTTCATGGTACATATTTCTCCTGCCAGATAGTTAAAATCTGTGTAGGCGGTTGGGTTTGGAGACAGAGTTAGATAAATTTCTTTTAACTGCAATATCCTTGCCCAGCAAGAAAGGTTGATTGATTCCCTGGCCAGCCCACCCCCCATCCACGCATGCACCCTATCTGAGTATGAGAAGGAGGGAGGAACAACTCTTCTCTCTTCTACAACCTTGGCCTGAGAGTAATTAGACCTTTTTGGATGAGTATCATCCTGGGTCTTGGTTCTAATATAGGGTTGCCAGGTCCCTCTCTGCCACCAGCGGGAGGTTTTGGGGGCTTCAGAAGGGTGGGGTTTGGGGAGGGGAGGGACTTCAATGCCTTAGAGTCCAATTGCCAAGGCGGCCATTTTCTCCAGGTGAACTGATCTCTGTCGGCTGGAGTTCAGTTGTAATAGCAGGAGAACTCCAACTAGTACCTGGAGGTTGGCAACCCTATTCTAAGAAGATATTCATAAGTTAGGCTTTATATGTGCTGCTGCTGCTGTTGTAGTTATTGTTGTTATTTTTTATTAGTCCTTGTTATATATTCTTCCATTTGTTTGTTGCTTTAATTTCTGCAGGCACGTGATCCAAAACGTCTTGGCTCATCTCAAATAGTGAGCTATTTCACCAAGCATCAGGTACAGACTGATGATAGAGCGGTGCATCTTCCCACCCACAATCCATAGGGTTGCCAGGTCCCTCTTCGCTACCGGCGGGAGGTTTTTGGGGCGGAGCCTGAGGAGGGCAGGGTTTGCCAGCATGGTGCCATAGCTTGATGTACTGTAAATCAGTGAACAACACAGTTGAGGGGGCCCAGCTCTAGCGCCCCCGGCTGCCCTCTTGCCTCTTAGAGCCCCTCTAGGTAATCCCACCCCCAGGGAGTGGTACTGCCCACTTTGAGAACCACTGGTATAGAAGAACTAATCTCTGTCCTCCCAGCCTTAGTGAATCCTGCTAGCCCCACTAGATGTGTGGTATCCCTGCTTGGTGAATGGCTAGGCGCGTGGGTGAGAATTAAATGCAGTCTGTAATCTTTACAAGAGAAAAAGACCTTTTTATTACTAACAAACATCCTCTACAGACTAAGAGCACAAAAGCATGGGAATGTATAGCAGAACACAGGACAGGTGTTAAAGAGAGCTAGGAAATAAAATTCAAAAGGAAATGCTATCTAAGTTACGCTGGTTACGGAGTTGCTTTGGCATTTCTCTCGGAGAAATGGACACAAGCCAGCAGGAGGGCTGAATAAAGGATGGTCTTAGCATTTGTGCAGACCGCACCTCTGTTCCTCCCCTTCTCCCTGGTTTTGGCATGCTTCCACTGAGCAAGTTGAACATTTAACTCCTTCCTTCCCAGCTGGGAGGGATCCTCTGGGTCCAATCTGAAATTGGGGGGCTGAGTTACCCACTTCCCGCCCAGCCACCTTTGACCATATCACATCACACACAATTGTTTTTTAGGACTTCACCCTGGCTTATTAAAAGTAATCCATCTTCCCCTTTCCTGACAGGATACCCAAATGGCTTTCTCTATCCCCCCCCCATTTGTCACCATAAACGTGTGTGTTTCCTGTCCTGAACATATTACAGGCACTTTATGGCAGAGATCATAGAAGAGGGTGTATTTTCCTGGGGCAAATGGCCCTCTGATTCACAACAGCTCTGAGGTTGTTAAAATTGTTAATCATATCTGAGGCAGTGTCACAGATTTCATAATTTTCAGAGTATTGTGTGAAAAGGTTGGAGCCAGATTCAGTGTTCTCCTGATACAAGCATACATTTGCCAGTTATCCCTGAGGAGAGCCTTAAAACAGAAGAAGAAGAAATCAGAAGAACTGCTGAGGATCAAGAATTTCATGTGAAGCTGATGGACCATACACATTCTAAAACTGGCATATTCCTCCAATTTTTTAATTTATTTTTTTTACAATGATGAATATTCTGAAGACAAGGTTGCCAGCTTCCTTTTCAAGCAGCAGTCTGACCAATGCAGAATTCAGTCTGATGATATCCCCACATTCTCAGAATTGGCAGTGCTACTTGAGGGAACCAAAAAGAAATGTTTGTACACGGGTGAAATTATCCAGCAGTTACTTTCTATGTCAATCCATGGATAGCTTCCTGGTCTGGAACGCCATGCGAGAAATGCATGGATTGGGAGATTTTTCTAAGGGGAGAAAGAAATCATCAAAGATGAGACCATCATTGTGAAAGTAGAATCCCCTGGTTGCAGGAAGGTAGCATGCTGTTAGTGAATACTTGTCCTCATCCTGTTGCCCCAATTGGTTACCATTTAAGCCAAGGCACGGAATAGATTGGAGTTTACACATCACCTGTAATGTGATCTAGCTAAGAAAGCCAGTGTGGTATAGTGGTTAGAGTGTTGGACTAGGATATGAGAGGCTCAGGTTCGAATCCCCACTCTACCATGGAAATTCACTGGGTGATCTTGGGACAGTCACATACTTTCAGCGTAACCTACCTCACAGGGTCGTTGTGAGGATACAAAGGAGGAGAAGGCTGTAAGCTGCTTTGGGTGCTTGTGGGAGAGAAAGGCGGAGTATAAATTAAGTAAACAAATAAATAAATTACTGCTCAAGAAGAAGGTACAATTTCAGCCACCATGCTGGTATTTTGCTCTGCTTTTTAATGTGCCTGATCATAAAAATTGTTCACCATTGTTTAGCAGAGTGAGTTCTATATGTTTATTAACCAGTGGACTGAACAAATGATGAAAATAAACTATAATGCCATTCCCCCTCCAAATTTTCCTTTTCCAGGTTTGTTATTTATAAAAGGGAGGTGGTAGTTATGGTTTTTACGGCTAGTTCAAAGGATTCCATAGCCAAAAAAGGTTAAGAATCACAGCTGTAATAGGAGCTCCCGTACACTCAGTGATGGGTTCTCACATGAATGGCACAAGCTTCTTGTATTATATGGCAGTCTGTGTAACCTGAGGTGCTAAAAACACCATAGTTAAAAGCATCCTGTGAGAGGTTCAGTTGGTTTTCCTGGAGACAGAAGGACATGATAGTCCTTCAGAACTGTGTCTCGTGGCGACTGCTGTAAGGGAAACTGAAGTAGTTGTCTCAAGTTTTCTTTGTGGTTTAAAATGTCCCACAAGAGCATTTAAATTAAGATGTTCCCCCCTTCTCCAGTGATGTTTCTAATGAAGTCAACATCACCACTCCACTTAAATTTTATTTTAAAGAATCCTTTGTTTTAATGAAACACACATTTTACTGCTAAACTACTAAGTAATGTTGCCTAAATGATTTTAGGAGATTACAGCTTCAAATTAAGTGCATTCAGCAGTGATGGATCAGGGTTTAACTTGGCATGGCTGACAGCACTTCTATTGGAATTATTCATTACTGTTTTGTTTAATTGCAAATATGAACTCATTTATACTTATCTCTGTATAGATACTAATTGTTGCATGTACATTTTTATCTTGCTTCCCGCCTCCAAATAAAGATTTGGGGCAGGTAAAAGCAATGTTTATAAAATTGATTTGTTGCAGAATTAAGTACCTCCTTGAAATTAAAAATTCTTTAAGGGTGCTATCTCAACAGGTCAGGTAATGTGTTAAAATCGCAAAGGGCGCATAACATAGTAAACAAAGTAAACCTACTTACCTAACCTTTATTGCCAAATAACGATACTAATAAAAACATACATTCCTTCCTGAAATGTTTCATACCTTTTTGCGAGGCTTCAGTGGAAGAGAAATTCCAGAATTGTAGTACATGCACATATCACATATCTTGCAAAAAAGCTGCACAAAGTGATGGGGGTTCCTGCAGGAATCGCATAGTATTGGGTATAGGGCAGGGGACACTGCGGCGCCTGCAGTGTGCAGGCTGGTTCATGCTCACCTGCCTAAATATTTGTGCATAGTAGAGCATGAATGCCTACATGAGATGAGAATGTGAAAAGGAGAGAGCAGATAGGCTTGTATGAAATGGAAGTAGCAACAGGGAGTATAAAAGAAAGCAATGCATACTTGGATAGATATGATAATTTTTCTAGTAGTAATTTATCTCAAGAGCCCCGTGGTGCAGAGTGGTAAGCTGCAGTACTGCAGTCAAAAGCTCTGCTTATGACCTGAGTTCCACCCTGACAGAAGGCGGTTTCAGGTAGCCGGATCAAGGTTGACTCAGCCTTCCATCCTTCCAATGTGGGTAAAATGAGGACCCAGCTTGCTGGGGGTAAAGTGTAGATGACTGGGGAAGGCAATGGCAAACCATCCCATAAACAAAGTATGCCTAGTAAACTTCGGAATGTGACATCACCCCATGGGTCAGGAATGACCAGTTGCTTGTACAGGGGGCTACCTTTACCTTTTTAATTTATCACAGTGCCCATGTAACCACTTGGTTCCTTGTCATCTGTAATACTGGGCCCGAAGTGGTGAGGAGAATTTTACCTCTTCATTGCTTCCCTAGATGTCTGATTGGAGAAGAATTGATAGTAACATTCTGTTCACCATTTTGGAAGGTATTACAGGTAGGGATGTTTGTGGGGGCTTTGCATGAATCCCAGGTTCAGCCCCCAATATCTCCAGTTAAAATTATTGGTTAGTGGGTGGTGTGAACAACTTCTACCTGAGATTCTGGAGAGCTGCTTCCAGTCGGAGCAGATGGTGCTGACCTTGATAGACAGACAGGTGGCCTGACTCATTATTAGGCTGCCTTCATGTGTTAACATGCATGCTGCATCCAGTCATTACTTGGTTAGTGGCAGCTTTTGCCCAGAGTGAGGAGGCAGAGAGCTTTTTAAAAGATTTCAGACTTGAAGTAGATGCCTAAATAGAAAGGAAAGCTGTGTGAGGGACTTAATGGCTGTTTATGCTTGGTAATTAGCAGCTTGTTCCAGGATGAAGTGCCCCACATATATTTTTTTAGTTTCTTCACTCTGAAACGACATTCCAGACGCAGTGCGAAGCCGGCGCATACCTGCTTCGCATTTCTTAAGAGCCCCTTTAACGCGACCTTTTGTATTTGCTCCACCCCCGCATCAAAGCATTCACTGAAGGAAGCATGCAGAATCCCAACTGTGGCTTAGCTATGCAAATTACTATTGCTAATGGCTATGCAAACGAAGAAACGAAGGAGCAGGCCATTGTGGGGTGGGGAGGGAATTTGTTTGACTTTCTCTTATTGCATCGGGACTGTGAATAGTCATTTTAAAGGTCGGATTTAAAAAATCAGCATTGAGCGAGGAGAAGAATCGACCCCACATAAATGGCCAAGGAGAAGGTGAAGCTACTTACAGAGAACCTACTTTTCAGGGGAGCGGTCATCTCTGGCCATCATCTCTGCGTACTGGCCAGTGTCTTATCACTGTTGCTTTCCCAGTAAGTAATACTGATAGTGTACAGTCACAATAGCTTTTCTCTGCTCTGAGCACACGGGCAGGACATTGAAGCTAAAATTCCTGCAGCTGAGCAGCAATCCAAAGAGGAAGTAATCTTTTGCTATTATACCCCCCAAAGCAGGTTACTTCACTCTGGCACAAGGAAGAACCAGAAAATTACCTGTGACTTGTCAGACACAATGGGTCCTCCTGACCAGCTGTAGGGTGCTACAGTCACATATTTTTCCTCACTGCAGGCAGGCAATAAAGTTCAAAGTCTAGCCTTTAGTCTTGCTTCCCCCCCCCCCCCGTCCGAATGGAATGCCAGCTTTCCGCACTGTACTATCTTTTTATATTTTGTTCAGCCGTGATATCGCTATTAAGATACATGTCCAGAAAGCTCTGTAGTTTATAATGCTATAAAACTTCTTTTTGTGTTGCGTGTCTATAAATATATCATGGCATTTTAGATGATACCGTAAACCATTTGAAAACCACCCTTTATGGTGCCACCACGAGCCTCTTAAAGTAAGCTGTTTATAAATTTGCATCCATTGCATATATACCACCCATCCTCTTGTGCCCCTTCACAAGCTAATTATTAAATTTTAGCAGTCGCAGTGCCTTGCTGTTGACATAAGGCCTTTCCAGACAGTTGTTTATTGCATCATAGATATGGAGTTGTTACTGAAGCTGCGCCATTCTGAGCACTAGTTTTAAAGATATTTAAAACTCTTGTTTATTTTTCAGAGTGCTTTCAGAGGGTGAATGCTCCCTGCTGTACTAATCCAGCAAGGATGCTCGCGTATGGTACGGGCGAGAGAAACAAACAGGGGATGAAACAGGTGTGTTCAGAATGTCCGGTCCTTATACAAATCGATGGTGAGACCACACTTGGAATACTGTGTGCAGTTCTGGTCACCACACTTTAAAAACAGATATTGCAGAGCTTGAGAAGGTGCAGAAAAGAGCAAAATGATCAGGGGGTTAGAGCAACTGCCCTATGTGGAGCAGTTAAAATGCTTAGGGCCGTTTAGCTTAGACAAAAGGCAGGTAAGGGGAGACATGATAGAAGTCTATAAAATTATGCATGGTGTGGAGAGAGTGGACAGGGAGAATCTTTTCTCCCTCTCTCATAATACTAGAACGCGGAGTCATCCGCTGAAGCTGAAGGGCGAGAGAGTCAAAACAGACAAAAGGAAGTATTTCTTCACACAATGCATATCTAAATTGTGGAACTCGCTGCCCCAGGATGTGGTGATGGCCGCCAACTTGGCAGGCTTTAAGAGGGGAGTAGACATTTTCATGGAGGATAAGGCTATCCATGTCTATTAGTCAAAATGGAGGCTAGTCATGATGCATACCTATTCTCTTCAGGATCAGAGGAGCATGCCTATTATGTTAGGTGCTTTGGAACACAGACAGGATCATGCTGCTGCGGTCATCTTGTTTGTGGGCTTCCTAGAGGCACCTGGTTGGCCACTGTATGCATAGACAGCTGGACTTGATGGGCCTTGGCCTGATCCAGCATGGCTGTTCTTATGTCCAGCAGTATGTGTACCAGTGAAGCTGTGTCCTTGATCCCCTGTCAGTCCTCAAGCAAGTAAGGCAGAGAAAGCCAAGGCATATAGTCAATAGTGGCAGAGACCAAAGCAGTTTCAACATCTGAGCCAGTCTTGAGATCACAAACTGACTTGCCAGACAATGTGGACATAGCAGCCCCTGTTCCATCTCCTGCTTCCTTGCATCAGGTTCCTGTTGGTTGCTTCTTGCTTGCTAGTTTATGACCATATCCACTACTGCTTTTCCTAGGGGTCCCACCTCACTGCTAATAAAAAAGAGCTCTGGATTAACATAAGAGTTACATTACCAACTAAAGCAGATTTGCATGAAAATACATGACTAGCTTCTAATAATGGTAGTTACCATCCATTCTCAGTGTACCATTCTTTCACCTCTTGTTTGCCAAAATTCATGCACCATTACTCCCCACCCTGAGCATAATGCCTACATCCTACTCACAACTCCCCACCATTTTACATTTCCCCCTTCCCACGTGTCACTACTGGATCTCTGAAAATCTCACTTTCTAAGGGTACTTCCTCCACATCCTGCATGCATGCCTAATCACCTCCACTTACCACAGGCTGTCACTATTGATCCTATATCAGTCCCTCCTTTGGGGTGTCTGTGGGGTACAGCCGGAGTAGCATAGTGCTCACCCCACAACAGGCAACCTATTTTAGTTTGTAGAATTTAAAAATTCCCTATATCCTACATGTGTCTTTTGAGATATGTTTTCCCTCTAAGTCATTCTCAAAACAAGCAAACCTGAGATCACTTAACATGAACTATTTGCTGTTACTGTCCTCACGGTGAGGATAGCCAGGAGGAAAAAGGGGTGTTTCAGTTCTTTCAGTGACTATTCTAATAATCTTTTGTGGTTCCAAGTACAGTATTGCCATGCTAATTAATGTGGAATAAAAGCATATGATCATGTGTTATGTGAGGTAGCATTACCCATGTTAACAGTCCTGTTCCTTCAATGGGCGAAAACGCTTTAGCCTCCTTTATTCCCTGTTTCAGCCAGGATTAAGCCAGGATCGAACGCACGTTTGGTGAAACACATGCATTCGATCCTGGCTGAATCCTGGCTGAAACAGGGAATAAAGGAGGCTGAAGCGACCATGCGTTTTCGCCCAGTGTTAGCTGTACAGCCTTTACCTCAGGACTTAACTCAATCTCCAAGAATTTCATTGCTGTGATGCAAAATAGTTTCAAAGGAGTTCTCTCTTTCTCTTTTTTTAATTAAAGAGGTCTTTTTTTAGTTTAAAAGTGGAATATATGTTTTCTTTAGCTGTAAAAGCACAATCAAGGCAACATGATAAGTGAGTCAGTGTTGTAAAAGTAAAACTAATTTTGCCTTCACTCACATGAGCTATAGAAGGAGGAAGCTTTATTGTCCCTCGGAAGGTGATAAGGCAGAGTAATTGTATATTATACTGTCCTGGAACATCTGCCTGAAGACGGTTGGAGCAATTCATCTATCATGGACAATACAGCCTGTTTTGTCTTTTCCGCTTTAACCCATCCCCACTTGCTTGGCCTGCACGGAGGTTTTGATAGGGACTGCGCCTGGACCGGGGCTCACATTAATCAGTCCCCTTGTTCAACACTCCAGCTGACATAATTACAACCTGCGCACAGCAGTTATTCAAGTCGAGTCCTTGTCACTCGTGGTGCGAAACTACACAGCTCAGATCCCGAAGGAGATTGCCTTATCACACAGAACAAGGGCTCACAGGAGTTGAAGAGAATAGAAATGGGAAAATGTCTTCCGGGAGTACTATATATTCCTTTAAAATAAGACATTTGAGAGACTTATAAGGGACAAAGAGAAGCATTGTGCAGGCTCCGAAATGAACCCAGTTATTATTTTAAAAAAGATTATACAGGCCGGTTTTTGTGTGTGGAATGCATGGGGATTATTAAATAAATTCCGTGGTCTTGGGCTCTTATCGTTTAGTGTCTCTGCCCTATTAGCGTCACATCCCCCTCCCATACAAGTGATTGGATAGTTCTTGGACCTGTAGAACATTTCAGTAACCCTTAGTAGAAATCCCCAGAACACGACTTATCGCAGTTGGACATATTAAGCCAGTAAAAATGGAACGCATCTGTAGGAAAATCTGCCAGGGTCAAAGGCAAGAGAAGATGCTTGCAAAAATTTCCAAAAGGAGCAAATGCATCACTTTTTCCTGCAGAGCAGCTTAGAAATGTGAAAAAATTATCCTTTGGAAATTCACTTAATATTTTACCATTATTTTTCCCTTTGCCACATGTTAAACCTTTTGTGAGATTAAACTCAACGTATCCCATACTATGGCTTCCCAGTGTAAGAAAGCAAGAGTCCCTTCCCAGTTCTGTTCTTCCACCTGTAATCAATGCTCATTCCTCAGCACCTTCCTGTTGTCCTTGAAGTAGTTGCGGCCAGAAATAATCTGACTGCGACTTGACTACGCTGGCTTTGGCCTCTTTGCTGCCCCAGCAAAACGTATTGCCAGCCGACCAGAAAAATAGCCAGGCTGTCCCTACCCCTTCTATTTTGCAAGAGAATTAAGGCGCTGCCTTCAGTCTTTCTTTCCTCATCTCCCCTCTCCACACCAGCTGGACATAAGTGGGTGAATCGACAACTTTTGTATTGGAACTCTCCCGCTGGTTCCGCCCGCATATCACATTTTTTGATGTTAAGTCTTGGAATGCCTGCCTGACTGCAAAAGCAGAGAACAAGGGTGCTTGCACACATGCCGAATAATGCACTTTCAATCCACTTCCAGTGTACTTTGCAGGTGGATTTTACTGTGTGAAATGGCAACATCCATTTGTAAACAACGGTTAAAGTGCATTGAAAGTGGATTGAAAGTGCATTAATCAGCATGTGTGAAAGCACCCTAAAAGCAGCCTGTCTTCCCTTTGAACCAGGCTCCATCTTGCCCCGGCTGTCTTTTGGACCTCTGTTTCTGGTTGCGTGGAATTCATTCTGGAGAGTTTGTAGATAGTTTTGGGGAGTGCTGTCTCTCCAATATCCTTATCTGCTTTCCTGCTGGTCTGCAATTACGTTCCCATTCTGATCCTGTCTGTTCTGTGCCCTTGACCTACCTAGATTTACATCTTTAGCCTGGATCCAATAAATCCCACTCATGTCTGCGAAGACCGAGTCCCGTTTTAAGTATTTTATTCTAGAAATAGTTATTTCTTTTTTTCCATTGGTGAACATTCTCAAATGTACTTAAAAACCTGTTTAAATATAATTCACAGAATTGATCCAAACATGAGAGCGGTGAATGTAAATCTGTGACACTGTAAACCTAGACAGTGGATTGTTGTCATATTGTCCTCCTAAAACTCTTATTTACCGGTACGTTAACTGTCAAGTATTATATATACTGAGTAAGACAGCAAAATAAAGGAGTAACACGTTTGAATTGAAAGGTATGCAGTGGGACGTTAAAAGCAACAGAAATCTTACCCACTTTGAAGTCATTATAGTCAAAAAGGAATGTAGAAAATAAATGTCGAAAATAAATAAATGATTTTGTTCTAGTAGTGTATGCTTCCTTCACTGTATTCTTCAAAGAGATTAAAGACACAAATGTTTACAACTTTGATTGGATTATCTGCCTGTTTTATAGTTTCCAAGCTGATATATACTATACCATAAATTGTTGAATGTGGATTTTACTTATAAGAGGGACTGGCTTGGACTCAGTGAAGCATTTCTATGTGTGAAAGATTTCTACCTGCTGAGCATGACTTTTTCACTTCCCCTGATGCTAAGGTCCCAAATGCGGCTAGCGATGCTGTTCCCAGGGGGGTCTCCTGTCCTTTAGGAGCAGCATTTCAGAAGCATTTTGGGAGGTAAGGAAATCATACTTCACAGACAGAAATTGTTACATCCGTAGAAATGCTGTATTAGTCAAGCCACTCTCTGAAACCTCTTACAAAAAAATCTCGTATAACATCCAGATAAACTGAAATTATATAAGTGCTCGTTCAACCAAAAGGGGTGATTTGGTTCATTTCATTATGGCCAGGGGTGAAAGTAAGCCAGTACAAAGTACCAGTAAGAAAGGTTGCAGAGTGGTTCCCCATCTTCTGTTTTGAGCCCTCAAAAGAGACAGTATTGGTAAGTACTTTAAGTTACTTTCCCTCCTTATTGTGGCTACTTGATCCTACCTTGTAATTACCCTGGATCAACAGATTTAGTACATGACCAGGATAATAATTAGAACAAGCAGGCAATATGTGTCTGTGTCAAATAAATCATGTATTACTTCTTCCTTTTCTCCAGGTCAGCTCCCTTAAGGACAGAACAGAGTCTGGTTGTCTGTTGCTCTCTCCTCTTCTGTAGTAGCTTCCAGAAATAATCAGCATACAAATTTATCAATAAATTTCAAGCCAGATTGCCTGAGGAAGGGGATGCCACCTCCCTCAGGCAGGCTCAAATCCTTGCAGCCTCTATAATGTCTCTAACAGTAAACAGTTCAAAAATTTAAAATCTCAGTTGTGAACATACAATAACATTTCTTGGTGTTTTAAGTGCCATAAAGTTGCTTCCAACTTATGGCAACCCTAGGAATTAATGTCCTCCAGAATGTCCTATCATTAACAGCCTTGCTCAGGTCTTGCAGACTGAGGGCCATAGCTTCCTTTATTGAGTCGATCCATCTCATGTTGGGTCTTCCTCTTTTCCTGCTGCCTTCAACTTTTCTTAGCATTATTGTCTTTTCCAGTGGGGCTTGTCTTCTCAGAATGTTACAAAGTATGATAGCCTCGGTTTAGTCATTTCAGCTTCTAAGGAAAATTCAGGCTTGATTTTATCTAGAACCCATTTATTTGTCTTTTTGGCAATCCACGGTATCCATAAAACTCTCCTCTAACATCACATTTCAAAGGAATCTATTTTTTTCCTGGCAGCTTTCTTCATTGTCCAATTTTCACACGCATACATAGTAATGGGGAATACTTCGGCATGAATTAACTTGATCTTGGTCACCAGTAACACCACTTTACACTTAAGAATGTTTTCTAGCTCCTTCATGGCTGCCCTTCCTCATCTCAATCTCCTTCTGATTTCTTGGTTGCAGTCTTGGTTGATGATGGAGCCAAGGAACAGAAAATCTTGAACAATTTCAGTTTCTTCATCATCAACGTTAAAGTACTGTAATTCCCTTGTAGTCATTACTTTTGTCTTCTTGATGTTCAACTGTAATCCCGCTTTGGCACTTTCTGTTTTAACCTTCATCAGTAGTCTTTTCAAGCATTCACTATTTTCTGTCACTAATGTGGTGTCTTCTGGATATCTCAAATTGTTAATGTTCCTTCCCCCAATTTTCACTCTTCCTTCATCTAAATCTAATGCAGTTTTCCTTATGATATGTTCTGCATATAGATTGAAGAGATAGGGAGAGAAAATACATCCTTGTCTGACACCTTTGCCAATTGGAAACCATTCTGTTTCTCCATAATCTGCCCTAAGAGTAGCCTCTGTCCAGAGTCCAGTAGCACCTTAAAGACTAACAGAATTTCTGGTAGGGTATGAGCTTTCGTGAATCATAGCTCACTTCCTCAGCCAAGCTGTGACTCACAAAAGCTCATACCCTACCAGAAATTTTGTTAGTCTTTAAGGTGCTACTGGACTCTTGCTCTTTTCTACTGCTACAGACAAACATAGCTGCCCATCATGATCTCTCTCTTGTCCAGAATATAGGTTGTGCATCGAAACCATCAGATGCTGTGGCACACCCATTTCTTTTCAAACCATCCATAGCTTTTCACGATCCACGCAAAAACATTGCACTAACAGCAAAATCAAAGTATTAAATAGAAAACCCCACCTTCAATAACCCTCAGGTTGAAAACCTCTTGTGCCTGAAATAATCAATTCAGGAGAGTGATCCAGGAACTTGAGGACCCCCATTTTGATTTAAAAAATTTCCTCAGACCCCCTGCAAGCCTTGACCTCTCACCTTGATACCAGCATATGCCGCATACCAGACAGGCCCTTTTCAAGCTGTGTATGCCCCATGAAGGTAACCACTCACACCATCAGAACAAAACAGTGTGACCCTTATCAGCTACACTTTACGAACAAGTTGAAGGGAGGGAAATAAGAAACATAAGAAAGGCCCTGCTGGATCAGACCAAGGCCCATCAAGTCCAGCAGTTTGTTCACACAGTGGCCAACCAAGTGCCTCTAGGAAGCCACTAAAAAGACGAGTGCAGCAGCACCATCCTGCCTGTATTCCACCGCACCCAAAATAATAGGCATGCTCTTCTGATACTAGAGAGAATAGGTATGCAGCATGACTAATATCCATTCTAACTAACAGCCATGAATACCCCTCTCCTCCATGAATATGTCCACTCCCCTCTTAAAGCCCTCCAAGCTGGCAGCCATCACCACATCCTGGGGCAGGGAGTTCCACAATTTAACTATGCGTTGTGTGAAAAAATACCGTATTTTTCGCTCTATAAGACGCACTTTTTTCCTCCTCAAAAGTGAGGGGAAATGTCAATGCGTCTTATGAAGCGAATGCAGCGGCAGTGGGCGCTGAGCCGGGCAGCCCCGGGAGCCGGCTGGGACCCGCTGGCCAGCTGGGAGCGGGAGGCCCCTCCCAGCCACCCAGCGCAGCGCAGAGCAGTTTAACCTCCCCCAGCACTTCCTGGTGAGGCTCAGCTGTTGGGCGGGGACCCGCCCAACAGCTGAGCCTCGGGACCGGGAAGTGCGGGGGGCGGTGCTGAGGTTAAACTGCTCTGCGCTGCCTGCCCAGGCAGCGCAGAGCAGTTCAAACCACCACCGCTCCCCTTCCCGGGAGTCCCAGGAAGGGGGGTGGTGGGTCTTTAAACTGCTCTGCGCTGCCTGCTCAGGCAGCGCAGAGCAGTTTAACCTCCCCCAGCTTTCCGGTCCCGAGGGTTAGCTGAGCCTCGGGACTGGGAAGCGTGTGTGTGTGTGCGGAGGTTAAACTGCTCTGCGCCCTTCCCCTGCCGGTTTACTTGCAAAGCCCTTCTCCTCCCCCCAGTTTCCTTGCCCAATGCAAAACCCTTCTCTTCCCCCCCTCTCATTTTCCTTGCCTTCCGCAAAGCCCTTCTCTCCCCCTCCCGGTTTCCTTGCAAAGCCCTTCTCTCTCCCCCCCTTTCCATGCGCCCTGCAAAGCCTTTTTTCTCCCCCCCCCATTTCCTTGCTCTCTGCAAAGCCCTTCTTCGGCCGGGGGGGTGTCCAGGTAGGGCGAGGGAGGCTGGCCTCGACGGGCTGTGGAGGCGTGTCCTTCGAGAAAGAGCCCCCCCCGGCAAATGGCTGTGGGAGAGGCAGGAGCGACTGCACCTGTTGCAAGGTGGGGTGGCAACGGGGTGCAAAGCCCGAAGACCACCCTGGTGGGCGGGGAAGGGAGGAAGAAGGGAGGGAGGCTGCAGGGCAAAGATTCAGGGGGGGCATGCAAAGGAGGGAGCACCCCCCCAAGGGAGTGCCCGGCTCTTTGCGGGTGGTTTGGGGGTCTGCTTGCAAACAAAGAAAAAGAGCTGCTTCTCCTCCTTCTCTCCACCGAAGAGATTTGCAAAGCAAAAAAACGGTGCCTTTTATTGGGAGGGGGGTGTTTATGCGCCCCTCCCCTCCCCCACCGCAGGCAGAGCAGCCTCCTCTGCCAGCCGGCCTCCTTTTGTGTAAGGTGGAACCTCTCAACGAAATTGGGAGGGGGGCTAGAAGGAGGCGAGCGGACTGAAACCCCACACCCTCTCCTCTTCCCCCCACCCCCAGTTTCCCATGCTTGAGCCTAAAGGCCCTTTCCTGGGAGTCAGCCCCATTGAAGGATGCGGGGCTGGCATCCGAGTAGACCCGCTTTGATGGCTGGCTTGGTTGAGCCTTCTGCATCGCTCGCTGTCTGGAGCAACCTTGGTCCTGGAAGGCCCCGATCCTTGGCCCAAAATAGGGGGAAGGCGGCTGGATCCCAAGCGAATACAAAGGATTGCCCTGGTTCTGTTGGAAGACCTTAGCCTGGTTTGGCCCCTTGTCAGATATTTGCCATCCTTTGCCGCTTGCCCTTAATACTCCAAAGCAAAACCCTTAAGCCTGAGTCTCTAAGCTCAGGTAAAAGGTTTTTTGTGGGGGAGAAGCAGTTGTGGGGGTGTCACCATAGTGGGAGGCGCTGGAGCTGTATCAATGGCCATTTTTTGTAAGGAAGGTTTTGCCTTGGATTTGCTGCTCTCTGGATGCACATTTTCCCCACCCAGATTCTCAAAAAATAAGACCTCAAGCAGAGACTTGAGAATTTGGGTGGGGAAAATGTGCATCTAGAGAGGGGCGAATCCAAGGCGAAACCTCCCGTGCATGAAATGTGCTTTCTCTCTCTTCCCCGCCCCCACAAGTTGGTATTGAAATAAACAGCCGGGGAAAGAAGGAGGGGGGGAGATTTGGAACTGCAGAGAGGCAGGTGGCAAAGAACAAAGCCAACCCCAATGGAAGCCCTCCCCCCCATGTAGTAGGTTTTCATGCCTCAGCTCCCGCAGGTGAGCGGCGCAACCTATAGGCAACACTGTCTGCTCCCCCCCACCCCAACATTCTGGAAAAAATGGTCTTCCCGAAGACCGAGTCATGCGCACACAGGTTTGGGCTGCTGAGCACGCCCTGGCATCCAAAGGGAAAGGGGAGGGGGTGCACTCCTCAAGAGAAGGTAAAAGGCCTTGACACCGTTCTCCATCCCAGATGGAGTGGCTCAGTGGTAAAGCATCTGTTTGGCATGCAGAAGGTCCCAGGTTCAATCCCCAGCATCTCCAGTTAAAGGGACTAGGCAAGTAGGTGATGTGAAAGACCTCTGCCTGAGACCCTGGAGAGCCGCTGCCGGTCTGAGTAGACAATACTGACTTTGATGGACCAAGGGTCTGATTCAGTATATGGCAGCTTCATGTGTGTTCATGTGTTCAAAGGTGTGGGGGGAACCCCCTTCTTTCTTCCGGCCAGAATCCTCTCAGCCCCATCCTAATAAAAGAGATCTTTGCAGTTGCCTTTTTGTTACGGTTTGATGCAGAGTCAGCGTATATCTGCTGCAACCGGGGTGTAGGTTGTCTGTGCATAGATGTGTTATATGTTAATTATTTCATCTTTGCTTTCCATAAAGGCTGTTTATTGGCGATCGGGTGTTGTCATTCGTCATGCCCTGATTTTCTTCATTTTAACGGCACGCTGTGCTCCCATCCCCTTAGGGTTGTTAACTCCTGGTTAGGAAATTCTTGGAAGTTTTGGGGGTGGAGCCTAGAGAGGCTGGGTTTGGGGGAGGGACCTCAGCAGGGTATAATGCCAGAGAGACCGCCCTCCAAAGTGTCCCTTTTTTCCAGGGGACCTGGTCTCTCTCATCTGGAGAGAGGGGCCGTGGCTCAGTGGCAGAGCATCTGCTTGGCATGCAGAAGGCCCCAGGTTCAATCCCCGGCATCTCCAGTTAAAGGGACCAGGCAAGTAGGTGACGTGAAAGACCCCTGCCTGAGACCCTGGAGAGCCACTGCCGGTCTGAGTAGACAACACTAACTTTGATGGACCAAGGGTTCAGTATACGGCAGCTTCATGTGTTCATATGAGATCAGTTGTAATTTTGAGAGATCTCCACCTGAGATCTGGGGAAAACAAAGCAGCACCATGACCAAATGATATCCAGAATACAATCCTATGCTATGAAAGGTTTTTATCTGTCATTTAACAACAATAGTAATAATAGTAATAACAGACATGTATGAATAAATACACAGAAATTAGACAAAGCAGAATAACAGAAACTCACATATAGTCCTATGCTAAGGTCTAAGAGGTGTGTCTAACCAATCAAAAGTAAATGGCAACAGTCGAATGAAAGGCCTACCACAACAGCATGCCAGAAACCCAGCAAAATGAAAATATCTCTTAGCTATAACAGGCACACAGTCTTCCATAAATTAATGAATCTTGGACTGCATCAACAGAAGTACAGAGTCCAGATCATGCAAAGTGATGGTATTGCTTTATCGGCTCTGGTTAGACCTCACCTAGAGTACTGTGTTCAGTTTTGGGGACCGCAATTTAAGAAAGATGTGGACAAGCTGGAATGCCCTCCAGAGGAGGGCAACAAAGATAGTGAGAGGTCTGGAGACCAAGTCCTGTAACGAAAGGTTAAAGGAGTTGGATATGTTTAGCCTGGAGAGGAGAAGACAGAGAGGGGACATGATAACCATCTTCAAGTACTTGGAAGGTTGTCATATAGAGGATGGTGCCGAGTTGTTTTCTGTTGCCCCAGAAGGTCGGACTAGAACCAGCTGGTTGAAATTAAATCAAAAGAGTTTCCGTCTAGACAATAGGAAGAAATTTCTAACCGTTAGAACGGTTCCTCAGCGGAACAGACTTCCTCGGGAGGTGGTGAGCTCTCCTTCCCTGGAGGTTTTGAAGCAGAGGCTAGATGGCCATCTGTCAGCATTGCTGATTCTATGACCTTAAGCAGATGATGAGAGGGAGGGCATCTTGGGCATCTTTTGGGCATTGAGTAGGGGTCACTGGGGGTGTGGGGGGGAGTAGCTGTGAATTTCCTGCATTGTGCAGGGGGTTGGACTAGATGACCCTAGTGGTCCCTTCCAACTCAGTGATTCTATGTTTCTAATTAATAAGCGAGAAGGGCTTCCGGTAATGTCCCGGGAAGCGCGCGGGGTGCTGAGGTTAAACTGCTCTGAGGTTAAACTGCTCTTAAACCGAGGTTAAAATGCTCTGCGCTGCCTGCCCAGGCAGCGCAGAGCAGTTCAAACCACCACTGCCCCCCTTCCCGGGAGTCTCGGGAAGGGGGGCAGTGGGTCTTTAAACTGATCTGTGCTGCCTGCCCAGGCAGCGCAGAGCAGTTCAACCTCCCCCCCACGCTTCCCGGTCCCGAGGCTCAGCTGTTGGGCAGGGACCCGCCCAACAGCTGAGCCTCGGGACCGGGAAGCGCGGGGGTGTGTGTGCTGAGGTTAAACTGCTCTGCGCTGCCTGCCCAGGCAGCGCAGAGCAGTTTAAACCACCACCGCCCCCCTTCCCGGGAGTCCCAGGAAGGGGGGCGGTGGGGAAAGAGAAGGAAAAAGGAGGAAAAAGGAGGAAATTTTTTTTTAAAGACCCAGCGGGGGTCTTTAAACTACTCCGCGCTGCCTTCCCAGGCAGCACAGATCACTTTCAAGACCCCCACCCCCGCCCGGCTTCCAGGGAGTCCCTGGAAGCTGGGTCTTGAAAGTTCTCCATGCTGCCATCCCAGGCAGCACAGAGGAGTTTAAAGACCCCCACCGGGGTTCCAGGGACTCCCTGGAAGCCTGGTGGGGGGGCTTGAAAGTGCTCTGTGCTGCCTAGGATGGCAGCGCAGAGGAGTTTAAAGACCCCTGCCGGGTCTTTAAAAAAAATTTTTTTCTTCTTTTTCCTCCTCTAAAAACTAGGTGCGTCTTATGGTCAGGTGCGTCTTATAGAGCGAAAAATACGGTACTTCCTTTTATCTGTTTTGAATCTCTCACCCTCCAGCTTTAGCAGATGACCCCGTGTTCTAGTATTATGGGAGAGGGAGAAAAACTTCTCCCTGTCCACTCTCTCCAAACCATGCATAATTTTATAGACCTCTATCATATCTCCCCTCAGCCGCCTTCTTTCCAAGCTAAACAGCCCTAAGCGTCTTAACTGCTCCCCATAGGACAGTTGCTCTAGTCCCCTAATCAAATGGCAGCACCTTTTGGTTATCCCAAACCCTGCAAGAGTATGTTCTGTTGCTGCCTGTTCATGAGCTTTCTCTGTAGCCACTCCTGCCCTGTGGGATCTGGGAAGGCCCCCATCTCTTTTGCAATTTCACAAGGGCTCTAAGAGAGAACTGTGGAGTCCCTTGAATGCTTCTGTAGCCTGTTCATTCTTAGGGGCAAGAGTCTCTTTTGGATGTTCTTTATAAGCTTTTTGTTGGCTGTTTTAATAGTTTGGTTTTCAAACTTCCTATGTTTTATATGGTTTGTATTGTTACCTGTGTTGGGGCCACGTTGCCAGGGAGAAAGCTGGGCTCAGTGTTATTGTGCTTCCTACCTAGAATATGCCCATTTCCCATAACAACAAAAATAAAATTGGATAATTTTGTAGCCTCTTAAAGGCAAGGGTTCATTTTATGTCTGTGACAAGAAATTATCTGAGTTGGAGCATTTATTGGTCAAGCCAAATTGTTTTTTAGTTGTGCTGTTCTTACCTCATGAAAGAGTTATTAATTCACCTTTGTGGTCCCTTTTTAGGATTTTTTTTTTTTGGTGAAAGCACATATTGGAGTTCTGAGAAGAAGAAAAGATTTGTCTTATCCCAGAAATTTGGTGCAGCTGTTGCTATTTTCTGAAGAACTGTTTTCAAGGATAGGCTTTTGTTGAATGTGCAAAAGTGGTATTCTTATTTATTTCTTATTAGCACGATATGAGGGCAGCGAAGTCGCACAGATTTAAACCAGCTTAAGAATATTTGTTAACGCAGAGTCAAACGCAAAGTGTCTGATAAAAGTGTGATAATCCAGAATCAATTCATTTCAATGAGCAGAAAGCACATATTTGGGGTTTTTTTAATCATAATTTGTATGGAATTCACATAATAAGAACTGGATAAATTACTGTCTTGGAAGCACCAAACTGCATTCCAGAAATGGATCTGAGCAGGTGAAACGAAATGAAAGAGACAGAAGTATAGAGTCTTTTTTCTCTGGCTGCACAAAATGGGGAAGGCAGCACAATAGCTAAAGGAAATAATCATTTAGAGTAGAGGTGATAGAGACAGTACTGCTTTGGACACTCAGCCAGGCAGTAGATCAACAGGATTTTCCCTCTAGGGAGCTACGTCTTCCCTAAGAGTGGCTGAAGGAAGTGACACAAAAGGCCAGTTGGAAGAAGGACCATCTGCATGTCAGATTGACAGGCAGCCTTCAGGGTGTGTTGCTATCTTCTGGCTCCAGCAAAGTTCAGAGTCTCTCTTCATCGCATTACAGGAAGCAGAATCTTGGGCCATTTCTGTGCATTTCTGTTTTTGTAAGCATGCTTTTGGACATTTCTAAGGATGTAAAACCGCTTTCGTTGCAATTTGACCATTTTAGATTTGTGTTTGTCTCTTGTTCTAAATAAGAACAAGCAAAAAGGAGCAAAGAGTTGTAAACTCTCTCACGTCCTCTGATTGCCCTAATTTTAAGCGATCATTCAATCCAGAGCTACTGACCATAATGAAAATTTATATAGTTTCCCAATATCCTTTCAAACTGCCATATTAATCCCAGTGTTGTTGCTGAGCCCACTTAAAATTACAGAACATGCTTAAAGATGTATTTGAAAAAGGCACTATTATACAGAAAAGCATCATTTCCTGATGTATTTTTTACACTGGCCTAATAATGATCTGCCTGAACATTCTTCATCAGTGGAAATGCAGCTCTTTAAAGTTTAGTTGTCCAGTTCCTTGGTGTGTTTTGGTCTGTATTTCCAAAAATCCCATCTCAGTTTAAAAAAATAATATTATTATTCGGTGAACATTCAGCTTCAACAGGTGTTGAGAAATTCATCCAAGAGAAAAAAGTATACCTTCCCCAAGTTATCCTGGTCCTCAGATCCTTTATGGGAGAAATATTATAACTAGGAAGGGCAAATTTTGCACACCCTCTAAATAGATGTGAATCACTGCTCTTATAATTCTTCTACCCGAGTTGTTGACAAATAAGAATGATTTAAAAAGTCAGCTCCAAGCAATTGCATCCAATTCAGTTTTATTGTTTTCAGATTATTGTGTCCAGTAGGAACTCTTGAATGTACCTTGAATATTCTTCATGAACTGCATTGACCTGGAGAATTGGTGGGCATTGATTTTTGGATCGACTGTGTAGGTGTGTGCATATCGATAAACCTGAACTGAAAATAAACCCAAAATTAGCCATTTCGGTAAATTTCCAGTTCAGGTTTACCAAATGCACAAACCTGGGGAGAAAGCTGAAGCCGAATAGGCAATTCTGGAAAAAGCCAAATAATCATTTGGCTTTTTTCGAATCCGGGTGTGTCATTTTTCGAGGTAGAGCCCCCAAATTCACAGCGTAGCTTGAAGGGACTCTCCTTGCATGAGCCCCAAAGTTTGGTGAAGATAGGGGGTCCGATTTTATGGGGTTCGGAAGGGGCTGCCCCTCCTCCATAGGCAAGCATTGCAAAGTTTGCACTTCGCGAAAAGGGCTGAATTTTTTCAGGAAACTGGAAAATAAGCCAAATGCCCATATTTACCGGTATGAGTATTCACCTTATTTCAAGTTTCCTGAAAACAATCGGGCCCAATAAACCCAAACCCGAAATTTACTCATTATTATTATTATTATTATTGCACAGCCCTACTACTGTGAGCACATTGGGAAGTTTCCTAGGTGAATGAAATATGTTTGTATTGTGATGCATTCAGTCATAAAAGCCAGCTCTTACTGTGTGGCGGCACAGTCCAGAAACAAGCTTATCACACTTCACCTGTGGTTTTTGAGAACTAGGTCTTAGTCTAGGAAAACAGTGAAGAATTAGCTTGAAATCTGCAGAGGATGCTGTCTACCTAATTATGGAGCACCTGTGAATATATTTATGGTATTAGCGACTGGGAAATTCACAATCGGTAAAATGATGTGAGCAAGCATTCTAGAGTGCATTGCTGGGGCATTAAAGAAAGGGCGTGATTCCAGTATACTTATGAGTACACAGACTGTGCAGAATTAATTAGCATGGGCAAAAGTAGATGGATTGGACTGTGGCTCATTTGAACCACTGTCCTAGTACAAAACTGTTTAGGAAATGCAACCAGCTGTTGCTTCTTATGAGCAGGGGAAATGTAGTTGGTGATCCAGGTTCCTCTGATCTGCTGCTAAATAGATATAGATAGGGTTGCCAGCCCCCAGGTACTAGCTGGAGATCTCCTGCTGTTACAACTGATCTCCAGCCTATAGAGATCAGTTCACCTGGAGAAAATGGCCGCTTTGGCAATTGGACTCTAAGGCATTGAAGTCCCTCCCCTCCCCAAACCACGCCCTCCTCAGGCTCTGCCCCAAAAACCACCCGCTGGTAGCAAAGAGGGACCTGGCAACCCTAGATATAGATAAAGTTGATAAAGGAATAAATAGACTCCATTATCTGCCAAAGTATAGGCATGGCTTCTGTCCCCAGAACATGTTCTCTATGATAATGAAGTCTTTGTGAATGTATTCAAGATCTTAATACTGAAATCCTTTGAATTTCTTCCACTCTTGACATACTGCATTGTCTTGGGGCATATATTTTGTAAGGAGAATGGGCGGAGGTTTCTTCAACAGCCAAGATGGGCTTGCTGCCTCAGCTGTCTAAAGGCCGGAGTACATGTGCTTGCAGCCTGTTTGAGGATGGTGAAGGAAAATGTCGAAGAGGATATTTTCACTACCCTTATTCCCCAGCGTCTAAGATGCAATGTATTCTCCTTTTCTATGGAAAGGGGAGAATGCTGCCTGCAGTTAGGAAACAGCTACGTAAATGGTCATATTTCCAATGTTAAATTTACACTTGCAAAACCAGGGTGCTAGAAGAGCGATTGTGAATCTGTGGTCAGAGCTGCCATTTGGACATGCAACTTTGCTGAAGGGGTTCTGGGACAAGAACAATAACTTATCAGTTTTCTCAAGCATTTCACTGCTGATGCGCAGGTTCTTGCTCCAGCCCTACAGGCCTCTGCTATTTTATAGCAGCCAGCATTGGACATCTGTCACACATACTGTATGTCATAACAAATAGATCATAAAAAACCTCACAAACCTACAAATGTGGAAAAGCTGAAAGCATTGTTACCATGATGCACTTGCATTACTCCAATACTGTCAGTATTAATTCTAAACAGGTTTTGATTATTTTCCTTACTTGGGGTGTCAGGACAAGTTAAAATACTTGGATGTCAATGTTTGTGGAGGTCTTTTTGCCTGCTTTTCATTGATTCTGCACAGTGAGGGTGCACAGATACATTTGATTGCCTGGCATTTGTAATGCAGGCTTATATTAAGGCTGTCTAAAAATCTTCAAACTCGACCTCAGTAACCTTCCTACGCATCTTCCTCTGGCTTTGCGGTGGCTGGTAATTCTGGGTGGGAAGGCATGAATAAAACAGGAGGTTATCACCTCTGCTTCATTGACTAACATCAGTCCCAATCCCTAAATTTTACAACTCTATTATGGAATTCAGAGCCTGGTCTTCAAATTCTACAAGATGCTGGTGGCTCTTCTTGGTGTTCTTTGTTGGTATCTTTTCCCATCAAAAGCAGGCTAGCACCCTGGAAAAGTGGGAAATAACTTCCTCTGGGACTTCAGGATCCAGATTGTTGACCCCCTAAAAGAAGAGGCTTCCATGCAAGGCCAGTCTTTTTCCTGTCTGTGAGGAAGCAGCGTTGTACTTTCACTCATCAGAAACTGAGGAGACATATCATCAAGATACAGTTTGAGCTTTAAAAAAGAAGAAAAAATAGTACAGAACAGCAGCTCTTTCCTTCCTTTCTGGTCATAGCCTTAGTGAAATTAAGCTGGATATGTGCTGGGAAGGCACAAGGCAGCAGCTCTTACAACGAACAGCTATATACTGGCCCCGTATTAGGGTTGCTAAGCCCCACTTCGCCACCGGTGGGAGGTTTTTGGGGTGGAGCCTGAGGAGTGCAGGGTTTGGGAGGGGAAGGACTTCAATGCCAACGAGTGCAATTGCCAAAGCGGCCATTTTCTCCAGGTGAACTGATCTCTGTCAGCTAGAGATCAGTTGTAATAGCAGGAGATCTCCAGCTAGTACCTGGAGTTTGGCAATCCTACCCCCTATTCTGCTTAGACTGACGGATATTGAGCTAAGGAAGCGAAAGCCACAACTCCACCTTCTACTGAGATCCAGATTTCTGAAGCCTAGAATCTTAAAATCATGGAAGGGACCCCCAGAGCTTCTCTGCTGCTGCTTTTGATGACTGAATCCTTTCAGTTAATTCCTTTACAAAAGACCCTGGTAACACTGGATTGGGAAGATGGAAAGATTCGGGGTCTTTCAAGAAGAGCTAATGAGGCTGGTGAATTGGATATGTCTAAAGGAGAAGAGACTGAGTAGCAGCCTCAGTTCAGATGCTCCTCCCGTAACATTTTGACACAAGACTGGGTAAGATCCTTCTCACCTTAAATTTAGTGCCTGAAAAAGAGGACGTACAGGAACCTCCATCTTCATTTCTAAAGGGAGCCGCTGAAGCTTTTTAAAAATCTTTTGCCATGTGAAATACTTTTCTCACATTTGTTTTCATAACAATAAAATCAGAAGTTTTCCAGGTTAATGGAAAAACTGGGGGAGTAGGGAAAAAGTCAGTAGCATAGTTAAAAGAGAGAGAAAATGGGAAGGGAGGATTGCCAGAAGGAAAGGACAAGAGTTGAGAAATGTACAGTGGAAGGTTATAAAAGTCTGAATGTTGGAATCTCCCACAATATGATAGGTCGTATTTTGAAAAGTCTCATAAATGAAAGGCAAGGTATTTAGAATGGGTATCATGTGCCTGCTTCTATATAGGCTAGGCAGAGTGGCTGAAACGTTTCTGAATGCAGCTACATCTTCTCAAGAAATTCTGTTTCTAGAACTTCTTACAGTACTCAAGGAGTATAAGATATATTTCATTGTTCAAACGTCAACTAAAATTATGTCAATTTTATAGTCTTCTAAAAGATCTTCTAAACATGTTCTTCAGAAAGAGTTTAATAAATTAGGCTTTAAGACAACTAAAAGCTTGATCCTTGGAATCCAATGTTATATCAAGGAGAAATTTTGATGTGGGTTTAGGATGCAAAAACAAAAAAAAGTTTATTCCTTCTGTTTGGCAGTCTATCTTCAAAGGTCAATCCAAAGGAAAAATGCAAGCCACTGAAATTCAGACTTTTCATCACTTGGGCTACTTTATTTCCCAAGATTTTAATTCTATTCTGTACATTTGGAGCAATAACCAAGTAAAAAAAACTAGACTATTCTCCATGAAGGTTTCCATCCACCAACACACAAAACTGCTGTTGAGAAAAAAAACTGATAGATCTTTTTCTCTCCTCCCCTAGCAAAGGGTGTCACCCAATGAAGCTGAAATCTTTAACGATTTGCCGCCACAATATGATTTAATGGTCACTAGCTTTGATGTTTTTAAAAGAATATAGACTAATTCATTAAGTCAGGTGATGCCTAAACAAAATCCCCAAGTTCAGAGGCAGTATGCCACTGAATATTTATTCCTAGGATGCAGCATTGATGGATAGTTGTTGCTTTATATTCTTCTTGCGGGCTTATCGTGGGCATTGTTTTGGTTTGAGGTAGCTGGACTAGAATCGGGTTTTGATCTGATTCAACAGGGCTATTCTTAAAAGAATTTGCCAGACATATCCAGGAATTGATTCATATTCAGGATCCCCCTCCTTTGCAGGTATATGGATGGATTTGATTACTAAGAGCCAGCACAAGTCAAGAACAAGTCATGTCAGACTAATCTTATCTCCTTTTTTGAGAAAATTACTACCTTGCTGGATCAGGGGGATGCTGTAGGTGGATCTGTAACTGGTTGACAGATCGCACACAAAGAGTGCTTGTTAATGGTTTCTCATCCACATGGATAGGAGTGACTAGTGGAGTACCTCAGGGATCTGCCCTGGGCCCTGTGTTGTTCAACATCTTTATAAATGATTTGGATAAAGGAATAGAGGGGATGCTTATTAAATTAGCAGACAATACTAAATTGGGAGAGGTAGCAAATATGGTAGAAGACAGAGCCAGGATACAGGATGATCTTGACAGGCTGGAGAATTGGGATAAAAGTAATAAAATGCATTTCACACACACTACTGCTAAGACAAGTCTCCCCCATCCTATAATTATGCATTTTATTTTCCTGGAGAGATGACTGAGAGGTGATATGATAACCATCTTCAAGTACTTGAAGGGCTGTCATATAGAGGATGGTGCCGAGTTGTTTTCTGTTGCCCCAGAAGGTCAGACCAGAACCAGTGGGTTGAAATTAAATCAAAAGAGTTTTCGGCTAAACACTAGGAAAAACTTTTTAACAGTTAGAGCGGTTCCTCTGTGGAACAGGCTTCCTCGGGAGGTGGTAAGATCTCCTTCCCTGGAGGTTTTTAAGCAGAGGCTAGATGGCCATCTGTCAGCAATGCTGATTCTGTGACCTTTGGCAGATCATGAGAGGGAGGGCAGGAAGGTTTGCATCAGTGTTTGGCTCTAGTGGCCCTTTCTTGCACGCCCAGGGTAGTGCCGATCGCCACTTTGGGGTAAGGAAGCAATTTTCCTCCGGGCCAGATTGGCCTGGAATCCTGAAGGAATTTTTTTTTTGCTTTTGCTTTTTTTGGGGGGGCTATTTTTTGGTCACTGGGTGTATGGGGGGAGGTAGTTGTGAATTTCCTGCATGGTGCAGGGGGTTGGACTAGATGACCCTGTTGGTCCCTTCCAGCTCTATGATTCTATGATTCTGTATTATGCTAGAAACATCTGTCTAATCACACATAAAGATAATGTCTTTGATTTCTAACATTTCCAGAAAGGAAAATGCCACCCCACCTTTGCTTCACTATTGGCAGAGCCCAAGGGTCAGTGTCTGGAACTGGTTCCCAATTTTGATGCAAAGAGAAGAATTGCCCTAGCAGTGCAATGCATAAACATTGTTAAGGGCATTCTTATTTGCCATTGTCTCAGAACAAGCCATAAGAACAATGGGGGGGGGGGCGGACTGAAAATTCCAAATGTAAGGCTGTTTCAATATATAACAGTTAAACTCTACTATGTTGTGCTATACCAAAATTAGCTTTGGGAGGAAGGTTTGAAGAAGCAAGGGACCATAATTTAAATATAAGCCTATGAAAGCCCTGCAGTCATTTGATTGCTTAGCACTCATTCATTTTCAGTCTTAATAAATGATCTATTAAAATGCAGTTCTAGAAACAACCCTTGTGATTTCTGTTTTCATTAAAGTATCACTTATAAAACGGTTGCTAAAAAACATTCATTTTCAGCATAGCAATGAGTTCGTCATACAAACATGCATGGGAGAACAGAGGACCAGCATTTGCTTTTAATTATAATGAACGCGATAGGTGTCTGCTCTGATGTTTGGGTAGCGAGTTATTATATAGCAGATGTCTATGACAGAAGGTAAGCTTAGACAGCACCATAAGGCAGATATCAACTTGATGTGATCACCTCACACAGGACAGCACTGAACTCCTATTTTTAGTAGACCCACCTCTTGTCGATATGTGAGTTTGTCATTTTAGCAAAGACCTGTTTAAAATGTCCAGAATGCTTTTAAAACTTCTACACCGCCAGGTATCCTTTTGATTGTGTCCCTGCAATTGTGTTCTTTCTTGCCGGTTTTCTGTTTTTTGGGGGGAGGGAGGGGAATTACATCTGTTTTGCCAAGTGAATACCATGATAACTTTCTAAATATTATAATATGCATTTATTTAAATTGTATTCATGTACACATTCCGTTTATGTTTACCAATGAAATTGCTCAGAGCAAAGAAAAAACGCTGCTGACTTGTGATATGTTCATACATACCACAAACTTCCAAAATATGTTTCAGGAGGTCTTTACAGTCACTACCCATTATGCCCCTACTGAGGTCCTCTGCATGAAGACTACTCACATCTGATTGAGTGGAAAGTGGATGGGAACATCTTTGTACATACATTCTTCTGCATGCACAAAACTGTTCAGTTAAGGAAATGAAAGGGGAAACCTATGCACGTGATCAATTCGGGCGCACACGGCTATGCACTTTGGACCAAAGCCAGAATGGGGGATTTAAAATGAACATTTTACAGAACCTTTACTGAAACCCCATTGATTGAGGACATGATCTTGATAGGGATGCTGTGACCAGGTGGCTAAGGGAAAACAAGCTAAAGCGGAATCCAGACCGGATAGAAGGGATGCTGGTTGGTAACTGATGGAAGGGACTGTTTGTCAAGTACAGACGGGCTTTCTTTTGTGTTAGCAGACTCTGTCAAGAGCCTGAGAGTATTGAGTGGAAAAGCAGGTCTCTAGAAGTGGGTTTCTTTTAGCATTGTCCTCGATTCAGCCATTCTAGTCATGCTGATCCATGTTACTGTAGCCTAGGGTTGTCAGGTCCCTCTTTGCCACCAGCAGGAGGTTTTGGGGGTAGAGCCAGAGGAGGGCAGGGTTTGGGGAGGGGAGGGGAGGGGAGGGACTTCAATGCCATAGTAGACAGTCCTATTGCCACAGCTGCAATTTGAATGCTAGTTTCATGAGTGCAGCTCGAGTTTGGTTTTGTTTGTTTACTACCTGGAGGTTGGCAACCCTACTGTAGCCTTGAGGGTATATAATTGCAATATGCGTTACATGGGGCTGCCCGTGAAGCCAACTTGGAAGCCCCGTGGCGCAGAGTGGTAAGCTGCAGTACTGCAGTCCAAGCTCTGCTCATGACCTGAGTTCGATCCCAACGGAATTTGGTTTCAGGTAGCCGGCTCAAGGTTCACTCAGCCTTCCATCCTTCTGAGGTTGGTAAAATGAGTACCCAGCTTGCTGGGGGTAAAGGGAAGATGATTGGGGAAGGCACTGGCAAACCACCCCATAAACAAAGTCTGCCTAGTAAACATCAGGATGTGACGTCACTCCATGGGTCAGGAATGACCCGGTGCTTGCACAGGGGACCTTTACCTTTTTTTAAGGAATATATTGTGTTGTTGTTTAGAAATGGTCTAGAAATCACTTTGTGCCAAAAGGGAAAGACATTATACAGATGCCCCAAGCAAAAAATGAACATAAAAATAAAGGACAAATGGAGAAGCTACATGGAGCCAAATGACAGAGCTTCATTGCAAAGGCCTGAACAGGACCCTGTGAGCGAAACATGCATGGAACTCTTTATATTTCACCTTTGTGTATGCATATCAAATGTGCTGAAGGCAAAAGCTTCCAACGTTTGCATGCAAGGCCGGATTAAGACATGCTGAGGCTCCAAACTATGTCAGTAAGCCCATCGAATTACTCAAAACATAAATTTGAGGAGCCTGACATTTACAGTAGTATTTCATTCAGCATCTTGAGTTTGCATGTATAATATAATTATTTCTTTATGTATTTTAGGTCTAACTGTGCAGAAAATATCCGCAAGCATATCCTACACACAGGCAAACATGAAGGAGTGAAGATGTATAACTGCCCCAAGTGTGAATATGGTACCAACATCCCAGTGGAATTCCGCAACCACCTGAAAGAGCTGCATCCCGATATTGAAAACCCTGATCTAGCTTACCTGCATGCTGGTAAGAACGTTTGGTGTTGTTGCTGTTGTCAGTTTCTTCATTTTTCCAAAATAGAGGCACTTTAAAATGGTTGTTGTAAGAAAGCGCTTTTTAGTGTAATATGCTTGAATCTGGCTAAGAAAGAGGGAAGGTTTGATATGGTCCGCTTTAATATTCTGTTAGTAACATAGTAAACAGAGGTACTCTGTTAGCAGTCCAAATAGCCCCGCTTAGTCTGAGCTTGTCAGAACTTGGAAACTAAGCAGGGTCGGGCACGGTTAGTACTTGAGTGGGAGGGGCTGTGGCTCAGTGGTAGACCCTCTGCTTGGCATTCAAAAGGTTCCAGGTTCAATCCCTAGCATCTCCAGTTAAAGGGACTAGGCAAGTTAGGGGATGGGAAAGACCTCTGCCTGAGACCGCTGCCGGTCTGAGTAGCCAATACTGACTTTGATGGACCAAGGGACTGATTCAGTATAAGGCAGCTTCATGTAGTCACGTGGACCACCAAGGAAGACTGAGGATGCTACATGAAGGAAGGCAGTGGCAAACCACCTTTGTTTGTCTCTTGCTTCAATGCCCTATGGATGAGGTTGCCATGAGTTGGTTGTAACTTGATGACACATTATTCTTACGTTATAAACTGAATTGTGTATGATAATTTTATTTCTAGAGTCTTCGGTATTGAAGAAGAAAGGGTCTTCACATTTTGTGCATGTGTGTATATAATAAATGCATTCACATTATTTGCAAATGCACGCAAGTCTCAGTTTGAGGCACAATTTGTCCCTACTACCTGTTTCCAGAACTATGTGTAAGCTCTGTAGCATAGTAAATCACAGGAGAGAGAGAGAAAGAGAGAGAGAACATATCTGGGCATTTGAAGAGTCCCTTTCTTCATTCTTATGTGATGATGACTGATCAGTAGTCCCAGTGCAGCTAGAATTAAGGGTTAGGGTTTCCAGGTTATAGATTGTAGCTTCCTGGCAGACAATCCCTCTGACTACACTAGATAAATGATGTTATCCGTACTTTTGTATGTTTGTATGTACAATAGAATACTGCTCATAAATGTCACAAAAAGTGCTTAACCTAACTGAAGAAGCAGCAATAACTAACGTTCTCCTAAATAACTTGTATTTCATCATAAAAGTAATCTAACATATATTTTTTAATTTATTTGATATGACTCTGCTGTCCAGCTTATATTTTCCCGAAATAGTTTCCCATCTACTTGTATAGTAAAATACTTCTGCAAAATGCCTAATGGTGACATTCCAGCTGTATTATTGAGTTATGGAATATGACATTCGAGGGAAGGTAGATCAGTTAATCACCAATTGCTAAGTGAGGCCTCTATCCTTTCTATTTTACTTTGGCACCATATCTTTGTTCCAACTCTGTGTAGCTTATTGTTTCTGGAAAACTCTGATAAATTTTAGGAAAACATTTTTACTAACCTGACTCTCTTAAGGTCACAACTCATTTTTGCCCCACATAAATTTCTTTTCCAGTATCTGCAGCCTGCATGAATCAAGGCTGTAAAGACAAACATATCCATATGATTACATCATCAAAATGGGACAAACTGTGATCCTATCAGTTTTTAACAGTTGCAGTATTCATGAACAGAATCCTGAAAGTTCAAGTAGTTAAACCCAAATAAAACAGTGATCTTTATCTTTCTTGACAGATACATTCATCAAATTATTAAAGGGGGTAGGCAATGATTGCTAAAAGTTATAGCGTGATCTATTATGTGATCTTTATCAAAGTATGACTATTACCAAGTGGAAGCTGTAGTCTTCGAATGTCAAGTGAAGTCACAAAATTTCATAACCTAAACCATTTAGTTCTCTTAGAATGTTGTTTACTTCAAAAAAATCAGTTTCGCTGGCTTTATTTCCTGCCATACATCCATTGGTTTTATGAGTAAAAAACTGGCCATAGTTGTGTTGAAGGCTCCTAAGACTTACCGTATATGTGCATAGTTGAGGTAGAATTGTGCCCAATATGAATAAGAAACAGAAACCAGAAAATATGTAGATTTTCACTGACCAGATTAATTTCATCTCATTCTAGTTCTCTGAATCTGGAAAATATAAAATCCTATTCTGCTTATTAATTAATGGACCAAATGGAACTGTCCTTCAGGTAAATGGCATAATGATATATTTTATAACCTTGTTCAAAGCTGCTAAAGAATGGATATAGGATCTCATTCTTGCTCAAATTTCAGCTTTCTGAGGTTGAAATTTCATTATCACTGTTCTATTCTTTTACCAAGCCCCACACTTTTGTACACTTTGCTGAATTTTTTAAAGCCCTCAAACAAACAAACAAATGTTAAAAGCTTATCGTTTTTAGGACAAATACTGAAAACGGCTACCGGCCTCTACAGGAGACCAATATAGCTTGGGTACCAAGCTAGGCAAAGTGGTACAATAAAATAGCAGCTTGTGTGCTTTATAAAGAAAAAGATAAGCAGCAGTTCTGCTTCAAACAGGTTCACTCTAGTAATAGCTATTAGTGTCACTCTTTCAATCGCTTGTCATATTGATTGGCAGAGAGTCCTTTTCTTCTCTTGTGCAGAATAGTAATTTTAGCATGTGCTTGAAATAAAAAAAACCTTTACGTTAATGTTTTTCTGTTTCTTGAGAAGGATGCTAGGTTTCATGGCACCAATATGGATCACTTGTATTTCACAGAAACATTAAACTGCGCGTAGCTCATTGTTTTCATCTGCACATAAGTTTGTGTAAGTGTAACAGGTTCTGCGGAGCCCACAACCACCTGGCAATAACCTCCCTCTGAGAACTGTCACCTGAAAGTATTGCTTGTGCAAATTGGTACATCATGGGAAAGTTTGGTCAAAAATACTAATATCACTGATAATTACCGTGGAGATTTCTATATAACTTGACAGAAATGTGACCACATTAAAATCCACATAGAGGCCAGATTGCCTAATTCAGGAAGGAACCATGCCTGCTGGGAATGGTGCCCATTTCCATCTGTTACTTGCTAAGTAGAGAGATAAAAAGCATTTTGTCGTGAGTCAGCCTGAGAGTTACTCTTCAGAAGAAGAGGAGGTGGCAGAACAAGCCCTCCCTCCCTCTGAAGAGATAACACCGGAACAGCAAGACGGGGCCTCTGAGCCAGAAGACCGGCTGGCTGAAGCAAGAGAACAGGAACAGGGAAGAGAGAGCCTTTCACCTTCAGGGTCTCCTCCACCAGTGGAGAGAAGAAGAATAAAAGGTAGAATGGCATTGCAGCAAAGGAGAAAGTCTGCCCGGCTTTTGGACAAAAGATGTAAGTTGACACAGGAGGAATCAGAGTCTGAAGCCGACAGTTGAGCTGAAACACCTGGAGAGTCACAAAGGCAATATAAGCAAGACTGACCGTTAAGTGCCTCGTGGGAGCAAATGTTATTGCATGCCGCCTGTCTCTTATCTTGAGAAGCTTCATTTGGAGTCTGGTTTGCCATGGTGTTGAACTTGGAAGAAAGCCATGGCCTGCAGCCAAGACCTTAAGGTCGAGGAGCTTGTGTCTGTCTGTGACCTTGTTCCTGTATGGTGAGTATACTGTTTCTGTCCTTATTAAGGAGCTGCCGGCCCCTCCCGGCAAGAGTAAAATACTCGTCAGGCTCTGCTTCCTTCAGCACCGATACATTGTTGTGTGGAAAGCAGAGACTCAGGCAACACATTTCCACTAGGCCTAATTTTTGGGGAAGGAATCCTCACTTGGCGACTAGGATCTGTAATTACACTCGGAATATTCTCTGAAATTATCAGTTCAAAAAAGAGTTTTACTGTAGTTTAAATTTAAGGAAGTGGGGTTCATAGATGCTCCATACTTGACAACTTGCTTAATTTGTAGTTTTTTTGTATCAAATAACCTCAGGTTAAATTATATCCGTTGCAGGTTTTGCTTTATATGAGAGAAACTAGTGTGAGTTTACAGCAAAAATACAGTATGACCATTAGCTTCTTCCAAATAATAAATAAAAATATAAAAAGTAAACACACATATGCACATACAAAGGCCTGCGCACTTGGTTTTGGTACAAAAATGCTATGAGCAAGAAGTAAATGTTCTGTAATAGTATGAGAATAGAAGACCACACACAAAATTATATCACTTTAGCTTCAGTTGACTCTAAGTTGTTGGTATAATGGAGGGGTTTGAAAGCATTTAGCACTTAATTACTGGCAATATCCCAAACCAATGTTGTTGTTTTTAAATCAACATTATAAGTAAAGTTCTCTTTTTCATGATAAAAGATTTCAGGCAAAATAATGGTTGCATTATTTTAAAGGGCTGGTTGGCCAGAGCAATGCAGCTGAAAACAAGGCAACATGTTTATAGTTTTTATAGCATCACCAGTCCTGTGCCCTCCCCGACATAAGGTAATAATTATAAACATACTGTTTTAAAGTTGCTGAATATTTTATTGGGATTCAGATTATCTGTTTAGTCACCTTGTGATTTGTTATCTGAACGCTCTTATCTAAAAATCAAAGTATGCTCAGAACCATATTCTCAATCCAGTGTTAAAGTCCTAGTTCCTATGACTCGGCAGATATGCTTAAAATGTGTGGGCAACGGCTCAAGAAATCTCATATGGCTGAATAAGATTTACGGTTATGGTTACTAAGTCCTTCTTCACAACTGGTGGGAGGTTTTTGGGGCAGAACCTGAGGAGGGAGGGGTTTGGGGAGGGGAGGGACTTCAATGCCATAGAGTCCAATTGCCAAAGCGGCCATTTTCTCCAGGTGAACTGATCTCTATTGGCTGGAGATCAGTTGTAATAGCAGGAGGTCTCAAGCTAGTTCCTGGAGGTTAGCAACCCTATTGATGGTGGATCAAGGGTGGCATTTATATTGGCTTTGCAGTTTCTTGCCCATCCCCTGACGAACAAAGAGTATTTTATGCAAAATACTTTTAAAAATATGTTATAACCCTTCCTTCCTCCAAGGTTCTGAGGTGTGTTTAATGGTCTTCTCCTTCCTATTAAACCCACAGCCCCATGGAGTAGGTTAGGCTACAAGAGAGTGACTCACTCAAGATCATCCTGGCTATATACAGTCAGATATTGTGCTACTTTTTTGCTCTAGAAGTCATTCACTATTGGATTTTCCCGTGCGGACTAAACTATTCATGTGGTGGATGATTGCTATCGTGCAACGGTAGTGCAGGATTCAAGACTCGGCCCCAGTGAACGTAGCAGATTCTGGATTTGATCCTGGGTCTCCTGAGTTCAAGACTTAAATCACAGTGGCATGATAGCTGTTTGGCATGATTTGCATAATTTATGCAGCTTACCAAACTGCATTCAACTTGGAACATTCCAGAAACCATGTGGAATTGGGATTGAGCAAGTAGGTGGTAAGTTTCCAATTTCTCCTTGCATCTGTAATGTATCGACACATTCAGATCACTAAGCACCATGCCAAAAAAGTCACCACATTAATCACTCCTCAGCTATTCATCAAAAAATTATTTTTATATATCACCGCTAAATATATATGCCATCCAATCAGCGTTGTACCGGTGACGGGGATAACTGCTTAGTTCAAAGGGGTGTAAATCCACTCTAACACACATTTTAGAAAGAGATGAAAGTGATAAAATACTGTTTTACTTTCCTTTTCAGAAACATAATTTCTGGAAAATGTTGCAATAGGATTATAAAATCCTGCTGTATCATGAATACTATATTCAAAGTAATGATTGTCAGTATAATTCTCCACTTTGAAAGGGAACAAGAGGTGGGCAGAATTAAATGCTTATTGATAACTATATCACTTAGCCATAACAGTTCATTTTTGTTATCTTCAACAATGTGTTAGTATTCCTCGTTAAGCATCTTCTTTCGATTACCTATCATACAGCACAAAGTTTAACTTGGCAGCTCTCATCACTAGGTGAAGTTTGTTCAGCTGTTTTGCTCTTACATCCACCCACCCAAGCAACCATTCTGAAATGCTAAGTTATGATTATATTTTTGAAAATATGGTGATCGTAGAAACCTTGTCAGCTGTTGTTAAAATTCAGTGATACACATATTATAGACAAGTATATGTAAGAGAATAGAAAAAGGTAGCCTTCCATTTTCTTTGTGTGCATTTTATGTAAAATATTATGTGAATATTTTATTTTCGCTCAAAGAAGACGACTGTGACTTTTTAAAAAGATAGTTGTAGCTTTGGATTCCTAGATTATTAGAAGCTTTTAGAATATGCAGCTAATTAATCAATTGTAAGAAAGGTGGAAAGTCAGCCTTTTTCAAAAACAGAAGAGAATTCCATTGCATGGCCAACATGAACAGGAAGACGTGCAGTCTGAACCAGTGGGTTGGATCCAAACTGGCATTTCTGAGGTACAAGGACTGCTGCATGTGGTGTGTTCCTGTGGGAACCCAAACTCCCTCCCCCCCCCCCAGTCGTGTTTGTGGGGATTCCATGTCCCCTAGGAACAGGATTTCAGGGGGCATTTTGAGCTGCTGTGAGAGGGAGAGGGGAGAAAGTTACATTCTGTAGGCAGAAATCCTTGTACCCATAGAAATACTAGTCTGGATCCAAGCCTTTGAATCCCATTGACACTTAACAGTGAACATGTTCCTTTTCCAGATTGACTTTTGATGGTTATTTGTGTTTGCTCTGTGAGCTTATTATCACTCACGTTTCTCTGTTGTTCTCTTTTCCTTTTTCCTGTATGGTTTGTGGGTTTTCACTGGGAAGAATTGGTGGTAATACTAATTTGTGTCTGTTTGTAACATAGTGTTCATCGGCGTGGCTTCTGTGCAGTCCCACATGGGTACTGCGCATGCACAGGCCAGCCGCGGAGAACCTATGCTGGAAAGCTCTAGAATCTTCGGGCCGCTCTTGCCCCTCCCCCGTCCTCGGCTCTTCCCGCCTAAGCGGTCATGTGACGGGGAGGGGCAAGCAGCCGTCCCTCCAGTTCTTTCTTCGCCGCCGCGTGAGATAGAACGTTTTCTGGTGAGCTCCTATTTTTAAGTCGTCATATGGAAGATATGATGGCCCTTTTCAAAAAATGTTCCTTGTCCGGCTATAAAATGTCGCAATTAGACGAGCATGACGAGTGCATCTATTGCCTGGGGGAGAGTCATATCACTGCGTCCTGCAAACATTGCAGCTCGCTTACCCACCGCTCCCGCCAGAACAGGGCCCTGAAACTTAAAGCTTATCTCTATGAGCAATCCCTTACTCCCGTCCTTAAGGCCTCCACCAAAAAATCCCCTTCTTCATCCTCTAAGAAAAAGGCGGACGCCTCTACTAGCTCCAAAAAGACGGCATCGTCTACTACAGGGCCCCCTGAGAAATCTCCCCGTCGCAACAAAGAACCGAGCATCCAGCGTCGGTCGACGTCGAGGAGGGGCTCAACACCACCAAAGAGCTCGACATCGAAGAAGGGATCGGGGCTGGGACATCCCTCAACTCCAAAGGAGGACTCGGCACCGAGGACCATTACGACTCCTAGAGAGGGTTTGGAGAAGACCGGATCGGCACCGAAGACTTCCCCGTCAACCTCTCTTAAGGATATGCGGCGATCCCCTTCCTTGACCCACCAGTGCGGTTCTAATGAGCGTCACCGCCGCTCCATCAGGTCTGGCGAGTCTCTCCTTCCTTCGCCAGCTTCCTCTCAGGGATGCCGCAGCCATGCTCCATCGCGAGGGAAAGACTCCAGGGAACTGAGACATTCCAGCTCCCCCAAGCGGAAGAGGTCCCCCCATGAGAAGATGTACTTTTCCCCGTCGGATCATGATGTGATAGTGATCCCGGATTTCCAGTCTGACTCCTACCTGTGCTCACGCCATTCTGCCGAGTCGCACCGCAGCGAGTGTTACCGATCCCGTCGGTATTGGGATCAAAGGGGCAGCTGCTCCTGCTGCCGCTCTCCACCTCCTCGTCAAAGAGATAGCAGACAATGGGATTCACCTCGCAGTCGTGACGCACCTAGAGATCCCGAATGACGCTGGGACCCTTCGCCACGAAGGAGCCCAGATCTCATTCATCTGGTGGGCGTCGAGAGGACCGTCAGCACCGAGGAACTCCACCCAATTCACGACAGCGGGCCTCAACATTGAGGGGCCGTTCCAGATCGCCGAGAGACCGCAAAGTGAGGGCATCGACGCCGCAGGCTTCGACGTAGAGAGATGTTGCCCGCACGACGAGGCAGGTCTTCCAGTTGGACCCCTCAGACTCTGACGAGAACACTAGATTATCCCATAAGAGTTCTGAAACTTCGTCTTGGCCCTCGCCTGATGACGTGGTGGGCGATCCATTCTCTGTCTCCCCTTCAGAGGATATTAGGGGCTATAATGACCAGTTGGCTAGAATGGCCAAAGCCCTTGGGCTTAAGGTCGATCCCGCACAATCCAGAGAGGAGGATCCCATAATGGATGTCCTGTACTCCAAGTCCAAACCAGTTGCTATCCCCATGGTGAAGGGCGTCAGAGGAATTGCCCTTACTAACTGGGCTAAGCCAGCTTCTTATCCGTTAATCCCCAGGAAGGTGGATAATCTTTATAGGGTACAGGAAGGGGAATTCCGATGCCTATACCAACACCCCAAAAGTAGTTCTCTGGTGGTGGATACTCTCCCAGCCAAGGGGAAAGCTGGCTCTCATTCCCCCCCCCCCGTCTGACATGGAAGGTAGGAAGCTCGATCTCCTGGGTCGCAGGCTTTACTCTGCAGGTTCCCTAGGTTTAAGGGTAGCGAACCACAGTGCGTTGATGGGACGTTACCAAATGTTTGGGAACACGTCACTGATTAATTCCCTGACGTAGCGGAGGAAAAGATAAAGGTAGCCAAAGCCATTCAATCGGAGGACTATTGCTTAGGCTGTCATCAACTTTATGTGGCCAGGCATGCTGCCGATGTCGCCAGTAAGACCTTGGTGTCCAGCGTGGCATTAAAGCGCTTTTCTTGGCTCCGTTCTTCTAATTTGCCGCAAAAAGCCAAAAATAGATTGGAGGACTTGCCGTTCGATGAACGAGCCCTCTTTAACCAAGCCTCTGATGAATACCTTCACAAGTACAAAAAGGATCGGGCTGTCGCCAAATCATTAGGCATTACAGCACCTGGGCCTTCAACCTCATCCTTCCTCTCCAAGTATAGACCCAGACAGAATCCCCCCTTCTATAATAGAGGGTATCGTTTCACTCCTTACCAATATTCGGGGCAAACCCGACAGCCCTTCAATCCACCTGACCAGAGGAGGTTTCCTCCCAAGAATAGGGGAAAGAGGGGTGATAGGTCTCCACAAGGCAGACCGAACCCAAAGAAGGGCTCGCAATGACTAACTGTTCCTGTTTCTGGTTTACCTACCCTACATTTCCTGGACAGGTTGTCTGCATTCCATTCCGAATGGGCCCTCATTTCAGTAGACCAATGGGTGTTTTCCATAATAAAACATGGTTATTTTTTGGAATGGCTGGATTGTCCTCCTTTCTTGAGTCCTCCCTTAAGAGATACTCAGGTTCTCCCCATGTTACGGGATGAGATCGCAGAACTGCTTCAGAAGGATGCGATCAGCCAGGTTCCTAAGGATCAGATCGGATCCGGGTTCTATTCATCCTATTTCCTGGTGGATAAGAAGGGTGGGGGCAAGAGACCCATTCTGGATCTCCGGGAATTGAACAAATTCATATGTGTTAGACCCTTCAGGATGGTGTCCATCCAAGAGGTGGGGACTTTGTTGGTTGCAGGGGCATTCTTTGCAGTCTTGGATCTCAAAGATGCCTATTTTCACATAGCCATTCACAAATCTTGCAGGAAATTTCTCCGCTTCTCCTGTGAGGGTGACCATTTTCAGTACAACGTTCTCCCCTTCGGACTAGCTACTGCTCCCCGAGTATTCACAAAGTGTGTGGGGGAGGTGATAGGTCATTTGGCTACTCAAGGCATTATTATTTTCCCCTACCTCGACGACTGGCTGGTGGTCAGTTCTTCCCCCAGCGAGGTTAGGGAGAGCGTACAGGTTATCTTGCGTCTCCTAAACAGTCTAATGAGACCAAATCTAGACTCGAGCCCACTCAGTGCATCGAGTTCATTGGGGCGGTGTTGGATGCTCAACGGGCCAGGCTATTCCTCCCCCCTTCAGAGAGTGAGGGCAATTCAATCCATGGTGGAAGCTTTCCAGAGAAACCGGTTTCAGAAAGTGGTATGCATACAGAAACTTTTGGGCCTCATGGCCTCCACCACAGTGGTGGTTCCCCTGGCCAGGCTCAGAATGAGACCTCTCCAATCGTGGTTTCTTCAGCACTTCCGTCCAAATGTAGATCGTCAGGGGAAGATGCTTTCTATCCCTAGAGAAGTACTTCGATCCCTCAACTGGTGGGGTCAGGAGTACAATATCCTGGTAGGAGTACCATTCGGGGTGCCGTCACATGACATCCAGTTATTCACAGAGGCTTCCCTAACGGGATGAGGGGCACATTGTGGTCACCTACAGACAAGAGGGAGGTGGTCCTTGGAGGAGTCACAATTGCACATTAATCTCCTCGAGCTCAGGGCTATAAGATATGCTCTGATTTCTTTCGCAGGGACTCTTCAAAACAAAAGGATCCTGATCACAACAGACAACATGGTCACGAAGTACTACATAAACAAACAGGGTGGTACAGGATCGTGACGACTCTGCGAGGAGGCCCTCCTCATTTGGGAGTGGGCCGTCCAACACCATGTCGACCTCACAGCCATTCACATTGCAGGGCAGTCAAATGTTGTGGTCGATGCCCTCAGCAGAGATTCTGATTGGCAACATGAGTGGTCTTTAAACGACCACATTTTGGCTCAACTGTGGGATCGCTGGGGCACCCCTGCGGTAGATTTATTTGCTACAGGGGACAACACAAAATGCCCCGCCTTTTGCTCAAGGGCTGCAAGGGACCCAAGGTCAATAGGGGATGCGTTTCAGATCCCATGGACTGGGCGATTGATGTACGCCTTTCCCCCGCTTCCCTTAGTGCACAGGGTAGTGGGCAAGATAGCTGCAGAGGAGGCCCAGGTGATCTTGGTAGCCCCTTTTTGTCCGAAGAGGCCGTGGTTCCCCCTGCTCTGGAAACTAGCACAGGGGCGGTTCTGGGAACTCCCAATAACCCCGGACATGATTTCAATCGTGGCATCACGATCCTGCTACACTCCACCTTACAGCATGGCTGATCCAATGATGGGGGATATTCCCAGGGAGGTGACAGAAGTAATCGTGGCAGCTAGAAAGCCTTCTACCAGGCGTTCTTATAGTAGTAAGTGGAGGGAGTTCAAAATCTGGGCAACAGAGAAGGGCTTAAGTCCAAACTCGTGTCCCCTGGCCAGGGTACTAGAGTATCTTTTATCCCTGAAAGGAAGGGGACTGGCGAATTTGTCCGTGAAGGTACACTTGGCGGCCATTTTGTCTTTGCATGATGGAGAGGTCGGTCCCTCTTCTCGCAGCCGTTATGTAAACGGTTTTTAAAAGGTCTCAATAATACTTTTCCCCCTGTGAAGGCACCCTTGCCACAATGGAACCTTACCAGGGTGTTGGCCCAACTGATGACCAAACCGTTCGAGCCGTTAGCCATCGTGCCCGCTGTATTAGCTATAAAGTGGCATTTCTGGTAGCCATTCATTACTTCCACCAGGAGGGTCAGCGACTTGTCTGCTCTATGTCATGATCCCCCATTCCTTAAGGTGCATAGTGGCAGGGTGGTCCTTCGCACCAGTATTGATTTCCTCCCTAAGGGGGTTTCCACGTTCCACATGTCTCAGGAGATAGTTTTACCCACGTTCTTCTCAGATCCACAGACGGACGAAGAATGACGCCTGCACACATTAGATGTCCGACGGGCTCTTTTATTTTACTTACACAGATCAAAACAATATTGTAAGGAGGATAATTTGTTTGTGTGTTTCTTTGGCCCAAAAAAGGGATGTAGGGCCTCACCTCAGACCATTTCACGATGGGTGACCAAGGCCATCTCTATCGCCTACCAGTCGGCAGGCAAGGAGTGTCCCCTCAACCTTCGAGCACACTCAACCAGAGCAGGGGCCTCCTCGGACGCTTTCCTGGGATCCACTAGTCTGTTGGATATTGGCCGGGCTGCGACCTGGTCCAGCCCAGCCACCTTTGTTCGCCACTATTCCATTGACATTGGCACCCGCGGTGACTCCGCGGTGGGGGTGGCAGTTTTGAACACAGTTCTGTAAGGGAAATAAAAAGTTATTAGTTGCAACCTTACTCCCGCCTCCTGTGTTTCATTAGCGTGCTATTCTCCCATGTGGGACTGCACAGAAGCCATGCCGATGAAAAAAAGTGTTGCTTACCTGTAACTGTTGTTCATCTAGTGGTCTTCTGTGCAGGCACACATCCCTCCCTCCATCACCGCTGTGGCTGCTCTCTTGCAGGTCAATTCCGCGGCGGCAAAGTGGAGAACTGGAGGGACGGCCGCTCGCCCCTCCCTGTCACATGACCACTTAGGCGGGAAGAGCCGAGGACGGGGGAGGGGCAAGAGCGGATCGAAGATTCTAGAGCTTTCCAGCATAGGTTCTCTGCGGCTGGCCTGCGCGTGCGCAGTACCCATGTGTGCCTGCACAGAAGACCACTAGATGAACAACAGTTACAGGTAAGCAACACTGTTTTTACCATTTACATGTTTGCTTATGTTCTTAAAAGCTGTTTTGACTATGGATCTTGTAATCTGGTACTCAGTGTATTTGTTTAAGGACAATCTCAGGACAGTCTGTTCAAGGACAATCTCAGGTTCTGTTAATGTGGGTAGGGATTGTTGTCACTCCTCCATTTGCTCCCATCATTCCAACACAGACTTCTGAAACCACTGAAAATGAATGGGTAAACCAGAGCAAGATCTTGTACAGCCCACATTTTCCAGTATGTTTTCCAGGTTTCTCATGTGCTTGCATTGTTCTGAGTTACTGAGTGCATCTAGCATTCTAGCTGCCTAAATGTAGCACCGTGGTGCAGCGGTTCAGGTGGTGGAAAGGCATGCAACTACCCTCAGTAGCATTGGGACACAGGGGGTACTGTCTCAACATACAGAACAGTGATCAAATGCAAATGATCAAGGGTCAGCAGGGAAACTATGAAGCAGTTGTGCCTTCTTTCAGTTGGAAAAAAATCTACATGAAAGGTAAGGATGCCAGCCTCCAGGTGGGACCTGGGGATCCCCCAGAATTACAACTCCTCTCCAGACTACAGAGGTCAGTTCCCCTGGAGAAAATGGGTGCTTTGATGGGTGCTTTGATGGGTGGCACTGGACCCCACTGAGGTCCCTGTCCTCCCCAGGCTCCATCCCCAAATCTCCAAGAGTTTCCTAACCTGGAACTGGCAACCCCATTGCCTGCCTCTGGCCAGTGAGGACCTGACAACCCTAATGAAAGGACTTTTTTTGTTTTCTGTGCCAGCTTTTGGATTCCATAAGTACAGACAAGACAGCAGTCATAGGCTTTGCTTTCACACCCTTCCATGATAATCAGGGGGCTTTCAGCTCTCTGCCCCCATGAACCTTGATGTCAGCTTGTCAGGGGAATATGTTGAATTTCCCAGGCAATCCAGTCTCCTTTTTAAAGAAGTCCATGGTATGCCAAATACATATATAATTATCCAAATATCTGGAATATCTGGAATTATATTCAGAAATATTCAGAATTCATTGAATTCAAAATATTCCCAAATATGAATATTGTACCTTCCTAGTTAATTGTTATCAGGAAAAATAGAAATTGCAGTTCCAACTGGAGAACATTTTAACAATCCAGGAAGATATCTGATCGTACCTGATACTAACCTACAGAATGAAGAATTTTTATTTGAATAATAGTAGTAAAACACTAGCTATTGAAAGAAATGACAAATGTAAACTTGTTCTACTCTTCCGTCAAATTTCAGAGAATATGATAATTAAGCTTTTAGTGTGTTTGAGTTTAGCTTCCACTGACATAAGATCACACTTCTTAAAGCAGTTATTTCCCTATAGATTGCTCTGTATCTATTGTTGACTTTTCAAATGAAATTCAAATCTGAATTACTGGTAAAGTCTTAACATCTAAGTTTTTTTTTTTTTTTTGTTCTTTCTTGTATATTATTCCTTAGAATCAGAACTGGAAAGGATTAAATATGGAATATCCTCCCATGTTTAATAATCTTTAATCCTTTTAACATGTAATAGTTTCGTAATCATGTTCACCTGACAGAAGTGAACATCACCATTGAGGTACTTGTGTAGGCATGGAGTCATCCTTTGTCCTCTACTGAAAACAGAGTTCCAGAGCAAGTACAGCAGCTTTTGTAGAATTGCTTGACTAAATGTTTTATTTGTTTACCAGTTTGATATCAGTCCAAAATGCCCCAGAGCTACAAATCTCCCAGTGACATAAGAAAGATAATTCATAATGTAAATTGTGTCACATTTAGCCCATAGAACAGTGGTTCCCAATCTGTGGGCCGCGACCCCCAAGGGGGTCGTGAAGTGTTTTCTGGGGGGTCATCGCTGGTCGCTTTTTCCTTTCTGCCTGCCTTCCAGCAGCTGGGCGCGACCTCCTGAGGGTGGGGGGGGGGCGCCGGCTTCCCGCTCGCCTCCCAGCTCCCCTCCTCCTCCTCCTCCTCCGTTGCCGCCTCTCCTTCCCCGGGTCCAAGGCCCCAGCGCCTCCACCACCGCTCAGCTCAGCCTCGGCAGCCCGGCAGCGGCGGCCCCTCCTCCTCCTCTTCCATACAGCCAAGCAGGCAGTTCCTTCCCCGCCCTCCTCTTCCTTCCCCGGTCTGCCCCTTCCCTTCCTGCCGCTGGGATCGCAGGAGGGAGGAGGCGGGGATGGGAGATGACTTCTCTTCTCCCCCCCTTCTTCTTCATCCTCCTCCCGCTTTCCTTCCCCAGCTCCTGAGAGGATAGAGTCTTGTTTGGGGGGCCTCCTAGAGGCACCTGGTTTGGCCCCTGTGTGAACAGACGGCTGGACTCGATGGGCATTGGTCTGATCCAGCCGGCCTTTTCTTATGTTCTTAGGATCTCCTGCGGCAGCGACTTTGCTTTGCCTCCCCTTCCCGTGGGGGGCGGGGGAGAAACAACAAGGCCGGGAGGTTGAAGAAAACAAAACAGGTGATAATGGGGAGGGAGACTAAAAGGCAACTGCAGCGTGGTCGCTATTCTGGCCTTCTGGTGTGCCTTTCTTTTGGGCGGCCTAAAAGGTTTGAGAAAAAACGTAAATATTCAGAAGACTATCTAAAATTGGCTTTACCACCTTGATCAGCAATGGCATAGAGAAGCCTCAATGTGTTTTGTGCAATGTTGTTCTCAGTGCTGAATCTATGAAACCTTCAAAACTCAAACGTCACTTAGGGACAAAACACTCAACCACAAATTTTGAAGCTGGTTACCCTGATGCAACCACAACCATCGCATTAAATATTAATTAATTATTTAATGAAATTAGTTAATTAAATTTTACGTTGGAATTATATTGTGAAAAATCTATTTTTAATGTGTTTTCTTTATCCTATTGAAAATGTCATTTTATGGCTTTATGCAAATGTGGCGGGGGTCGCAGGTTACTTGGCAATTGTAAAAGGGGGTCGCGACTCGAAAAAGGTTGGGAACCACTGCCATAGAAGGTACAAAGGCAGGTTCCTTGAAAACATCCCATCTACCCTGTAAGAAAAGAAGAGTTGGTTTTTATATGTCAACTTTTTCTACCTTTTAAGGAGAATCAACCCGGCTTACAAAATCTCCTTCCCTTCCTCTCCCCACAACAGTACACCTTATGAGATAGGTCGAGGCTGAGAGAGCTCTAAGAGCTGGGACTATCCCAAGGTCACCCAGCTGGCTTCATGTGTAGGAGTGGGGAAACCAACCTGGTTCACCAGATTAGCATCCGCCACTCTTCACCACGCTGGCTCTCAAAAGGACAGATAAGCTGTAGCCATTGGAGAACACTCCACCAAGTTTATACAAACAAGCAGCTAAAATACACCTAACACATGAGAGAGCCATTAGTGAACACAGAATACTTCGAAGTGTGGTAGACTAAATTTTAATCCATGTGGTTTTAATTGGAAATGATCAGAACCACATCAAATGGAGAGAAAGGAACCAAACACACATGAATCTTTGTTTAAACTTGCCATACATGATTTACAAACGACTAGTCTTGATGCTTCTTTGTTGGCAGAACTTTGTCAATGGGTTGTCAATGAGTACCCAGCTTGCTGGGGGTAAAGGGAAGATGACTGGGGAAGGCACTGGCAAACCACCCCGTAAACAAAGTCTGCCTAGTAAACATCGGGATGTGACGTCACCCCATGGGGCAGGAATGACCCGGTGCTTGCACAGGGGACCTTTACCTTTTTACCTGTCAATGACTGATGCCACTGTGATTACAGTGTAAAGTGGTGTTTGAAATACATTTGCTTGAATGTAAGGTTAGTTGAAATCAGACAGAATTAACTTCCAAGGATGGATTCAAATGAAAAATGACTATATAATGGTTGTTATATGTAGAATACCTGCATAGGAAGAATATATCATGAAGCTGCCCTTAGCAGGATACATGCCTAAAAGTAAGTCAGATTGACAATTTGTGCACATGAATTGGCCCTTATCTTCTACAATACATGTATTTAACCCAGCTTTAATCATGTCAAATATCCTTTTATTTCAAAAGGTTGGTAGGTTGGCCAGGTTTCTTTGAAACAGTAGGATTTTCCCCATGGCCAGAGGCATCTATCGTGGATTTCTGTGATACATCATTACTTTGCTTTGTTTTATTTTACTCTTGGTCCTGAGAACTGAAAGTCCACTGGTAATTTTTTTGAATTAAAAGCCTTGTTAATCTACATTGATTTTTAAGTTTGTTATAGATTCTTAGTTGAAAAGTACAATGCACCACCAACTGTTCTATCACCTGACAGCAATTGATAAAGCATCTGTGCAGAAAGTGTCAGAAAAAAGGTTAATATTTATTGATTTTTATGGTGCTACAACCAATGTAGCTTTGCCGCCAAAGATGTATGGCCACTAGCAATGGAATCTGTAAAATTGCAGGTTTCATGTTAGTTTTTACAATAACTTATCCTTGTGTTTTGTCCTTAAAAATGACAGATCTTTAATGTAGAACAAAATGCTCTGAATGCACAGCAACTATGTACCTGAACGTGAATTTAGTATTCCAAAACAAGATGCTCTAAAAGCCTGGGGAGGAGGGGAAGAAAAGGCCTACATCCATGGATGGCAAACGACAATCACATTTAGCCTTTTCATCCACTTAACGGTGTGCTATTGATCTGTAGCAGGTGCCAAGCAAGTGATAGCTTAAATTATTACCAATAAAGGACTTGCTTCTTCAAACAAAAAAGTATATAATTGGAAGGAGCATGGGCGGGTGATCTTTAGCACCCTTCAGAAAGAAGTCTGGGTACTTCAAAGGACAATGCCACACTTAAGATACAGGTTGTGGTGTGTGTGTTTTAAGTGTGTCATCCTTTATCTGAATGCATTTTAGCTGGGTGAGAAACAAATTTAGTTGTTAAGAATAAGAAGAACTGGTTTATACCCCCTGATTTTCTCTACCTTTAAGAGGCTTAGAATCGCCTTCCCTGCCTCTCCCCACAACAGACACCTTGTGAGGTAGGTGGGGCTGAGAGAGTTCTGAGAGAACTGGGACTAGCCCAAGGTCACCCAGCAGGCTTCATGTGCAGGAGTGGGGAAACCAACCTGGTTCTGTAGATTAGAGTCCACCACTCTTAACCACTACACCACACTGAAATTGATTGAAACGTTTGTATATACATTTGCATTATCTATTTATTTCCTGAGCCCCCAACACACACTTGATTTGTTAATTTAGCCACTTATCCGTGGCATGCATTTAAAAAAATGAACAAACTGTTATATCATAGAAGCTTTAAAAATTGCAAGAATGTGGGATGGATAAGCATTGGAAGCGGGTAAAAATAGATAAATTGTGGTTGGTCATTGGGTGATGTGTTGCAGGACGTGTGGCTGTAGCTCCCCCTATCTACAGAGGCTTCCCACTTTGCTTCAGTGGAGTAGCAGCCATGCAGGCCCAGAAGGTTTCATGTAGGCACAGCAGATCCCTGCATTAAAGCAAACAGGGACGCCCAGGCGCGGGCACCATTTTTGTATACTGGGGCACTCGCAGAGCACTTTAGCAGGCCAATTATGATTATAAACCATGGTTCCACTGCCCTTATCTAGATGAATAGGCATTACAGTTTATTAAAACGGTCCGTGACCAGTAAACGCACTTAATCCCATTGATCTCACCTCTGTAAGGATGGTCGGATTGGGCCATAACTGTCAGCAACATTTGTGAACTGTATATTCTCTGTGATATAGGATTATTATTTTTGCAACATTTGTGTATGTTTGGGCTCCTTTGTTGCCTCTTTTAAAAAAAGGTTCGCCGCTAAAGTCAGAGCAGGTTTGAAACTGAGCAGCCTCTAATGATTATAGTGATGGGAAGAAACACTTTCCGTGTAGGCTGACCTGTAGAATAAATGGCAGTGTATACTGTAAACATGCTTTAGATCTACTTTTGTCTGTATCACATTTTTCTATTGAGCTTTATACCACCGGTTTGTCTGCTCTTCCCCCCCCCCCCGACAGCTTACCCATTTTATTGTGCTCATTTAGAGGAAAGAAAAACAGTTTGTCTCACTGAAAGGCAAAGAACATTGACTGGAAAACTACTTTTAGAGCTAAAATACCATTATAATATATGGCAACTAAAGTTCTCCAATTGAATGTTGCAAAAGCCACTGACAATATGAAATATTCTCTCAGAATGTTTTTTTTCTCCTTCCCTCTAAACCTTCTCCCCTAGAGCCTGGTGTGAATTTGAATTTAAAGTATTGCATAAAGTATTGTGTTAAATTTCAGAAAGTCGAATAAGAGCCAATGCTCATATAACTCCACCTTTTGATTGTAATGACTTTCTCATTAATCTAACATACTCCAGTTTTATTGTGCTTCATTAACCCACTCCCTTTCCCTCTATCTTCGTGGATCGCTTTAAATCATAACTTGGAAAATGGTACATTTACAACTACTGTTGTAGCACATCTGGACTGTTTTCATTCCTTCTTGAATTTTGTTGTTTCTAATTTTCAAACCATCAGTTGCCAAAACCTTGATTGCTTTATGGCTTCTATAACTAATTTTAGCCTTGCAGTTATGGATGGCAGCTTAGTGGCAGAAGGTTTTTCAAACACGTTATTTAATTTTAAAAAATTAACTAGAGCTGGCTATGTACCATTAATTATAGTTGCTAACCCCAACCCCACCCCCCAAATTGGCTATTACTTCAGGTAATGGCTGATGTGTTACACTTTCAACCAATTTCAGCAAATAATGTTGCTGGAAGTGTTTTTTAATTCATTACGTAATTCAACTTTAGTGCCAGCCATGCACAACAAAACTCACATACTTGTTTGAGGTTGCACAGCCATTAAAATGCTACATTGTTTAAATTGGAAACATACATCAAATAATAAAACTAATTGATTTCTAACTTGTCACTGTTCGTTATAAAACTTATTGTGTAATTATGGTGTTGTACTACCAGACATAGGATCAGGATGGGACTCACCAGCGACAAAACTAAATAGTAAACCTAAATAGCTTGTTTGTTTCACAGGAATATTACTCTCTCACATTGAAAGTATTTGGGGGAAAGAGTGGAGAATTCTGTTCTTTCTTTGGCTTCTTATAGGGCACATACAAGTGGTAATGAACAATCAAGGAAGGAAATGCTGTCCTGTGCCAGTGTGACGTGATAGCCGTTGTGTTAAATGTGGGAATGGAAAACCCATGTCCAAATCCCTGTTCAACCACAGAGTTCATTAGCTGGCCTTGTGAAAGTCACAGTTTCTCAACTAAACCCATCTGTCTCTCAGGGGTGTTGGGAACGACTTAATGCATGCCATGCTAAATTCCTTGGATACACATGTAATAAACATGAAGAATGTAATCTGAAGGATCTAAAATGATACATGGCCATATAACCTGCATAGATGATATCCTTGATCCTGTCTAATAGTACTTTGAATAAACAAACCATTTTTGTTTTTATATAAGCTGTTTAGGAAGTATATGTATAAAACAGGATAATAATAGTGGGTAGTATCCTACTGTGCCATGCATGGAGCACCTTATCTTGCCATGCTTCTTTCTGTTTTTGCAGCCCCTTGTGGCCTGTGGAAAGATTATTTCCAGGGTCTTGGAACCATAGGCAGGAACAGCCATGCAGGTTGGGGGAGCTGGAGTAAAGATGACAACTCCCCTGAAGAAAGTGGTCGAGTTCATCTCCTTGCCCCTCCTCACTCCAACCAACTAACCTTCATGGCTATTCCTTTTCATGTATCCTGTAACCCCAGGAAATTAAGCTGCAAGAAATTAAAGAAACCAGGGGAAACTGTGTGTGTTCCTCACATAGATTACAGGATACTGCACACTATATTTTTAGGAGGTAAAACAGTCAGATGAAAGATTTGATTGTTGTTACTACACACATGTTAGAGGTTGTTATTGTGGTTGTTGGAGTACTTTTAAAATCAAGGAAAAAATTTAATCCCCCTGACATCAGAGTACTATATTTTGGGAGGCTTTAATACATCACAAAAATGAATATAAGGTGTTCTGTAATTGTAAATTAGAGCTTTATATGTGGTTACTATTTTATTTTAACGAAGGATCAAAGTGAAATTTTGATGCACAATCCTGAACAGAATTATACCATTCAAAGTTATTTGAGCCGTGACCTGGGTGAGCCAGGCTAGCCCGATGTCATCAGATCTTGGAAGCTAAGCGGGGTTGGCCCTGGTTATTACTTGGATGGGAGATCATGGAGGAAATCCTGGGTTGCTATTCAGAGGCAGGCAATGGCAAACCAACTCTGTTCGTCTCTTGCCTTGAAAACCTTATGGGGCACCTTAAGTCAGCCACGACTTGATGGCACTTTCCACCACCAAGTCATTTGAAGTCAATGGATTTAGAAGGCCTAACTCTGTTTAGGATTGCACTGTATAAAAGACTGGTGGCTCCTTTTTGATCTTTGCAAATTTATTATAGTGCTCTTGACCCAGGATCACCCAGGAGTTAAAACTTTTATCAGTCAGCTACATAGGAGCACCAACATTCTCTTTCTTATTTCACTGTTTCATTCGTATTCATCCATTCCCATTTTGAGAAATGCTTTGCTCTAGACACGTGTTTGTTTATATTTAGTAAGGGAATTGCTGAGCAGTTAACTTTGTGAAGTAAAAATTACCTTATAATCCACAAACTGTGGGAGGCTTGTCACATATTCAAGAGTGGGTAGTTCCTTGTTAAGATTATTCTGTCCGCATCTTGCCCCCGTCTTTGGTATGCGCAGGAGGCAACGGAGCTAGTTGTCTATATCATCCTTCAAAATAGTAATTAAAATCAGAAACATCATAATTGCATTTTCTGCAGCCAAAAATATTAAATTTTAGACAAAGAGTTTAGAGCAAAGTATGAAAAATTTCTGTATGATTAATCTTTCTACCACAATCCTAAACACACCCTTTTGACAAAGAAGCAGTCTTAAATGTTAATTGTTGGTGACAGATTGTGACTAGCTCCTTCCTCAGAATAGAAGGAAACAAATTGACTTTCCCACCTCGCTCTCCAGACTCTTTATGATTTCTAACTGTGAGGTTATTGTTTTTAATGAGACACTTAGAGACATTTCAGATGGTTTTGTCTGGTTCTTAGGCTCCCGAATTCATAACGAATCCATGGTGTTCCATACCCACATCTCAGTGTGAATAAGGATCCAAGAATTTGAAGCAGAAAATTGATTTGGAAAGCTCACAACAATATGTTGCTTGGTGAAAATCCCAATGTACCTTCAAATCCAAATCCAAATCTTGTTGCAAAGTGGAGTATTAATGACACTGCAGGACCTCACACTTCTAATCAAGCTTAAAACTGCAAAGAAAGGGGAGGTTTCCTAAAGATAATACTTTTTTAAAGCTGACAGGTGTGCCAGATGTTATTTTTCTTTTGTCCAAATTTTTAGTAGGGCGGTGTTTTACAAAAATCAAGAAGCATAGGTGTCCCTGTGCCTGAGTTCTGAACCCTTATGTGCCTGGCCAAAGACCGACTTTAAGAAATAATCCAGCACTCAAAAATTTTCGTCTGCTTTTCCTCCATGAAGCATATCCACAGGTGAATACATGTGAAAAATGATACAGTAGAAAGCAAAATTCATGTGTATTCTGACATAACATTTTTCATATCAATTCATCTGTGAAGAAAAACATCACACCAGAATCGGTCCTCCCTATTCTTGAAATGCAGTCTTCTGTGGCCACTAGTTCATAACACACAGGATAATAGAGACTCCCTTGGTATAGCTGAGCTTTCCTTTTCCTGTATAATGTTATCCATTATGAGGAGCAAACCTGCCTCTCCCACTTGCACAGCATGGTTGTGTTTTCTGCAAAAACCTTGTGACCTGTCTTGTATTATCCTTTACATTTTGCCCATCTGACACTGAATAAAAAGTATCCACTGGTTGAATGTAAACAATAACAGGGCATAACTCAAGTTGCTGATAAACACCATAAATAACAGGACCACAATACAAATTACCATCTATAATACTCATTTTTATTTTAACATCGCAATCCTGATGGGGGTCATTGTGGTGGGCTCCTGAGCAGCTTGCTGCTAGATGCAGCAAGCCAAAAGTATTATTTCCCCGAAAGCCCTGAGAAACTGCTCTATACAGTTTCACAGGGCTGCACCACCATTTTTGCAGGCGCAAGTTCGCGCTGACAAAAGGGGACATTCCTGGGGTGAAAGGGCTCCAAGAACCCCCCTTTGGCATCAGCGTGAGCCCTTGTGCCAGGGAAATGCTGCTGTGGTGGCAACGCTGGTGCCTATGCATGGCGCTACTGTGTGGCTCCCTGACACCAGCCGGCGTAAGTGCTAGTTTAGTAGCCGGCGTTAGTGCTAGTTTAGCCAGCACAAGTAGCACAGGGGTCATATCAGGAGTTTGTTTATCTTGCCATTCTCTCCCCTTTTAACATATAAATCTAATGCCTCTATCTCTGACATAATGCCTTCTTTATTAAGTGACAGGGATCCCAAGGCTACATTGTCAGTGTCAAGATTTATTTCAGTCCTTATATCTCTCAAACATTAGATTTACGCTGCTCAAGATCAATAAATCAAGGAGCTTCTAAGGGATAAAAGAAATCCATTCCAAGGTCAAGGCCACGAGATTCTCAGTAGTGGTCAGAGTCTACAGTGAACACAGGATAGTTTCAACAAGTTGCTCCCACACTGGCCTGGATGCGAGTGCCTGCTTAAATAGGCCTGGAGTGAGCCAGCTATTGCTTGTTACTCTGTCTCAGCATTTCCTGCCTGGTGAAGCTCATTAGCCTCATCATTGTCATCAGGGTGTGTTTTTCACTGGGCTTGTAGTCTAGCACTTCTATGATTATGTAGTAGTGGTCTGAGCCTTTTGTGCTGCAGCAGTTTGGGGGGCTCTCTGGTGACACTGCCTGTGGCTGGTCCTCTGACATGGGTGAGTCCCTGCGCTTGGTGGCTGTAGACATGGGGAGGACTCTTCTGTCTGTGGCTGCTCAGCCTGCTACTGTTCCTCTCTTTCACTGCCTGCTGCTTCAAGGCTGCCCCATGACAGTACACATATTAATAAATGCACACCTTTTATTTGGGAATGTTGATGCAACAGAAAATGTATGTGCGTATGACCATGTATACTTACTGCTGCACATGTGGGTCTCTTAAATGATGAGTTCTATATTATTTTTATTAAATGTATTGCATTCAGAATAAAATTGTTTATCTAATATTATAAGCTTTCCACTCTGCATTGAAGAAAGTATTTTAATTTCACTTACACACTTTTGCGCACCTTGATTTGTCATGATGTAGAATAAGCAACAGTCCCAGACTCACCTGAGGACCACGTTTGCGACCCAAGGCCAGGAGCGCTGAGGGAAGGAGGTGAGTCCTGCCGGCTCAGCTCCAGTGGTGTATGCCCTGTAGGGGCGGAGACCCCTCAACCCCACTGGCAGCAAGCAGCCTGGGAGGGGCATGGGAACCTGGAGGAGCCTGTACCCTGCCCCTCACTTACTTAGCTGGGCTGCAGCTGGGCCCTTCATCTCACTTGGCTCCGGCTCCTTGATTTGTCATGATGTAGAATCAAGATGCTTGCTGGTATAGTCCCTTAGAGTTAGAGACAGATTTACAACAGACATCTGAGGAGAAAGTTACAATGTACTGTTTTTCCATACATGCAGATACGGGAAGAAAGTACAGTTAATACTAGGAATGTTAAGCTTAAACTGATAATATGATGGGTTGCCAATTATCTGAAAACACACATGGCGAAAGAAATAATTGCCTACTTTGTTGGGAGAAGAAGAGTATGAAATACGGAGCTGGGGAAAAGGCTAAATTTTCAGTCTTCTTAAACTCTGTTCTAGCATCAGCATTTTAAAGGACTTGTCTATGTGAGTTTTCATGAAATGCCTAAGCATTTCATAACATTTCTGATAGATTTCTGTAACCAGTGCCCTTAAAATTGTATTGAATATTGAGGCATAAAGGCATTAAGCAACCTACCCAAATTCACACTGGAGCTGTAGTGACGTGACGTATTTCTTGATATTCTGTCTTTCGAAACTCAATTTACATCCTGCCTTGGGCTGAATATTACAGGTGAGATATAAATAGTACAAATAAATAAATAACAGGGAAAAGGAATCAAAGTTAAAGTCAATGTCTGTAGTTCTCAAACTAATGTCTTGTGTCTTGAAGAAGTCGCTTCTTTTCATATGACTCGCTGACTTTACAGGCTCAAAGGCAAATCTTGCATCCTTTTCCTGATGAAGAAATCATTTCATCGTTCAAGACCAAACAGCAATTAAACATCCTGAAAAAGTCTGTATTCAGGCAAAATGGACATTGCTCAGTGGTAGAGCATCTGCTTGGCATGCAGAAGGGCCCAGGTTCAATCCTGGGCATCTCCAGTTAAAGGGACTAGGCAAGAAGGTGATGTGAAAGACCTCTGCCTGAGACCCTGGAGAGCTGCTGCTGGTCTGAGTAGACAATACTGACTTTGATGGACCAAGGGTCTGGTTCAGTAAAAGGCAGCTTCATGTGTTCAGATTTTACTAAACTATTGTTTTGTGCATGTAGTGCTTAAAAGGACTCAAGTCTGTAGTTTGCATCTATGCTTGACAAGAACAAAACCACAGGATACATTTTATTTGCTAATTCCTCATGGCAGGATTACTTATATAAATTAATTTGGGAGGAATAATAGCTAAAATTTGTGTTTCACATAGTTTTCAAGCATAAATTGATTCTGGTTGCTTTCTTTAAAAATACATAAACTGCAGTTCATATTCTATAAAAAGTGAAGAAGGAAGGTTTAAGAGCCAGATTTCTATAATTTTGTTCTTTGGGATTACCCTAAATTATGTTTGCACATAACAATTTCAATTCCTTCCTTCCCAGCCATGCCAAATTAAGCATAACAGAGGCCTGTAATTTTTACCAAAAGAATCTTTTAAAAGATCTGCCAGCACAAATTGCTCACTATTAATTTAGCTAAGCACTTTAGAACTATTATCAAAAAAATATATAGCTCCTTTGCATTTCACATCTTTATATTTATGCAATGCATAACTATGACTATATATTTTGTATTGATAATTAACAGCAAAATTATTATGCCCATACATTTTAAACACACCTTCTTCAGATAAAACTATAAACTGAAAATCATTGGAAATAGTGACATTAAATCTGATTTACCCTTAAGGTTTTCATTTTAAATCAATATTATAGTGAGCAAGTATAATAACAGCTCGACAACTTTCACCAAATTAATACTTCACGAAAGAGTCACATTTGAAAGGGAGGGAAGTCTTTAAAGGCCAGCCCAAGCTTTGATTTTATTAACAGCATCTTTCTAATCTAGTGTAGAAAGAGTGCTAGATAATGCCAAGATGGAATAGTCCAATATTGTACCAGCTTCATGCAGTATTAGTCAAGCTGAGCATTCTGAAAGGCAAACTTCTAGTTAAACTGCGGGCATGGCAAATTATCTAGTACTGGTAGTCTGTGAGAGATTAGAAAATTGGCTGGTTAGATTTAGCATTGAATTTAGTGCTGTAAACCAAAAGTAGTTGTAGTTAGTTAGCCCTTTTAGCTAGAAAAGCGATTTCCACCTTGTCCCTCAGAATGACTAGCCAAGGGCTGAATTGCCATAGAGTAGAGGCAGGGGCTTTATGAGCCTGGGGAGAAAAAGGCAGCCCAGTTAAGACCCCAACACTTACCCATTGTTTCACAGTGCCTAGCATTCCTAGTTGGTATCCAACGCTCACTCAGCAGAGGGCTGAAGGTATACCATATCTTGGTCATTAGTTCAAAAACCATATGGAGCTAGCTATGGGTCAGCCGTGGATGAAGCTCCAGGCACAGATGAGTTTTTACACCATCAGGCAAAGTCACTGGGGAAGGGCCACCTTGCTGATGGACTGCACCACATGCCAATCATTTTGGCAAACGGTCCCCCAATTACCATTCCCCTGCTGCATTCAGGGTTCATTACCACCCCCCACTCCCATTCATCCCAAAGATTCTTGAGATCTGTCCAACTAGCCTCCCCCCACCCCAAGTCATGCAAGCTGTATGGCTTATTAGGTGCCAGCAGTGATCTAGGGGTGTGTGTCATCCGAAGACCATCCCCCTCCTACTTGCAACAGCATACTTGTGCAAATAATGGTGAGCCCACTCAACCCTGTCCTAACGCGAGTCCAATGCTGAAGACAAATCCATCAGGAGCTGATCCCTATCTACCAAATCCAAATCAGAGGCACTGTTGTGAGATAATCCAGGTATTTATTGAACAGCAGCAGTCACCTGGCTAGCAAGTCAGATGAATGGGCTTGATAAACACTCTTGTTCAATGAGGCTGCTGTGCCTTTGCAAGCTGCCCTGGCAGACTGCAGAATCACAGGTAGAACTGTCCCTAAGACTGCATGCCAGTGAGAGGGGCAGCCGTGCTGGTCAAAGAAGTATCTGCGAAACAGCTTGCTGTGGGGCAGGTTCCAGGCGGGAACAAGAGAATTGGCAATGCAACAGCAAAGGAGCTAGATGCATGGTAGTCAGTGCAGCTGTTGGTAGCATCTCAGACTCAGAAGATGTTTGGCTTAGCACTGTGAATGGGGTCCATCCCTGGCCACTACCACTGATGGAGGGCTGCCTGCAGAGTCCAAAGAGACACAAGGGCAGTAATGAGTAAAGTTCAGCAAACAGCAAGTGAGCTCCCAAACTCTTCACTTGCCACTTTTGTGTAGATACACCAATGTATCTCCTCCTTGCACTAGACTTAGTCATCATCCTAAGACTTCAGAGATGGCTTTGCCTTTTGATGCCTTATAGTGACAGCATAAAACAGACTTCATCTCTGGAAGGCCCTAGTTTAGGCAAAAGAGAATCTTTGGGCCCAACCCATGGAGTATCTATCTCTTTGGTGATAACTTCGGACAGCACAAAATTATTCCCCAGGAACCTGAAATTTAAAGGAGAAGAGCTGCAACAGAGCCAATTTTATTAATGAAAAGTCTTGCAAGAAGCGCACCAACCTTAAGATTTAGCTTTCAAAAGTGCATGACCTGGACACTTGCACTTAGATGAACACCTACATTTTTTTTTTAATCCAAGGGAATCTATTTAGGGTACACAGGATGGTTTAAATTACACAAGGAAAACAAAAATTGGAGGCAGCTCTTTGGTCCATGGGGGAACCCCCCTAAAAAACAAAAGTAGCGTAATACCTTTCTATTAGAACTATATTTTTTAAAATGGTGTAAATCTTTTGAGTTCCCCTGAGCTCTTCTTCAGGCTGAATGTTGAGTAGGAAAAGTGGGCAGAGGGGAAAGTGAAAAGATGTTTCAAGGTATGCTGGCAGAGCCCAAAGACCTGCAAGTCATAGCTTTTTAAAAAGGGAGACCAGGAGATGTTGCAGACTATGTGTTGCTGGGTTTAAATCAGCACACAGGGGCTTCTAGGATGAACTAGGTGGGGGAGAATTGATTTTCTCCCTTTAAAAATATAACTGGCAATTCATCAGTGCTAGAGATGTGAATACCTGGAGAATTATCAGGGGGGAAATTGAGGTACCAGGTTTTAAGGACTCTCTCCCCATTTTTTAAAGAAAAGTCTCTTATTCAATGTTTGAAATGTGCACCATGCTTTTAAAGACAAGATTTTGCTCAATCCAAAAGTTCAGTATGAAGATTCTTAGACATATAGAACATATTACCAAGGATACAGTTATTGTTTGGGGCTTAGGTCTGCAATTGATATGCTATAAAGTATATGATGGTAATACTTTATTGAATAGTTCAGTGTTTTCAGTGTTATAAAGTTTAATAACCAAATATGATGCTAGCCCTGTTATAACTGTATGAAACTGTTTCTGTCAAAATCACACTTTCTTTACTACAAAATTTCTGTTTTCTATTTTCAGCTGGGTTTTTTTTCCTACCTCTTAAGAGACATGTATTTAAGGTAGCATAAGATGCAGTTATTTACTTCTCTCTCCTGTCTTTTTCTCTTTATGATTGGGTATATTTGCAAATTTGCTTGTAGAAAACTATACTTTTAAATTGCATATATATGCCAAACAGTACTACTTTATATGTCAGTTTTATATGTCAGCAATTTATATTATTGTTTTAACATACTTTAGGGTTGGTAAGAAAGTAAATAATGCATATATTTCAGTTTTTCTCCAGAATTTCTAGGGGGTTGCCTGTAAGCCCCCCCCCCCCCAATACATGAGAACATTTATGTCTTTAATTAGAACCTCCATGACTGGTTCAAAACACACAGGTGTCAGTAAGGCTGAGAGAAACAAAAAATAGCCTTTTATATTAGCAAAGCTGGCAAATCGTTTTAGTCAAGGCACAGGTAGCAAGTCAGTAGCAGCCAGATGAGATAGAATTACCTAATGGTTTAAATCCCCATAAGCAGAGTCCCACAGAAAGATCCTTTTCCTCCAGTTGTAGAATTTCTTTCTTCAACAGTTTGATGTAGTATTACTCAAAACAGACAAAATCTGAAGAGAACATTGTCTGGCTTTCATAACATAATACACTGTCTTTTTTAAAATTAAAATGATGTGAAGGAAAATAAATCTATACCCTTTAAATACTAACAGGGATTGTGCTGATTTGATTCTCTCTACTGAAGCAATGATGGTCTCATCTACTCATCATCATCCGGCGATCCACTTGTCATAATCAACAATTTTCTTTCCCCTATTTCTAGTGCCCTTTTCCTATTCACCTATTCAATAAGTGACAACCAAAATAAGTTTTGATAATTTAAGGGACTTTGAGAAACTCCAAACTTTTGTATAACAAGCGTCGATTCAGTAAAAAATATACCATCTTAGATAATCAGCTTTCACTAATTCTACAAGCACCAGTTGTTTCAACGGTATGCCAGGCTTCCGTGATACTGAGCCTTCTGTTTATAAGGAGCTTGGCATGCTTAGAAATATTTTCAAAAGTAATTTTTTGAAGTAATGGAATCAGACAGGGATGCGCCAGTAAAACTGTTTATACCTGCAAAAAGGGGCATTCCCGGGGCAAAAGGGCTTAGGGAGATGACTAAAGTCAGCCCCGCCCCCAAGAATGGCTCCTTTGGTCCCAGTACAAGCCCTTGGCTTGCAGGCTCCCAGTACCTGCAGTGGTAATATCAGAAGAGCCCTAATGTTTCACTAAAGTGTCATACATGGCTATGGGACCTATCAGGGCCTTTCTTGATATGTGCCCTCTACCAATTCAGTTCTAGACGGAAGGATATTCCAGATCCTGTTCTAAGCTTCCTCTGTTCCTATGTTTTTTAAAGTAGTAAAACATTGAATGAATGTTTTTATAGTTCAACAAAGTTTTATGTTCAACTACATATAATATAGATTACTAGCATTAGGATTTGGTACTGTATATCTTGCTATTTAAAAAATGTGGGGGGTGCAAGGCAATGAGAATTTTTAAATATATATGTTGAAATGAAGGGAAACTGGCAAAGAGATTTCATTTCAGTGTTCATCTCCACATTATTCTTGCAAATGAACACTTTTTTCAACAAATAATCTTCAGCTGGTAAGGCCTCTTCTAGGCTCTGGCATCCTTGCTGTCACAAGTGAACATGATAGCTGAGGTATCTTGGGGACTGTATATCCTGAAGCAGTATGCATCTGCCTCAGTTTTGGCCTCAGGATGCTTTTGATTCCATCAGTGGCAGTGTGCTGGAGTATACAGGTCTCATACATTTTTGGTGCCATTTCGAGTCTGTGACCTTCACACAGGCTGCAAAATGGGCCCGACATGCTTCCAAATTTGGTGGACAGATCTGGACTCAGTCAAACTGCATCCCATCACTTATTTTCAGGTGTTCAGCGTAGAATGTCGACAAATGGAGACAGCTTTCTGCAGTAGTACAGGGTTTTCCTTAGCAAGACCATTTTCCCTCATGGGTAGTCTAAAATTATCATCATCAATGAGGCATGCTAATGAAATCTTGTTTTTCTTGTATTTTTAAAGTGCATAGCAGGTCTTTGGGGCATAATAAGATAACACACAGTATCTGCTTTAATAAGTAATGTACAGAATAAAAATTGTGTCTGATAATAATATATTTTGATATATCTCTATTTTCCCAATGAAATGTTATTGCCTACAGTGGCCACACACACAGATGGAGCCAAGGCTCCGTTGATAAAAGGGGGGTTCCAAACCTTCTTCAACTACTGCGTATTGTCTAACATAGAGTTATTTTGTTGACTAATTGCCAATGAATTTTTATTTATGCTTTTTAATTAACCATTACATTTTAAATACCTCTCATAAATTTACAGCCCACTCAGGGAGGGGGGGTGTACCGCTGCAACTTATAACGTTGCTTCAGCATGGAGAGAAATGACAATGTTATAGCTCATCGACCCCCCCCCCCCCAATCTTTTTTATGTCGTTCTGCTCACCATTTTTATCACTTTTGCAGAGGGGATGCCTCGTTTAGCCTTTCTCTGCATTATGGCTGGCTTTTACCAAGCATACTTCTCTCTAAGAGTAAGCATTGGCAGGTTGTTCCCCGACGTCTCATAGAATAACATATTGTGGCTAAGGACTGTTTAACTCATATATATTTTTATGACTAATAATGGAAGCACTTTGGATCGTACTCACCTTTAATTTCTGCCTTTATTATTTGAACAATGAATAAAATACTTAATTACCTTTCCATTGGACCAATGACATTTTTCTCCCAAATCCAAATACTTACAAGAAATATGCACAAATCACATATTCCTCTTAATATTATTGAATGTGCTTAATATTAGTGAATCTCCCACCCAGCCACCTTGTATCGAAACATCAAAGGTCCAGCCAGAACAGGTTGATTACACACTTGTTACCTCTAATTCAATACAGCAGCCCCCTGTTTACAACGTCCAGATTTCCTGTGCTGTCAGTTAGGGCAATCAGCACAAAGACCAAGAGCTTTTGGAACTAAATAAACAATGAGAAGGGGAAAAAAACACATTCAAGGCTGCCAGTAACCCTTCACAGGTAATTTAACAGGCTTTGACTACAAGGCATCAGTTGTTGTAGATGTCTGCCGAGTATGAAATCTGACATTCTGTCTTTCCATGTTCTGCCAATAGGAATGTACGTAATCTCTTGCTGAGGTTCATTGGAGCCCCTTCACCGCATTGTGCTTTCACAGTGAACCTAAGTGGTTTTATTATGACAGACATTGGCACTTGCGTTCTGTCACACAAGCGTCATGTAATCTTTCAGTACAATATATTGAGGTTTTCTTCTTCTTTTTAAAAAAGGACATCACCTAAATTGGGATATTTGCTCTGTTTTCTTTGTTTTGTTTTTCTAAAAACGTACAAATCTAATATTTCTACATTGAGATTTCCAAAGTGGTTTTTTGTTATTGTTCGCAAAACGTTTAAATAAGAAAACCAGACAGAGATGAGGCCCAGCTCAGCTGCACACGTAATAACTTATCATATAGAAGGATCCATGATGGGTTATTTTAAAATCCATTTCTTTATTATAATAATTCCATAAATTATTCCCAACATTTTTAGGGCCAATGGGGAACTGAAACTGTTCTGCTGCAGCTCCTGGTTCAACACAGTCTCTTTTAATGCTAAATACTGAACACCAGGAAACTACAGAAGCAGCATCCATGCTATTTAGAGAGGTTCCCGTTTCCTTATAATGGAGCTACTTCTCCTCTGCATAGTTATTCTTTGTGGTTTTGTGGTGTAAGCTTTTATATGTTGAAATGTTTAGTATTACTCAAAAATCCTTTGAAATTTTTAACTTGTCTGAATTCTGATACATTTGAGAACTTTGCCGACAGTCTGGAAAATGATGGTACTAACTTTGTTTTGCAAACAAGAAATATCTGCAAGAAAAGAATAGAGATGCAAATCCATCTGGGTGACTATCAGGAATGCTTGTATTTCCTATTTGATCTATCAACTGAGATTTGAAGGAGGAAGGGTAATTCAGAATGGCCTCTGCTTCATTAATCTGGCCAATAATTTATACATAGAAGATCTTTTTTTAAATAAATCATGTCCCAGATTTATCATTCAAGGATACAGCTGAGTGCCTAACTGCTGCTAAAAGATTTGCTTGCCTAGAAATGGATAATAACTTCTTTATTCCACATTTTTAAAAGAATTCAATTCTGTATCTGTATAGTTCCTTGGAATCTCCAGATCTCCAAATTGAGATTCTCAAGTACTAAGATTTCAGGAGTTGGGTTTCTCTATTTACATCAGTAGAGGGAGTAGGGCCATGCACACAAAGGAAGAAAAGGAAAGCCCTAGTAGGTGTGGAACATCTGTGTGTGCATCACAGCTTCTACAAACCCCAAAAACTGCTTCATCAGGATGTAGGAATGCAATCTCCATTGAGCTGAGAGTTAAGACATGTACATATACAGTAACAATTTAAAAGGGTACATTCAGCACTTTATTTTCACTTTCCCCTAATACAATAAGGATTAAAAATGTACTTGCAGTATCAATGCAAGCCTTCCCATTCAAGGACCGCAGCCATCTTACATTATTTTCTGTTAAATTATGCATAAATAATAGGAACACAAGTTGGCTGTACACCAAAGAGATTCCAATGTGAATCCAAGTCCAGAGACAGCAGGTGGATAATACAGAAAAATGGAGAGAAGAAAACAATGAGACAATACTGTTTAACATAATAGGCTGCGGATTTGACACACCAGCTGCCTAGCTATCATTAGAATTTTTTTTATAGGCATCACAATAAACTTTTTAGGAGGAATCTGAAGGAGGACAATCTGGTTTGCAAAAGTACCACCGTTGCACACTATCATTGTTACAGGTTGAAAACCATCGACACTGAACAGAAAGGGTTCAGTTTGATTAGAATACTGCTGTTTGAAATCTCCAGACTTTTAACCAATGTTGACGTGTTGAAGCATGTTGAGAGAAGCAGGCAGTTGGCATTGTAAAATAAGCATCGAGAGTGCTACACTTGTAAGCTCAGGTGTAGGAAGAAGTAACATATGGTAAACAGTGAATGTCAACTTTCTGAGTGCTTGTAGGCAGTAAAAAGGGAGACGAGTGTAGGAACACTGGCGGTCAGTCTGGCTGAGATGAAAATATTGATAGCAGGCATCAAACTGACCTGGGAATATACAGTGAGGGAAAAAAGTATTTGATCCCCTGCTGAGTTTGCCCGTTTGCCCTCTGACGAAGAAATGACCAGTCCATAATTTTAATGGTAGGTTTATTGTAGCTGTGAGCGACAGAATAACAACAGAAAAACCCCCAGAAACCCAGAAGACAAAAGTCAGAGATTGATGTGCATTATAATGAGTGAAATAAGTATTTGATCCCTTTGCAAAAGATGACTTAGTACTTGGTGGCAAAACCCTTGTTGGCAATTACAGAGGTCAGACGTTTCTTGTAGGTGGCCCTGACATCCTTGGACAGCTCTTTGGTCTTGGTCATGGTGGCTAGTTTGGAATATGATGGATTGATTGCTTCTGTCGACAGTAGAACCCTAACCCTAACCCTAACCTGGCTGGTTGATAGGGGATCAAATACTTATTTCACTCATTATAATGCACATCAGTCTCTGTCTTCTGGGTTTCTGGGGTTTTCCCTGTTGTTATTCTTTCTCTCACAGCTACAATAATCCTACCATTAAAATTATGGACGGGTTATTTCTTCGTCAGAGGGCAAACGGGCAGATTTAGCAGGGGATCAAATACTTTTTCCCCTCATTGTATGTTTTACATGCTCTGGATGGGGTCTTCATAATAACCCTTAAAGGCCAGGAATGTAGCATGGAGCACTTCTGGATTTAACAGGAGAAAAGAAGGAAAATGATGGAAGGATTCTGTCAATTGAGGCATGTTACTGAAGCTTTTGTGTGGTGCTGAGCATGAAGGGAAAATACAGATGCAGTTCGGTTTGATCCTCATAGATTCCAATCCTTATAGATCCATGGAAGAAAAGTCCAAGGTTTTATCTTTCACAGTGGCCCCTTTGACATCTGTACAGATAAAATGTCTTTTAAAATAAATACCCAAATAAAATGAGTTATGAAAATGCTTTTATCCCCATCGTCCTGTCAGCTGATCTTATCTGAGGAAAAACTGCCCCAATCAAACCGAGCTTGCTTTACAGAAACAAAAATATGGTTGATGCTGGATTTCAAGAGTTAAATGTCTTTTAGTACTAACATTATATGTCAGAAATTTATTTTCACATAGAAATGTGTTAGATGTTCTGTCCCTTTGGCTTCTTCTGAAATGTGAGGTTTATAAAAATTCTTTGGAAACAAAACATTGAGGCTATATTTTTCTAGATCATTTTAATGTAAGTTTAGTATCAGTGCGAAGACCTCTTAGAGAAGTTTCAGAGTTAGCCATTACAAAAAGAGCTTGCCTCAGTTCATGATGGATTTACATAGGGGGGAAATTGCATCGCTGTCACTGTATCAATTGTTCTCTGCTTACCCTATATTTCAGAGTATATTGCTCTTGCAGTTCCTAAAAAAAAAAAATATCAGATCATTTTATTGAAGATGTGAGGGTTGCCAAATAGTATCCCAAATACTTTCACACTTTTTTATCTGTCTTCTTGGAGCCTTTGTCAAATTAAGTTTAATACACAAGAGTCCATCTTAAATTTCAGCATGGAGAAACCAGAACGATGGAATCATACCTGGTCCCTTAATTTCTGATCTCCCCTATCTCTCTCATATTATTTTCAGTGAGACGGTGGCTCAAGAGGACACCCAAATGCATATGTAGGTTGCCAACCTCAAGGTAGTAGCTGGAGATCTCCTGCAATTACAACTGATCTCCAGCTGATAGAGATCCTTTCACCTGAAGAAAATGGCCACTTTGGCAATTGGGCTCTATGGCATTGAAGTCCCTCCCCTCCCCAGACCCCGCCCTCCTCAGGCTCTGCCCCAAAAACCTCCCACTGGTGGCAAAGAGGGACCTGGCAACCCTGCATATGCTCCTACCAAGCCTCCCCAGCCTTGAACCTTTGACTGGACTGACCATTATGTAATCAGATGTTTTAGCTCATCTAGTTGAACACTGCTTGCTCAGCCTAAGAAGGGATTTGAAGTAATAGTTTTCCAGTCTGCACCATATTCTTAATAAATTAAAAGTACAGCAATTAAAGAATCTGAAAATACAAGTCACTACTATTTTTGTCTTTTATGGCTTCATTATACTTGAGACATCCCAGAGTTGTAAAAATCACATTTCTCTCTTAAATTGGACATTCTGCAACTCAAAAGGAAAGAGCACTAAATTTCTCAAATAGACCTCTGGCCAAACTACCTCTAGATATGAATTAATAGTTCATCTTTAAAATATTTCCAGTTGAACAGAGCTCTGTCATATTCTATATTGCCTTCTATTCTACAGAAGATCTCAATGATTAGAAAACTGGTATTTATAGTTTTTTTTCTTCTGTAGTGAGTTAAAGGATACATGCAGTCAAGACTAAAGCCATATCATTCTAAGGTAAACTAATGAAAGAATTCTTGTGATGGTGTTTTTGCCCATGTACCATTGTTACTTAACTACTTTTTGGTGAAGATGTTAAGTTCCGGTAAACTCTAAGGCTTTATTCAGATTTAACAACAAACTGTGGTTGGTCCTCATGAGAAAGTCCTCAAGCTCATACACTCCCTATACCTTCCCCCTTCACCATCTGTTCAGAGGTGGAAGGCTTCCTTGTTCCCAATAAACCAGTTTGTCATGACATCAGATTGGATGAAATCTCGAACTGTAATTTGTTAACTTTCCTACTATCCAGAATCCAAACCAAAATCCATTGGAATCACAGTCTGTAAGCCTGGTTTATCGGTTAGAGAAGAAACCACAATTTGTTGTGTCATCTGATTTGGACATCAGAACAAATTGTGGTTAGTTCAGAACTAGAAAGTCTTCAGTTTCCAAACTGTGTGTGAAAAGACTGGGGAAAGGGAGCACTCAAGCTTGTGAATTTCCAAGACATGCTCTCACTATAACAAACCATAGTTCACACATGAAAGAGTGAGGCAATAGAAGCCAAGAGTAGTGGTGGTGTAGGACTGGCAAGAAGTAGGACTGGCAAGAAGATGGTACTTTTTGACTTATTTTAAGGTGCTATTCTTATTATTACTGTTTCTACTGTTGCAGACATTCTCAAAAACACCAACAAGACTGACCTGCCAGTTAGGTAGAACAGCAGATTGTGGAGTGTGAATATGTGAAATCTGGTTTCAGCACACAGAAATACACAAGCAAAATGTCAGGAAACTTTCACACATAAGGCTTTATGTACCCTCTCTGGATGGAGAACTACCAGTGTAACAACCTCTCTATCCATATTGTTTCCAGGGAGGAGGGGGGCATCTTAATCTATTGTAGCGATGTAAAACAGAAGTCCAGTGGCACCTTAAAGACTAACAACTAAGAAAAGACTAGTTTTTAAGGTTCCACTGGACTTCTATCCTCATTGGACAGGATTCAAAGCACTACATGCACTTAGGGTTGCCAACCTCCAGGTAGGGGCCTAAGTTCTAGAATTATGACTACAATGACAAGTTCCCCTGGAGAAAATGGCAACTGTAAAGGGTGGACTCTAAGGCATACACCCCTGCTGAGCTCCCTCCACAAACTTGGCTCCCCCCAGGCTCCCCCCCCCCAAATCTCCAGGAAATTCCCAACTTGGAGCAGGCCACCCTACATGCACCTGACGGTTTGTCATCTCTTTCCTTGCAGCAGCAGCGCCTCCAACAGTGTGGTGTGGTGGTTAAGAGTGGCAGGTTCTAATCTGGAGAACCACGTTTGATTCCCCCCCCCACTCCTCCACATGAGCAGCAGACTCTAATCTGGTGAACCTGATTGGTTTCCTCACTCCTCCACACGAACCCTGCTGGGTGACCTTGGGCCGGTCACAGTTCTCTTCAAGCTCTCTCAGCCCCGCCTACCTCACAAGGAGTCTGTGGTGGGGAGAGGAAGGGAAGAAGATTGGTAAGCCGGTTTGATTCTCCTTAAACGGCAGAGAAAGTCGGCATATAAAAACCAACTCTTCTCCCAACAGCCCACCCCAAAGTTGTGGCCTTTCAGGTGACATAAAGGGCTCCTGCCAGAAGGAAAATCACTCACATGTATACACACATGGAAGTGCTTTGCATGGGCTGTTCTCCATCCCGGTGATTACTGTCTTGGCCCTCACTTGCTTTTATTGGGTTCAGTTTAACCTGCTACATTTTTTTTTTAAAAAAATTCCTCCTAGACATTAACAAAGAATGTTACCAGCCACTTGGATAATTGAGATAATCTTTGCAGGAGCTGAGTTGCTTTTGCCAAACCAGGACTCACTGCACATACCCAACTTCTCTTTCAATTAATTTAATAAAAAAGAGCCACTTAGCAAGATGCCTGCTGCAAGTCTATTTAAATTAGAACACACATCTTTATGAAGTGTCTTAATGTTTTTGCTTTTCAGAATACATTTGGGCATGTGATGCGAATGAATGCAGATACTGAAATGTTTGACCTAGTTTCAATGGCTTCGTTTCTAGCATAGGCCAGAGAAAAGGAGCATCTGTGTCGAAGCTCGTGAGCATGACAGGGAATCTGAAACCAGGTAGAAGTCAGTATGTAACACACACTGGGCCAGAGAAAATAGGCCAGATTTTTCAAAAGGGCATTCTTCAGTAAATGTTGTACAGTTCTCTACGCCTTCAGCTTTGGTTATGTAGCATTGGGTCAGTTTTGTATTAAAACAAATAATTTGTTCAAACTCCATTTCCCTATATTTAAAAGCTTTCCCCATTCAAAATATATTATTCTCGGTTGTTGTGCATGAAAAAAGAGAAAAAGGTATATTGACAACATAGGAACAAAATTGGGTAAACAGAGACAAGGCAGGACATTAAATCTGTGAAATAAATATGGGATGAACTGAGGAATATGTAATCAAAGAGAGCGGGGTTTTTTTAACCATTAGGAAGAGATTAAGCAGCCTACTCAAAAAGAGCTCTTACTGCATTTGAAAGATATGAGTGAGAAGAACTGTGCTTTGTGTGGTGTGGTGGTTAAGAGGGGCGGCCTCTAATCTGGAGAATTGAGTTTGATTCCCCACTCCTCCACATGAGCGATGGACTATAATCTGGTGACTCAGGTTTGTTTCCCCGCTCCTCCACATGAAGCCTGCTGGGTGACCTTGGGCTAGTCACAGTTCTCTCAGAACTCTTTCAGCTCCACCTACCTCACAAGGTGTCTGTTGTGGTTAGGGTTGCCAGGTTCCTCTTCGCCACCAGCGGGAGGTTTTTGGGGTGGAGGACAGGGTTTGGGGAGGACAGGGTTTGGGGAGGGGAGGGATTTCAATGCCCTAGAGTCCAATTGCCAAAGCGGCCATTTTCTCCAGGTGGATTGATCTCCATCGGCTGGAGATCAGTTGTAATAGCGGGAGATCTACAGCTATTACCTGGAAGTTGGCAACCCTAGTTGTGGAGAGAGGAAGGGAAGGCAATTGTAAGCCACTTTGAGACTCCTTAAAGATAGAGAATTAGCGGGGTATAAAACCAACTCCTCCTCCTCCTTCTTTTCCCCCTCCCACTATGGAAATTGTCCAAAACCCATCTGATCAATCATTAAAAATACTGATTCAAATACGATCAGTTCTTCAGCGCTTATCAGTGTATTTTGAGCAAAACAAAATAAAAGCAAGTCTGTTTCTATATCAACTTCTGAGAGTTATTGTGGTATTCTTAAATATGGGGCAGAGCCATGGAGCGGTTGCATACTTGTTAAACATTAAAATATCCTGAACTTCCATTGAAAATCTCTTGGGCACTCAGTAAATCCTACAACTTCCTTAAAACTCAGTAGTTGTTTCTAGCCCCAAGCTCTAGTGAAGGGGGCGGTCAGAAAGCAAAATAATCAATCAAAGCTGGTCATTAATAGCCCAAATCTGCTATCTACACATACTTTGGCAACGTCTCTTGGGCATCAATTTCCCTATACAGGTCTTGGGATAGAAGGTGGGAGGGTGCTGATACTGGAATGTTCATGCCTACTGCTGTTTAAGGGTTTCTACTGGGTTTATATCCCATCCCCAGTGTAAGAGTGCACTATCCAATGCAGTCTATCCATTTATGTCTGTGTATAGTACCCAAACCCCTGTGAAGCAGCCCTAGCAAATCAGTTTATAATCAGGACTGTAGGTCCAGATAAGATAATTCATTGCGGTCATTGACCAGTATTACAAAGTTAAAATATCGTTAAAACAACAATACTTCGATACAGCAATGCTCTGCATCAACTTTAGTATCATTTCCTCGCATCTTACATATCCCAAGACAGAGTTTAGCTACTCATCTGGATACCCAGTGGTTTTCATTGGACAACAGATATTCCAATTTAACCACATCAGATTCGTCGATGAGGCCATCTAACACTAGCTAAAGATATTTTAATCTGGCCTCCTTGTAATATGAACATCTCAAAAGCATGTGCTCTATAGTTTCCACCTCCCTCATCGGGCATGAATATAATCTTTCTGAATATGGGATCTTTTTGAATCTCCCTACCAGCATGGCAGAAGGAAGTGCTGCGCACCTTGCCAAAGTAAATGCTCTTCTGCTGTTGTTAAACTCTAGTTTGGTTAAATAGGCTGCCAGGGCGACCCCATCTTTAATAATCAATAAACATTTAAAATTTGGGGCTCTGGAGAGGTCTGCTTGATGCTCAGTGTCTTCTGCTCTCTGTCGAATAATGTCTTTCCCATGTTCGTACCCAATTTTCAGCAGTGCCTCCAGGGATAAACTCAGAGTATTGATCGTTTTACCGACAGTCCTCAACCAACTTGCTTGCAATTTGTCCTGGAATATCAAAGGAAAAAGCCCTTGAGGGTTCAATATTCCTTTCAACCATACATCTTTTGGAACCTACAACACCACTATGGATCTCTACACAAGAGATGCTGACATTGAAACCACTGAGACCAGCACAATTTCTTACTTATCAAGACTTATTGGTATGGAAGGATAATAAATGTGCCTTAATGGAATATAGTGAAATCAATGAACAGATTACCTGGCTCCAATACCATCAATTACAATCTGTGTTTATTCAAGATATGAGGTTGGGTTTTACAAAAGATAAATCACTTTTTCAACGAATGTTGTTAGATAACAATGAACACTTAATATCCAAGATATACAAGATGTTATTGACTCTATATACTGAACAAGACTTGGTTAAACCAACAATGATAACGTGGGCACAAACTTTGGGTCATGATATACATATGCATAAGTGGGAAAGACTTTGGTTAAAGGATATGAAATATATATATTCACAATCTATGAGAGAGAACATTTATAAAATGATGTATAGGTGGTATTTAACACCAAAGAAATTAGCCAAAATGTATGGTAATATGTCACCGAACTGTTGGAAATGTCAAAAAGAAGTGGGTTCTTTTCATCATGTTTGGTGGCTATGTGAGAAGGCTAAGAATTACTGGGACATGATTTATAATGAATTAAGGTTGATATTACAACAAAATATCCCTAAAACAACAGAAATGATGCTATTGAGTATAATACCTGATACTATAGTGAACCAGAGACCTTTTTTGATATATGCTACTATTGCCGCCAGAATGGTATATGCTAGGAGATGGAAAATGACAGATATACCAAACAAATCGGAGTGGATTGAAAAAATGATGGAATTAGTAGAAATGGCAAAACTTACGGCGTCGGTAAATCAAAAGGATGATAATGAATTTGCAAAAGATTGGGAGGCATGGATTAATTATTGTAGAGATGAACTTAAATGTGATATTAACAAATGTATTTTGATCTAATTCAGAAAGGATGTATTGGGCATGGATGGCTTTGTTATAATTGAATTAGAAAAACAATACAAAGAGGAAAAAAATGTTAACTAAAAGATCAGAGGAGGGGGGAGGGGAAGTCAAAGAATTATACTTCTTAAAATGCGCAATGGAATGTATAATGATTATTTGGAAAAATAAAATAAAAATTTCATTAAAAAATATATTCCTTTCAACCATAGCTGGATAGATGTGATGCAAACTCTGGCTTGCACCTTCAGCATTCCGGTTTCTAATCTAATCCAGGCATTTGGAACACATTTGGGAACTTGGAGAGCTGCTTTCAAAAATTTTGATTGAACTCTCTCCAGTGGTGAGAAGCAGGAGGTTGGTGGACCCAAAAAAGAACCGTATTGAACTTGGGCTAAAGTTTTAGCTCTAAATAACTTCAAAGCTGCAGGTACTGAATGGCCACATTGTGTACGCATGAATTTGATAATACTGTTTGCAGATCTATCCCCCTGGTCAGCAGCATATTTGCTATGAATGTTCCTGGAACCAGATGCCTGGACCATCACTCCCAGGTATCTACCTGATCAATTCTGTGGCCCTTAATTACCCGTGATCTTTTCTTTTGGTTTCTCCCAAACGCCATAATTTTAGTTTTCTGATGATAAGGCGTTCATTATCACAATACTTGATTAACCTTCCCAGGGCTCTCTTCATACCTATAGGGGTGCTGGAGAGTATTACTTCATTATCTGCATATAGCAGCAGAGATGTATGCCTTTCTGCGAGTTTGGGGAGATGACAATCGAGTGCTTGAAGGTGACATGCCATATCTTTGCAGTATAGGGCAAATAGTATAGGTGCCAATATGCAACCTTGTCTTACCCCTCTATAGGTTATAATGGGGTCAGTCAAATGTCCCAGTCTGTTGCATCTGACCCTTAAGTCAGTTTGATTATGCAGGGTCCAGATAAGAAAAAGAGGTCTTTTATCGATGGTTGATGTCATCAATTTGTTCCATTACTTGGGCCTAGAGATTGTGTCAAATGTGGCCATCAACTGTAGGTCTGTTACTTATTCTGCATGCTGACAAAGGAGTCCTGGATTATTTGTACATTTTAAAGAGACTTCTTGCTTTGGCTTTGAAATGTTCAGTGCTTTTGGCACGCACTTTGTTTCCATTTTGCAAATATGTTTGAGATAGTATTAGACACTGTAAATAACAGGAGTTGAAGGGAAATAGTGTGTTTTGACCATCTGACCCAGTGACTTCACCTGTAGTACTGGCAAAGTAAAATAAAGAAATTATTTCACTTTATCAAAGTCCGAAAAGGTAGACTGGGTTTTCACATAAAAACCTTTATAGTTCCTTCCTTCCTTTTATCCCTTAGAAGCTCCTTGATCAATTGATCTTGAGCAGCATATATCTAGTGTTGGAGGGATATAAGGACTGAAACAAATCTTGCCACTGACAATGTAGCCTTGGGGTCCCTGTCGCTTAGTAAAAAAGGCATTATGTCAGTCACAGAGGCATTGAATTTGTATATTAAAAGGGGGGAAATATAGTGCGATCGAAGTTCCTCGTAAAAGCGGCATTCCAAAAGGGCATGGGCTAATGTGTCAATAGAGCCAGAAGAGCAAGGGCAGATTCTGTCTGAGTATGGTATATTCAGAATTCTGCCCTGCGTTACCATAGAAGGGTTAGCATTCAATCTAGCCAAGCAAAAAGCTCTACAGAGACGAGGAGTTGTCAGATAATATGTATAGGCAGGCAGACCACGTGGAGGGGGTATTCCGAAGAACTGGGATGAACAGATGCGACGAGCACGAAAAGTAGTGCTGTTATAATCGAGCTCTTTAATGTGCTTTTTAATTTTGGCAAAAGCTTCAGTTTTCCCAAGATCTGATAACATATCCTGCGAGAAGCCCAGCAACGCCAGTTTCTCATCTAAGATTTTTTGCCATGAGGATTTGAAAGGGTCATGCTTCAGAGAAGCTAGGAATCCCTCAGTGCTAAAGCACAGTTTAAGGTGGAGTTTAAAGGCAGCCAACCACGCCCTAGCTTCAAGTGACATTTGGCCAAACTCGGGACGAAGAGTAACGCCAGCAACACATCGAGGGGCATTTAGGAGTTTTCGTAAGAACTGAAGCAGCGGACGATCTATAGATTCATTGATGACTGTAATCCAGATGGCAACACCAAAGAGGATAATTGGGGTAATTTTCAGGTTAAAAACCTGAATAGCCCCTGGAATATATTTGCCACCTTTGGTGTGAAAAAAATTGACAATAGCACCAACCCCAGGTTTAATTTTGTTGGACACTGCTTTTTGATGGGCATTCCAATTTAGGTTATGGGAAAACAGAATGCCAAGGTAAACAAACTCCTTGACTTGGTCAACCTCAAAGCCATCTAATACCCAGCGAAAAAGAGGCATTTTTCTCCTCTTAGTGAAGATCATGATCTTAGATTTATGATGGTTTATTTTAAGACCTTCCCTAGAGCAGTACTCAGAAAAAGTTTGCAAAGATCTTTTCAAACCAATTCTTGTGCGGGACAGGAGAACTGCATCGTCAGCATAGAGTAGAATCGGGGTGGAATGGCTTGCAAGCTTTGGGGGATGGCAAACCTTTATAGTTAAATGAAATTACGGAGCAAAAAATAAACAAAATGGTGAATACTGTTAATCCTTTAAAACTGAAATCCAACTCTGAAGCATCCCTGTGAAAAGAAGACCTGAGTAATCATTATGACAAACATATCTGGGCAAAAGGATAATTTTATTTCATGCGTTGGGAACTGAAGATTGTTTCAGTCCACATTTGTGATGTGCCATAGTATTTATATCCTTTTACCTGCTGTGTAATGAAGGTGGCCAGAGTAAAGACAGTGATAAAATTTCCTTCATTTAATAGGCAGCGCACTGATTACTGGTCACTAGAGTATGGGTTGAATTGCATCACTGATGAATAGCCAAGGGACTCAGTTAACAAAATCAGTGCTTTAAAGACTTTAATGATCAGGGCAAAATGAATGAAAGCATTTGTCAAGATTACAATGGTTGTTAGAAAATGCTAATTACATATTAGTTTAATTATGACCCCATGATCATGCACAGTAAATGTTAAATTTTGCTTCTTGCTCTTAAAAAAATTAATTTTTAGCAAATGCTAAAAGTCAAAATAGTGCCTCTAGAAAACTGAGTTCTAATGCTTTTAGATTGTCATGCTTTGTGGTTCTTTAATGACAGAGGGCATCAAAATTTAGCTGGTGCTGCTTTGAGATATGCACCTTATCACAGAGAAGTAAACTACACAATTTTACTTACCTTAGGCTCACTTCATATTCCATATAAATGAATGGTAAAATAACTTATTAGAATGGATCTGTATTGTACCTGAATTGTCCACACACACAAAATCTTTCAGAAATGTTCTGCAGATGGGAACATTTTGATCATTACTACTGATTTTCCTTTAGTGCATCTCCAGGAGCCTGAATATTGCTTGTCTCAGACATACATTGTATATGTAGCATATATCACTAACATAGCACAGGCAAGGAAGTGCAGAAGTCATTACAGATGCATTTACTTTTAAAATAATGTTTATATATTTTCTGAAGCACAATATGACATGACCACACCGTTCTGTAAGATGTTCACCATCAATTTAAATATAGAATATATGGAATGTTCCAATTTCAACTCCATACTCCATATGGTTACTTCAGAAAAAATATAACCCTAACCACAGTTGCTTGTAAATAAGTTATATTGATATAGATAGTACTTACTCCCAAGAAAAAAAGAGAGTTTAGGATTAGGCTGTAGGCGTAATGCAGTTATCAAGTTTAATAGTATATCCTCGTATCTGTATAAATATTTGCATGTTTATTATTGTCCTTTAAAATATGATCATGTGCACATTGGTTTGCACATAAGATGAACACTGAAAGAAACCGCTGACAGTAGGTTCTTATGATACGGTAGCCAAGTTGCCCTAACAAAACTACTCAAATGGACAGTTTACTCATGCGCACATGGTAATTTTGGAACTGTGAATTCCTGGCTCCCAAGTTACAGTAATAGCATGAGTAGATCATTAAAGGTTTTTAGTGCAGGTCAGCTGCCAGTGTGATGTCGGAACCGACTTCTGGACCTCCAGACGGGACATCCTAGCTCAACCCACTCCTGTCATCTCTTCCTCCTCTGGGTTCCTTCTTGCGGTCTATCAGTTATCGATGGGACCATTTGAGTTATGAAGCTTCAGACCCAAGCTCTATTATGTCAGGAACTGAGGGCTGCCTATGCCAGATGTTCCAGCAGTGGCAGCTTCAATAAAACATAACAATTTAAATAAAAAATAAAACCAAATAATACTGAACAGCCAGTTCAAGGAATACATCCATAAAGATACATTTTGTTTGCTTTCTGGAATTATAAAAGACATATGGCTATATGAGCATCCTACAGAAGAAGTGCTGGAGCCTAGGGGCTATCGCTATAAAAGTTCTGCTTCGAGCTGCCACTGTCCACATAAACCGCAATTACAATATAGCAATCAGAACTTGTTGCCCTGATCTTTACCAGTACGTAGCCCATATATATAGGAGCCCCATGGCGCAGAGTGGTAAGCTGCAGTACTGCAGTCTAAGCTCTGTTCACTACCTGAGTTCAATCCTGACGGAAGTTGGTTTCAGGTAGCTGGCTCAAGGTTGACTCAGACTCCCATCCTTCCAAGGTCAGCAAAATGAGTACCCGGCTTGCTGGGGGTAAAGTGTAGATGACTGGGGAAGGCAATGGCAAACCACCCCGTAAAAACATAGTCTGCCTAGGAAACATCGGGATGTGACGTCACCCCATGGGTCAGGAATGACCCGGTGCTTGCACAGGGGACTACCTTTACCTAGCTTATATATAACCAGCAAAGAAATTTGGGGCAAATGTCCCCTAAGTGTTTCCATTGCTCTCACAGTATCATTCGGGACAACTAGAATTATTTCTGCTCTTCCAAAATGGTTGTTTGTTTACTTGTCCACTCTCTTGAGATCATGTATGGGACACATGCACCTGGTTAACTTCTATCTTTTGTTGGCAATGAGACACAACCATGCAGCAGAAGAAATTCCCTGGATGCCGATCTTTTCATTTATCTAGAAGAAAGCTTCACAACTTCACTGGGCACCTTTTCTCATTGTCCAGGTGTTATTCAGGATGGATAACTGATCTGCTGCAACTCTAAATCCATTTGTTCATGTTATTGCCTCAGTGTTGCTAGTGAATAGTTGCTATCTCTCCTCTTTATGGCAGCTTATAATATGTGAAAGCTGCTACCCGGCCTTACCCTATCTTAATAATCTTTTTTTCCTGAAACTAACATGCTCTGCTCCGTTAGCCTATCCTCATCGTATGTTTTACATAAAGCTTCTATTATCTGTATTTCTGTTCCACCCCGCTCACCCCCTCTCTCTTTGTATCCTTCCTTAGGCTTGCTCATACAATCGGTTATCCTCCATTAAAATGTCTTTTGCCTTGCTGTGTGATACTAGGTGTTCAGCTGAGAGTGAGACTGCAGTGGTTTGAAAGGAAAGGAAAGAATCTGCAGATAATTGCTGAAGACAACATTATTTCTCCTTTTATTTAAGATAACTCTAATCCTGGCACTGTGTTATAAAACTGAACTCTAGGCTCTCAGTGCCAGTTGAAGGGAAAATGTAATACAAACAGAATTGGGAGTAAAAGAGGAGGAGGAGGGGGGAGGAGGAGGAGGAGAAGAAGAAGAGGAGGAGGAGGACCACCACCACCACCACCACTACCACCACCACTTTGTGCCATCTAGCAATCATAAAATTCCATCCCCCCCCGCCCACACACACACAGCTCCTATCTAGCTTTGCGGTTCACAGATGTATTAGAGGCAGGTTGGGCAGAGCTAAGTAGCTGTGCTGTACTTATCTGGGACTGGATGCCACTTTATCTGTTGAAGGCAAGTCTCTGATTGCACCCTGGCAGTTAAAGCAGGGAACATATTGGGAAGTAACTGTTATATCAGTTGGCATCGCTCTGAAAAATATTAAGCTGTATCTGCTACTTTTTGCAACTTGCGAATAACCAGGGCTCACACAATATTTATGTAATCATATTTTTTGAACTGCCGGGTCCACGCGCAGAAGGTGACAAAGTGTGGTTTTTCATGATGTAGAAAACGTGAATCATCCTTGCATGATAATGAATCAGATGAGGAAATCCGGTGAATCAAAGAGAAGTGCCTCATATGTACAGTTTTTAATGACCTTCACCAGGCTCAAACGGGCTACTGTTTATCTGACGAAGGGAGCTTTGACTTGAAAGCTCAAACCCTGATAATCTTGATGGTCTCTACAGTGCTACTGGACTTGAATCTAGCTGTTCTACTGCACGCCAACACGGCTACCCTCTGGAACGACTTTTTATTTGAGTCTGTACAATGCAGAAATAAAGTCTAAGCAGATCTATTTAGAAGTAAGTCCTATTTTATTCAGTGGGGCTTACTTCCAGGAACGTGTTCTTAGGATTGTAGTCACAAGGCTCTAACCCATCCATGCAACAACTTGGAAGCTTTTACTTCATAGCTATACAGAAATCCTGGCTTTGTTCCTCTCTTTGGAACAGGTCGTGGTAATTCTTCATCATCCCTTCAGTTTTAAGTGTTCTTGCAACTGTGATTTGAGGATAGCAGGGAAACTTAAGCACACAGAGTTCCTTCAGAGGTACATACTTGGTTCACCATTCTTATAGTGTGTTTGCATTGCAGTTTTGACATCTGTCAGTGAAGTATGCTCAGAATCTTCCGTCTGATAGGTTTTTAATTCTCTCTAAAACTTAGTGAAATGGTCATTGTTATGACAGGCAAGATGTGTGTTGAGGCAGAGTTTTGTGATGTACTATTGGGACAGAGAAGTAATTACTGTCCCTTCTCAGCTGTGTCCCAAGTGTCAACTGAGTTTCTTTGTACTATAGAATTTATCAGGAGCCCCTGAGTACAAAGTCAGCTCGCATACGTATCATATTTAAAGTGGAGATACTTCCAGTCCGAAGTCAGGTGAAAGAAAATTTGCAGTAGGAACAGGATATGTGTAGTTGGCTCCCGAACAAGTATTTAGGATTGTGGAAAGGATTTTTCCCCCCTCCTTACGGAGAAATGATTCCAAACATGTCCTCTGCATCCCTGAGAAAAGACACATTTTGCATGCTGCTTTTAAACTATGCTTCTTTATTACCAAAAGCTAGAAATCAATGCTGGTTTCTTCTTTCTGATAATTAAAAGGATGGTTTATCTTTATATGGATCTTTAATTTTAATAAGCTAATAATTCTGATTTTAGTTACTATTATCTTAATAGCCAAGCAGTCTAAAACATTTCTTCTGCTAATTTCTCTGGATGGCCTTAGCCATCTTATCAATATGAGTGAATGCTTGCTCTGTGGTGAACCCTACTGGGAAAAGTAGTCCGACACCATCAAGGGCATTTTAGATGTTCTGGATTGGTAGTGCTTTGTGCTGTGAAGGGTGTTGTATGTGATCTCGTGCTGTTAGCCTCGCCCCGTTCCCTCTACTGTTGGGGGTTTTTTGATAAAAGAAACTGATTAGCTTGTTAATTAATCAGCTGCATTGGATTTGATGAAGCACATAATCTTATTCTGGTTGATGATTTTGTTGGAAAGAGCGCTGGTTTACCTGCTATGTTTGGAGTGCCCTCAATTTTTCATTGTATCGCTCCGTGAAGTAGAGAGCGAGAGAGAATTTATTTGAACTGTTTGGGGGAAGAGATGTGCCGTTGTACTCACCCAAAGTCAAAACTCTTAATTCTCGAAGTTGCTATCGCCGTCTTCATCTGCAGCCTTCCAGTAATTATGGAGAGAACAGTGTAGGGAAATGATTCTATCTATTTGAGTATCAGAATTAGATTATATCAGCTCCTAGATTAAGAATGTTTAAGGTTCAGAATGAAAACTATGCATTTTATATTAGGGGGAAAGGAAAATAATGAGTCCTCTTTCTGAATGAATTTGAAAAGCAATTTGGTTTTACTTTTTCCAGTGCAGAACAAATAGAAAAAAACTAACGTACTTTATTTACTAACCACTGAATTGAATTGTTCGCCTTTTATTACAGATATAAAGCAAAGACTATGAAGAGGCAATCATTTCTGCAGCTATCACACTTCCAGTAACATATCTCTTGTGGTTTAAATAACAGATAGTTTAAGTGTTTTTCCATTACCTTTGTGTAAATGAAAAATGCATAAAGTATTTTAACAAGGCAAAAGTAATCCAAGGAGATTGTTATTTTGTGTTACAAATTAGGTTATTTCTGTCATAAAATTAAAAGAAAAAAATCAACGCAAGGACATTTCAGCTTAATATCATTTACCAAAAGGAACATGTAGCAGATTTAATGAGCTAGCAGGTCACCTGAATCCAGCTGTTTCCAACCAGTTTTATGAAACAGAGAATGCAGCTAGCGGTAGGAGGTAAGCATTATTACAAGCTCTCAAGGAGTTACAAAATCGATTTCTGCTTGAATGAATTAATTTAGATTATCAATTTATAACCAGCCTCACGCATCCCATCAACTCAACAATTCGGCAAACGATCAGAGTCAGCCCTTGCGAGAGCTTAACAATTAGAGAGATCTCCAATTACTACCCTGCCTTTAGTGATAAGTTGGTTACTTTGACAGGAGGAGGAGAAGGGATGTTTGCCTAAGGATTTGGATGTGTGAAGCATAACACCTGAAAAGGCAAAAAGAGCATCTTTGGCTAAGTGTCCCTGTTTAGATATGTGACTGTTAGCTACTGAGACTTTGAGACTCATGTACTGCTCAGCTTTGAACGAGTGACTGTCTCTCTGAGCCACTTCAAACATCAAGGATATACCATGTGGTTCAGCTTCAGCAGAATGGGGCCGGGAGAGGCCTCTTTTTCTGCCTGGGAGGCGGACCTGGGTGTTTCCACCCAGGTCCACCCTTGCATTATGCCCGCCCCCCGAGCCCTGATTGGTCCTTTTGAACTGGGGGGTGGGCCATCAGCGGCCACATGGCTGTAGGAGCATGGGAAGCCTCGCCTCCACCTGCCATGTGCTGCCCTGGGACCCGGTGGGCTCTGCTGCTCCCTGCTCCCTCTCCTCCCCGGCCCCACCACCCAGCTTCCCAGCGCCGGGTCAGGTGCACCCCCTGGCACATGCCTGCAAATGGGGGCTCTGAGCCCATGATTTCATAGAACCATAGTACAAATAAATTAGGTAAAAACTGTAGAGCAGTTTGTAGGTCCAATCATGACATCCTGACACCTGAGTCAGAAAATCCAAATGACGTACATCTCCTACAGTAGGAACAAATTACATAGCTAACCCTTTAGTATTAGTTAATGAGGCCAGACTTGCAGAAATGAAACGTAATAAGAAAGGAGATGTGGTGATGTGAAAGAACTCTGTTTGAGATCCTGGAGAGCCACTGCCAGTCTGAGTAGACAATACTGATTTTGATGGACCAAGGGTCTGATTCAGTATAAGGCAGCTTCAAGTGTTAAAGTGTTCACAGGAGAGCCTTTTTAGTCTTTAGCTTGGATCAAGAACACCATTTTCATGGGAGCAAGTGCTCCCCTCCTGCCTTGTTTCTGGAGGTCCCCAGTAACAGGATTCCAGGAGGCATTTTGAGCTGCCATGGGTGGGGGTGGGGGGGGAGATAAAATTGCTCTGTGGGAAGAAATGTTTGTACCCACAGAAATGATTTTGATGAAGGAATAGAGGGGATGCTTATTAAATTTGCAGATGATACTAAATTATGAGGAGTAGCAAATATGGTATAAGAAATAGTCAGGATACAGGATGATATTGACAGGCTGGAAAACTGGCCTAAAACTAATTAAATGAATTTCAATGGAGATAAATGTAAAGTTCTGCATTTAGGTAGGAAAAATCAAATGCACAATTATAGGATGGGAGATCTAGGGGTCTTAGTTGACCATACACTGAACATGAGTCAGTAGTGTGATGCGGTAGCTAAAAAGGCAAATGTAGTTTTGGGCTGCATCAAAAGAAGTACAGTGTCCAGGTCATGCGAAGTGAAAGTAATGCTTTACTCTGCTCTGGTTAGACCTCCCCTAGAGTATTATGTTCAGTTTGGGGCACCACAATTTAAAAAGGATCAAGACAAGCTGGAACGTGTCCAGAGGAGGGGAACGAAGATGGTGAGAGGTCTGGAGACCAAATCCTATGAGGAAAAGTTGAAGGAGCTGGGTATGTTTAGCCTGGAGAGGAGACAACTGAGAGGTGATAAGATAACCATCTTCAAGTACTTGAAGGGCTGTCATATAGAGGATGGTGCTGAGTTGTTTTCTGTTGCCCCAGAAAGTCGGACCAGAACCAATGGGTTGAAATTAAATCAAAAGAGTTTTCGGTTAAACATTAGGAAGAACTTCTTGACAGAGCAGTTCCTCAGTGGAACAGGCTTCCTCAGAAGGTGGTATGCTCTCCTCCTTTGGAGGTTTATAAGCAGAGGCTAGATGGTCATCTAACAGCAATACTGATTCTGTGAACTTAGGCAGATCATGAGAGGGAGGGCAGGAAGGGTTGCATCAGTGCTTGGCTCTCATGGCCCTTTCTTTCTTGCCCAGGGTAATGCTGAACACACTCTGATGTCAGGAAGCAATTTTCCTCCAGGCCAGATTGGCCAGGGATCCTATTGGTGTTTTTGATTTGGGGTTGGTTGGTTTGTCCTTTTCAACTCAGATTTTATGATTCTATGTTCAATGTTCTTACAGGGTCAGCTCTTGCTGTTTTTCTCAGAAAACAGCAACACATTTTTTTGTGTATTTATCATTACTTTTATCATGTATTGTTGAAAGCAGCCTCTTGAAAGCACCATTTAGTTGGCATTGTCCTACCAGTTCCACAGGCAGAGCATTCAAGACAATCTACACATTGTAAGACACACACTGCATATATTTTTACTTACCTTGTATCTTTTCAGTTGGTCTGGAAGGTCACATACATTATCCTCAATAGTTTTTGTTTAATTATCCCAGAACACTGTGATAAAGCTTTAAGGTAGGTTAATGTGGGAGAAAGCCGGACAAGTCCCATCATTTTCATAATAACAAACTGTAATTTGTCAAATATATGTTTCACTGTTTTTTTTATTCTACGTTGGCAAAGCTTTTGAGTGCAATCTCCGATGCTTACCTTTACCGCATCTCCCCGTGATTGCGAAGGTTCCCTCTCCTAGCTGCATTGCAGTGAAAGAGAACGAGCTCCTGGCAGCAGGCTAGGATGGGCAAATGACCTCAAAATGCTGAGGGCCTATAGCTGCGGTGTTCCACATTATTGATAGTAGCAGAGATATTGACAGTCTGTGCTTGGAAGGAAAATAGGAGTTTGATATGACATATTGTGTGTCTCAGCAAGACTCATAAATAATTTTGACAAGTTTTTGTATGCATGGGAAAGTCCTTGATTCAGCCTCCCATAAAAATAAACTTCTATTATGGAATGTATTTGTCAAGTGGCTGTGTGATGGATGGAGCTGCGTTTACCCCTTGGCAGTTCGATGAGTTTTAGATGCACAGCTTACCAGAGAGGATTTACGGGCAGTAAGGAAATAATTATTCAGTATGAAATACATAATTCTTGTACCTGAATTTTCATTTTTTTATTATATTTTGTTTCTGTTGTGTTGCCGTTCCTCAGGACAAAAAGCCCTGCTGTTTTACATGGGAGTTATTGTTCCTTCTTTGATTTCTGCGCGAGCTGATTTGATCACGCTCAGGTCTGCTTTGAAACTTGGCTTGATCTGTATTCTGCTAATTGAATTTAGGCCTATATATGCCTCCTTGTGTCATCAAATAAACTTGAAGATTACAAGCAAAAATATCATGTTGCTTAAATTAACCCTTCATATGTTTTATTTCAGGATTTCTTGATAAGAGAGGCTAAATAGCTTTCTTCTCTGCTAGCAGCTGTCTAGTGTGGGCAACCACTGCTTAATATTTGTCCGATGCCAACAGTTTCCTGGGTATCGTTCGCTTGTTTTTGCCTTTGTTTGGCAACAACATAGGACCTCAGACTATTTACTGACCTTCTTACAGGGGGTTGGTGATCTTCCATGGATTGGGTTGCCAGCTCCAGGTTGGGAAATACCTGGAGATTTTGGGGGCGGAGCCTGAGGAGGGAGGGGTTTGGAGAGGGGAGGGACTTCAATGCCATAGAGTCCAATTGCCAAAGCGGCCATTTTCTCCAGGTGAACTAATCTCTGTCGGTTGGAGATCAGTTGTAATAGCGGGAGATCTCCAGCCACTACCGGGAGGTTGGCAACCCTGTCCATAGACCTTCTTAACCTGGAACAGGTGAGGTTTGCAAACTGCAAGTTCTCTCACCCTGCTTCTGATCTGCTTTGGTGCAGACTCAGAATGTGTTGATGTTAGGGATAGGGTTGCCAGGTCCCTCTTCGCCACCGGCGGCAGGTTTTTGGGGTGGAACCTGAGGAGGGCAGGGTTTGGGGAGGGGAGGGAATTCAATGCCATAGAGTCCAATTGCCAAAGCGGCCATTTTCTCCAGGTGAACTGATGTCTATCTGCTGTAGATCAGTCATAATAGCAGGAGATCTCCAGCTACTACCTTGAGGTTTGCCACCCTAGTTAGGGAGCTGCCAGTAAACGCTTGATCTTGCCACCGTCTGGATCCATTCTGGCTTTTCATGGGTGTGTTGGTAAACTGCAAATGTTGTTCCCCACCGCCCTTTCTGTTTTGCACTCCGTGAGTTAACATTTTACTTCTTTGGGCTTTTCCCTAGCCACTCACTTCTCTTTTTATGGTCTTTCGTCGTATATTGCTCCATGGTGCCAAACTCACAAGATGTGGCCTGTAGCTTAGAGATTTGAGGTGAGGCAGCAGGAGGGTTTGGGCTGGCAGCCAACCGAAGTCATCACTGGGGGAAAGTCCAGCTTTTTCTTCTAAGCAGAGCATCATTTCTCTTACATACAAATAACTTATCTGGGAGAGCTCGGTAGAACAGCATTTAGTAAAAAACCTCTTGTTACATGTGCTACAACTGAAGGTCTGTTGTGTCCATTTCAAGCCTCCCTTCTGGCAGATGTTTATAGCACAGCCATTAGAACATTTTTTTTTTTTTGTTTAAGACCTGATTTCCAAATCCCTTTCCCAGCAGAACTTACATTTTTATACTATTTCCATTAAGAGTAGTTAATTTGGAATTTTTGGGTACTGAATGAGGGTAAGTGAGGTATAATTTCAACAACTTTTTGGCCTTTGTTTTACTGAGAGTTTGGAAGAAAGCTTTTAAAAATGAAATTAAAAGGCACTTTGGGTTGTCTTTCTATTCCTGCCAAAGTAAGTCTATTTGTAAATATATGAAAAGCTCTCGGAATGGAATTTACTTCGCTTTTTCACAACCAGAACTATATAAAGCTTACTTCTTCTCATAAGAGTTATTTGAGCAACACTTTTAATACATATCCCAGGGGGCAATCCACAGATATAGCAATGCAGTTCCAGAATAAGCAATCTGCATTAACAGTATCTCAGTGTCTATTGACACATAATAGTTTTGACATGTTGTTTTTTAATGGATATTTACATCCATTTCAACATGTAGTGTTTTAAGATTTTATTTTCCTAATATCTCCAGGCAACTTCGTTTCACTTTCCTAGCACTTCAAGGGTCTCCCAAAATATAATGCAATGCAACTCAAAGCACAAGAGAGATACAAACCAACTAAAAGATCTGTACACATATAATGCAGTCTTGTGATCTGTTATGCATTCAAAAGTTCACTTACGTGTGATATAACTGGCCACCAAATCACATTCAAAATTTCAGATGCATTTCATGTAAAATTGCAAATAAATAAATAAATCACTGTATGCTTCCCATTTCTTTGCCTTGTGTAATCTTTATTGTTTCACATTCAGAATAGTTATTTAGCTTAGAATGGAATGCATGCTCACTGCACCTATGGAATGGAATTTTTGTGTGGGAGTGGAGATGCATATTTAATACTTGACTTAAAAAGAAAAATGGATTCAGTGACATGAGCAATTTTAGAAACATATGATTCATGCAAATTCAGGTAAGATTTTTGTAGCTTAAGTAAATTTGTAAAAGTCTTAATTCTCTTAACTCAAAATTTTTTATGCTAGAATGTCAGCTTTGTTGTCTGTTTGAGAAGCCAAATAAGTTGGGTCCTTCTTCCAATCAGAGATGTAGAGATGATATATTTTCCCTCCTTTATGTTGTCTTCAAGCTAAGAGTGCATACTGTTGTAAAGGCCTTGTCTGTATTTAAGGAACATCTTATCAGTGATTGCTATTCTCTAGCACAACTACTAGAAGGGTCTTGGACATTCTGGCATTGACCTTTAAAGCCCTGACTGGCCTGAAATCTGGATATTGTAAGGATTGCCTTCTCCCATTTAGTTTTCCATGCACTCAGAGGACAATTTCAGTTCTTGAGAGCCAGCATGGTATAGTGGTTAGGAGTGGTGATCTCTAATCTGGAGAACCGGGTTTGATTCCCCACTCCTCCACATGAGCGGTGGACCATGCCCAGAAGATGGCCCAGCTGCCCTTCCTCTCATGATCTGCCTTAAGGTCATAGAATCAGCATTGCTGACAGATGGCCATCCAGCCTCTGCTTAAAGACCTCCAGGGAAGGAGTTTCCCACCACCCAAGGAAGCCTGTTCCACTGAGGAACCGCTCTGTTAGAAAAGTCTTCCTAATGTCTAGGCAGAAACTCTTTTGATTTAATTTCAACCCGTTGGTTCTGGTCCGACCTTCTAGGGGAACTGAAAACAACTCAGCACTATCCTCTATATGACAGCCCTTCAAGCCTCTTCTCTTTCTTATTCCACCCCTCTCTTTCCCTGGCACAAACTTCATATCAGCAGAGTAGTTAGCATCCAACCTCTGTAATGCAGAAGGCAAAATGGTAGGCTGCTCTTGCCCGTCTGGATATAGTGCTACTTTCTTGATCATGCAGTTTCTGGGATTATACTAGATTGCACTTGCTTTAGATTGAATTTAAGATTCCTTTTCATCACTTTTTGATACATTGAAATTAAACAGCACGAGAACATGAAACATCTTTTTCCTTCCACAGAGCCAACTGTGTGTATATAAAAATCTAACATAACTAGGACTAACCAGTCTTTTGTATTCATTCAAAGGCCTCTGGCATGCTGTGGTGTGCCAGAGTGGGGAATGGGTTCATTCTGGGTACCTGGAATCTCTATCGCCTTAAATATGTGATCCAAATCCAAATGACACTACTGGGAGGCATTTCTGGTTAAACATTCTCAAAATGTAAAAACTAAGAAAAAAAATAATGATTAGCATAAATCCATCAGCAAAAATATAGTGATCAAAGGAGAATGGGTCATATTATTTCACTTATCACAATTTGTTGACTGCTACAGTCAGTCATCTTTTTCTTGACCGGTTAAAAACCGTATCAATATTGCTCACAAATGAATATCTTTATACAAAAATATATCTTAAGCAAACTGTCCCTTGTGGAGACAAAAATTAAAGTTGAACAAGAATGTTCCTTTAATCCTTTCTCAAGATGGATGTGCAGTTAGCCGACATCACACAGTGGCAGCTTAGAACCTCTCTATATCAACATTATTAATGGTGGTTAATACTTCTGGTATTCCATCAAAGAATCAACTCCCATTAAAAGAGTTTGTTTCTGTAAGTGCCACAGTAGTTAGTAATAGTCCTGATGCCAGCCTCTGGATGGGACCTGGGGATCCCCCAGAATTACTGCTCATCTCCAGACTACAGAGAATACTTCCCCAGGAGAAAATGGATGCTTTGGAGGGTAGACACTATGGCATTGTACCCCACTGAGATTCCTGTCCTCCCCAGAGATCCAGGAGTTTCACTTCCTGCATCTGGCAAACCCCACCCCCCCATCCCCTGCCAGTGACCAGAGGGGACCTGGCAACCCTAGTAGTAGTAGTAACTGTATGGTGTGCAGGAGACAGTACATTTGACTAAATAACCATGCAGTAAATATTTATAGGGAGGGAAGGCAGCATGGTACAGCCCTATCTCGTCAGATCTTGGAAGCTAAGCAGGGTCAGCTCTGCTTAGTATTTGGATGGGAGACCACCAAGGAATACCAGGGTTGCTGTGCAGAGGAAGGCACTGGCAAACCACCTCTGTTAGTCTCTTGCCATGAAAACTCCCAAAAGGGGTCGCCATAAGTCGGCTGCGACTTGACAGCACTTTACACACACACACACACACACACACACACATATTTATAAAGGCGGCAAAGTTAATTACCTTCAGGTTAGTCATGGGTTGGCCATTAGTTACCCCTCCATGGCTACTGCTAGTCGTGCTAGGAAAAACAACGTTTTTCTGCATTGACAGAATTATCGGTCTACAAATGCCAGCAACACTGTCCCTATACCATGAGGGGATTTTCATTGTGTATGTCGGTCCATTTTTATATCCTGTTCCCAGCCCTAATGTTTAAATTCCACAGTTCATTATTTTACTTGCACCACATTTGATGGTGTAAAGAGTTTCTGATTTAGATAACAGATGGTGTGTAACAGGCATTATTTTATAAACAGCTATATGGCATGCAGAATTTATGCTGCTATTTGGGCTATCAGTGATCCGACTTACTGATGATATTTCCATGCCTGTGTGAAAGAGCAGCACCAAAATCATGGAGTTTTAAACTAGACGTATTAAGCAATAGTAATGCTGAAAAATCAATAATAAAACATAGGTGGTTGTTATAGCTAATTTAATTAAGTCTGCATCATGTGTAAAATTGCTTTTAGAAGTCAAGTTATAACTGGTTGTTCCTATTGAAATGTAGCTCTCGTATACCATGTGAAAACACAGCGACACACAACTAGCTATAAAAAATGAAATATTCCAACATATCCAATATATCTGTGAATAAATGAGATGTGCAGAAGTAAAAGGGGAAAAAACAACTTAGAGTTGTCTAAAGAATTACATGAAGATAATAGAGGGGGATTTCCCCCCCTTTTATTGATTATTCCCAGAACTTTAAGTTTCACAGTTAGATTGACAACTGAGTTATTTGCCCATCCCCAGTGACTGACAACAGATAATGGAAAGGCTTTTACCATGATATAACAGCACAGAATAATTTCTAATTTACTACTGTAGTTCTCATCAAAAGTACCTCAGCAAAAACACTAGATTTATCACTTCAATTACTGGAATTTCACATTTAGTTTAAAGAGACATGTTTCTATAATGTGACAGGCTTTACACATTCTGAACTTATTCAGACATTTCAGCTATCAGAATAATCAGGCAAAGATATAAATGAAAGCAATTGTTTTAGTTTTATAACTTTCAGTTCTGTCTGCTTGGCAATGAATGAAATGGGGTCTAAGCTAGTCTTTGCCAAGATTAAAGAGGCATGTTTTCAAACTGAAATTGTTTTGCTTTTTAATTAATTTATTTTTTTACAAATGATTATCTGTTTTGGAATATCTACTAGAATTGGATACATAAAGCCAGAAGTTCTAGTAGATATTCAAAACAAATAATCAAAATTTGGTCAAATAGCCATGGAGTATACATGGAGTGTTATCTTGACGATGGCAGCCCCATCCATTACAGTTATATTGTTAGGATTGCCAGGAAGTGCTGGTGGGTAGAAAGGGAGTGGGACTGGTTGGGTGCATGCTGGCATTCTGCTGGTGTGCTGATGTCACTTCCAGTGAAACTTGGGAGTGATATTTTGTGACACTCTAGGATTTTCAGAAACTCTGATTTTGCCTTAGAGGTTTTTGGAAGTCCTAGAGTATACCATGGTGTCACTTCCTTTTTTCACTGGAACAGATGTCAGTGTACTAGTGTGCCACTGCCATACCAGTCCTACCACCTAAATGCTTCCAGGGGTTCCTGACTGCAGCTTGGCAACCCTATGTACTGTCAAAAACAGTTATGATTTAGATCATATGGTTGAAGCATGTCAGATGCATGTGCTAGTATAATTAATTCAGGTGTGTTTGTGTCCATCTCTCTACGAAATACTATTCATGTCAGGCTTCATGGCAACACAGCTGTAGAAACAAACCTTTGCCATATTCCTTTTTAATTCCATCACCTGTTTTGATTTAATATGTAGTCTACCTTTGAAATTTAGTCCTTCAAGCCACAAGTGTATTTCAGGTTAATTAGAGACAAACTACATTCAATCTTGGAATATTAAGACTGAGGGGTTGCTTCAATCTTGGAATATTAAGATTGAGGTGTACAACTTGTTTAAAAGGGATAGATTGATAAGGAGGGGGGGAGGAGTAGCACTGTATGTCAAAGATGTGTACACTTGTGAAGAAGTACATGAATCTGAGCATGGTAGTTCAGTCGAGACTCTATGGGTAAACATAAAAGGAATAAGAAATAATCGTGATATTCTCGTGGGGGTCTGCTATCGACCAAACCAGGCAGAGGACTTGGATGGGACGCTCCTAGACCAGATCACAAAGTTCTCAAAGAGAAGGGACATGGTGGTCATGGGAGATTTTAATTACCCGAATATCTGTTGGAAGTCCAACGCTGCTAAAAATGCAGGATACAATAAATTCCTGACTTGTCTTGCTGACAACTTCCTATTCCAGAAGGTGGACAGGGAAACAAGGGGGTCTGCTATCTTAGACTTGATTCTCACCAACAGGGAAGAACTGGTTGATGAGGTTAAAGTAGTAGGCACCCTGGGTAGTAGTGACCACGTACTCTTGGAATTTACAATCTTGGGGAGAGGAAAATCTGTACATAGTCAGACATGTAGGTTGGACTTCAAAAGAGCAAATTTCAACAAACTTAAACTTATGCTAGGTAGAATCCCATGGTCAGAAATACTTAAGGAGAAGGGAGTTCAAGAAGGGTGGGCATTTCTTAAAAATAAAATACTGAAGGCGCAATCCCAAACCATTCCTATGAGAAGGAAAAATGGGAGGAGCCTAAAGAGGCCAGGGTGGCTCCATAAACAGCTTTTTAAAGAGTTGAGAAATAAAAAAGACTCATTTAGGAACTGGAAGGAGGGCCTTATAACCAAAGAGGAATATAAGCAAATAACTAGTGCTTGTAGGGAGAGTGTTAGGGAAGCTAAAGCTCAGTATGAACTTAGGCTATCGAGAGATGCTAAACCCAACAAAAAAGGGTTCTTTTCCTATGTACAGAGTAAGAGTAAGAACAAGGACAAGATAAGCCCATTGCATGGACCAGAAAGTGAAATTGTAACAGGAGATGAAGAGAGGGCAGAACTCCTCAATTCCTACTTTTCCTCAGTTTTTCTCGTGAGGGAAGAGGTGATCAACGTGGCATAAACAGAACATGTGATGAGGGAAGGGATTTGCAGCCTAGAATTGGCATTGGGGTAGTGCACAAACATCTGGTTTCTTTAAATGAAACAAAATCCTCTGGGCTAGATGAATTGCACCCAAGGGTACTCAAAGAACTTGCAGTTGTAATTTCGGATCCTCTGTCCATTATTTTTGAAAAGTCTTGGCAAACAGGTGAGGTGCCAGAAGATTGGAGGCGGGCAAATGTTGTCCCCATCTTCAAGAAGGGGAAAAAGGAGGATCCGGGTAACTACCGACCCATCAGCTTGACTTCTATACCAGGAAAAGTGTTCGAACAAATTATCAAACAGTCCGTCCTTGAGCATTTAGAAAGGATGGATCTGATCACTAAGAGCCAGAATGGGTTTCTCAAGAATAAGTCATGTCAGACTAATCTTATCTCCTTTTTTGAGAAAGTTACTACCTTGCTTAATCAGGGGAATGCTGTAGACATAGTTTATCTAGATTTCAGTAAGGCTTTTGATAAGGTTCCACATAGTATTCTAGTTGACAAATTGGGAAAATGTGGGTTAGATCCTATTATTGTTAGATGGATCTGCAACTGGTTGACAGATCGTACCCAAAGAGTGCTAGTTAATGGTTCCTCGTCCACTTGGAGAGAAGTGACTAGTGGAGTTCCTCAGGGATCTGTGCTGGGCCCTGTATTGTTCAACATCTTTATAAATGATTTGGATGAAGGAATGGAGGGGATGCTTATTAAATTTGCAGATGATACTAAATTGGGAGGGGTAGCAAATATGGTAGAAGACAGAGCCAAGATGCAGGATGATCTTGACAGGCTGGAGAAATGGGCTAGAACTAATAAAATTCATTTCAACAAAGACAAATGTAAAGTTCTGCATTTAGGTAGGAAAAATCAAATGCATAATTATAGGATGGGGGAGACTTGTTTAAGCAGTAGTGTGTGTGAAAAGGATCTTGGGGTCTTAGTAGACCAAACACTGAACATGAGTCAGCAGTGTGATGCTGTAACTAAAAAGGCAAACACATTCTTGGGCTGCATCAACAGAAGTATAGTGTCCAGATCACGCGAAGTGATGGTATTGCTTTACTCCGCTCTGGTTAGACCTCAGCTAGAGTACTGTGTTCAGTTTTGGACACCACAATTTAATAAAGATGTAGACAAGCTGGAACGTGTCCAGAGTAGGGCAACAAAGATGGTGAGGGGTCTGGAGACCAAGTCCTATGAGGAAAGGTTGAAGGAGCTGGGTATGTTTAGCCTGAAGAGGAGAAGACTGAGAGGGGATATGATAACCGTCTTCAAGTACTTGAAGGGCTGTCATATAGAGGATGGTGCTGAGTCATTTTCTGTTGCCCCAGAAAGTCGGACCAGAACCAACGGGTTGAAATTAAATCAAAAGAGTTTCCGTCTAGACATTAGGAAGAATTTTCTAACAGTTAGAGCGGTTCCTCAGTGGAACAGGCTTCCTTGGGAGGTGGTAAGTGCTCCTTCCCTTGAGGTTTTTAAGAAGAGGTTAGATGGCCATCTGCCAGCAATGCTGATTCTGTGACCTTAGGCAGATGATGAGAGGGAGGGCATCTTGGCCATCTTCTGGTCACTAGGGGTGTGGAAGGGGGAGGTAGTTGTGAATTTCCTGCATTGTTCAGGGGGTTGGACTTGATGGCCCTGGTGGTCCCTTCCAACTCTATGATTCTAATGTATTGGGGGGATTGCCTCTACACAGAAGCTTCACAGTAGCAGGCAACCTTGTATGTTAGGAACAGGGGTTGTATCCTAGGACAATTATTGTTGTTGTTGTTTACCAGAAACAGAGCTCTGATTTGAGTCTCCCTAAAAGTGGAGGTCATGCTGTTGTTAGCTATTTTGAACAGTGGTTGCCAGCTGATTTGTAATTTATACCTTCATAAACATAATGGCTCAGTAGTAACGTCTGAGATAAGAATGTGCATCTTTAAGGAGTGCTTTCAAACAATTAGATCTGACAGGCATGCGCCGTAGCAGATGTTAGGAAATCTTGGGGTAAAACTGAATGGAATATTTGAGAAAACTGAGATAATTTCAGTGGCAAAAAATTTATTTTACAAAGTGCAGTTGTAAGACATCAAGTTCTCAAGACTGATGGCAGAATTAACAAAAAAAGCAGACCATCTGCTTCAATAATTATCTGGAAATACCCATATTCTTGGATTTGTTTTAATACCACTTAGCTTTATTTTATCAGTGTTTGCACACCAATGAGACTAGATTTTGCAATATGAAGACTCATTCCATCTGATCATTTAAAAATGTGTTTTTGCATGAATAATGAATCTTTGAATTGTTACTAAACAAGCAAATTATTTGCGTATGTGTCACTTTGGTTATCAAGTTTGCACATGTGACAGCTTCAACAGCCGTCATGTAAAATGCATAGCGCTTGTAACCATATGTTTTTTGCTTGACAAAAAGCTGAAACTCGAGATCAATTTTCAATATGGAACGCACAAATTAACACTTTGAAACTCACCACAATATGTACAGCTTGGCAAAATCTGCAGAAATAGCACGTTTCTCGATATTAACTGATATCTTTGGATTCGACCTTAAGGTATTCAATCATTTTGATTAAAAGACTGATTCCTCATAAAACTACAGTCTATTGGAGGCGCAAAGCCAATGACATTTGAGCATTCATATATTTTCATAAACTTTGAACAATGTCAGGGAGACACCTCTTCAATCTTGGCCACACAACAGCAGGGTATTCAATCTTTCTTTAGCTTAAGACAGAAAATTTGAATATCAGCATAGGGTTATTAATGTGACAGTTCACATGCCATGCACTGTGTTGATTCTGAGGAAGCAAATCTGTGGAATATATATAGTGTGTGTGCTTTGCGCTCATATGCAAAAATAATAATAATAGCCTTCTCTTTTTCAAAATGTAACTGATTAACCAGAACGCTTTATATATAAAACATAAAAAGAACCAGCATCAGGTTGCATATGGCAGAAGTATGATTTTCATACTATTTCATCGCCTATTCATACTCTTTGCTGCCTATTAAAAGTTGTAAACTACACCATACAATTGTACATAGTACATTATTGTGGGATTTTTTTGGTATGGTGTCCTTAATAAACAACCTCATTAAAAATGGCTGAGCTGTACAAAATTAACTAGTTGACTTCTTATTTCTTTTCTCTTGCTGCTGCTGCTGACTGAATTAAATGCATCAGACTGAGAAAGAATCCGCATGCTCATGCCTTTTTCCTGAAATTGAACTTTTGACTTAACATAATCGTAGTATTATATATTACCTCGTACTGCAGATGAGATGTCTCGTCCTCAAAAACTTCACTGTAAATGACAAAATATGTTGCAAAGTATGATATATATTGGTATCTCCCCTGACGTATCTATATGATATATATTGGTATCTACCCACTGGTTATGTATTTAGTTAGTTACTTCCCATTTAGTATGCTGTTCTCCGAGCAGAAACCAGATGGGCTGTAGGGGAGGGGGGGAATGAGCCGTTCTGTCCGGCCCAAACAGCCAACATGACAACACATTGTTTAGGTAGGAAGACAGTGAGGTACGTGTGCTAATGTATTATAACGCTCCCACAGGTGTCTCAAACATGTTCACAACTGTAACCTACCAAGTTCAAAACTATTACGAAAGCTATCAGGGTGATAGTAGGATGTTCAATTGTGGTCGTTTTGTAAGAGTGACGTATTAGCAATCTTTGTGCACTTTATAAAGTTCTAACAATATTTTAGCAAGTTTAATAATCTTACATCTCCTGTAACACCTCGGCGGCATTTTGCACATCATTGGAGAGAATTGGAAAGAAATCACTTTTAACGCTACTTTTAAACAAATATATTTCAAGGCTGAAATAGGGCAGCGGACCCATCCCTGAAAAACAAACTCTTCTGAAACAAAACATGTTGAGCAGTATAGCACAGGGCACAATACTACACACTCACAACCAGTTCTGTTGCTTGTACGTGTAAGGAGAATCCTTGTGAGCAGAAATGAATTTCAGAAATTATCATTTCACTGTGGCATTTAAAAAACAACAACTAACAGTGCAATCGTGAAGAGGAGGCCTCTTTGAATGTGGCATGACACCTGCCCCCGGCTAAATGGGCATTTACGCCAGCGCAGGGCCACTTACGCCAGCAATGGGGAGACATCCCAGAAATAGAAGTTGTAAATCAAGAGGGGAAATCTGTTAGAAGGGTAAGCCCGAAATCATAAGTATTATAAAACCTAACACATAATTAGCTAATGGCATATATTTGTTCTTGCTTATTTTGTTCCATTCTTATATAATCTGTCCTTTTCTTCAAAATGCATTAGTGATTAGAGACCTGATTTGTTTGAAAAATTTCTCACTGAACTCAGATAAGCAGCAAAAATGTTTAGATAAGCAGTGAAAAATGGAAGCTATGCTATCACTGATCTCTGAGAAGAAGGCAATAGCAACAGTAGTAGCATGAATTCAAAATGTAAAGTGCCCTTTATAACTATTGAATGAAAGCTGCTTCTCTGGTCCTTACAGCAACCTGTGGAAAATCAGTCAAATCTTACCACTTTAAAAAACTTTTTTTTTAGCTAACTAACAGGAAAGCATCTACATGTTACAGCTCAGCCCCAAACAATGAGATTACTTCTCTCCAGTTCTTATGTTTGCACTTGAGGTTCTGTAGGTAGGAAGCTTTTGGAAAGTTTTAGTTTCACTTCTAGCAGTTAAAATAAGTGCCAAAATACAGGGTACGTTTGACATGAGTTGGGAAACAGGTGTCTGACCTGACACTTAGGATCAGTGTAACTCACCTTGGAAGCATTCAGTTGCTCTGCATGGCTCCAAATGCTGTGAGGGGGGCGGTGGGGCCTTAGGCTTCCCTCTCACAGTTTCCACTGGTGAAAACATCATGGGAGAAAAGCCTGAACCCCCCTCCTCCTCCTTTTCGCAGTATTTGGAGCCACGCAAAGCAACACAACCTAGGGTTGCCAATTTCCAGGTAGTAGCTAGAGATCTCCTGCTATTACAACTGATCTCTAGCCGATGGAGATCAGTTCACCTGGAGAAAATGGCTGTTTTGGCAACCCCTATGGCATTGAAGTCCCTCCCCTCCCCAAACCCGATCCTCCTCAAGTTCTGCCCAAAAAACCTCCCGCCAGTGGCGAAGAGGGACCTAGCAACCCTAACACAACCCTTTCCAGGTGAGTTATACTGATCCTTTATGTGGCAAGTTATGTTGGGCATTCATTAGAGCGGTGGACATAATCTGGAGAACCAGGTTTGATTTCCCACTCCTACATATGAGTGGTGGACTCTAATCTGGTGAACCGGGTTAGTTTCCCCACTCCTACTCATGAAGTCTGCTGGGTGACCTTGGGCTAGTCACAGTTCTCTCCGAACTCTCTCAGCCCCACCCACCTCACAAGGTGTCCGTTGTGGAGAAAGGAAGGGAAGGCAATTGTCAGCTGGTTTGAGATTCCTTAAAAGGTAGAGAAAATTGGGGTATAAAAACCAACTCTTCTTTTTCTATATTGCTATCAGGCCTATGGGATTCAGGTTCACCCCATGGTGCAGGTTTTCTTCGGATCTGCGGAAAAATCCGCCCCCCCCATCTGTATCTGGCCCTGTGTTTTAATGTTGGTTATGTGGACCGCTTCAAGGTGAAACTAGGCCAATATACTGACATCATCATGAACAATGGGGCAGTATCCATATTGAATGAACATGGCTGGCACAAGGCTAGTGCTCTCTGGCACACAGTCTGCTCTTTGAACGCTTTTTCAGAAGCAAGAGGCTAACCCATTAGTTGCAAATGAAAGCTCAGCAAAGGAAATCTTTACCTGGCAAATAAATGGTCATCCAGTAAGAGAAGCTAACACAAATGCATGTTTTGTAAAATTGATGTGGTCTTCTCACTTGAAGATGGCTTCAATTCCAACAGTTTGATCTTCAACATTTGGTAGCAATACAGGAAAGTGGTCTTCGTCTGTACTTGTATTCAGGCAAAAAATAAATAAATTCATAGAATCATAGTTGGAAGGGACCACCAGGGTCATCTAGTCCAACCCCCTGCACAATGCAGGAAATTCACAACTACCTCCCCCACAAACCCCAGTGACCCCTACTCCCTGCCCAGAAGATGGCCAAGATACCCTCCCTCTCATGAACTGCCCAAGGTCACAGAATCAGCATCGCTGACAGATGACCATCTAGCCTCTGTTTAAAAACCTCAAGGGATGGAGCACTTACCACCTCCCAAGGAAGCCGTTCCACTGAGGAACCGCTCTGTTAGAAAATTCTTCCTAATGTCTAGATGGAAACTCTTTTGATTTAATTTCAACCCGTTGGTTCTGGTCCGACTTTCTGGGGCAACAGAAAATGACTCAGCACCATCCTCTATATGACAGCCCTTCAAGTACTTGAAGACGGTTATCATATCCCCTCTCAGTCTTCTCCTCTTCAGGCTAAACATACCCAGCTCCTTCAACCTTTCCTCATAGGACTTGGTCTCCAGACCCCTCACCATCTTTGTTGCCCTCCTCCGGACACGTTCCACCTTGTCTACATCCTTCTTAAATTGTGGTGCCCCAAACTGAACACAGTACTCTAGGTGAGGTCTAACCAGAGCAGAGTAAAGCAATATAATCACTTTGCATGATCTGGACACTATACTTCTGTTGATACAGCCCAGGATCTCATTTGCCTTTTTAGTTACCACATCACACTGTTGATTCATGTTCAGTGTTTGGTCTACTAAGACGCCAAGATTCTTTTCACACACACTACTGCTTAAACAAGTCTCCCCCATCCTATAATTATGCATTTGATTTTTCATATCTAAATGCAGAACTTTACATTTATCCCTGTTGAAATGCATTTTATTGGTTTTAGCCCAATTCTCCAGCCTGTCAAGATCATCCTGGAGCCTGGCTCTGTCTTCTACCATATTTACTACCCCTCCCAATTTAGTATCATCTGCAAATTTAATAAGCATCCCCTCCATTCCTTCATCCAAATCATTTATAAAGATGTTCAACAACACAGGGGCCATGACAGATCCCTGAGGTACTCCACTAGTCACTCCTATCCATGCGGATGAGGAACCATTAACAAGCACTCTTTGGGTGTGATCTGTCAACCAATTACAGCTCCACCTAACAGTAACAGGATCTAAATCACATTTTCCCAATTTGTCAACAAGAATATTATGGGGAACCTTATTGTGACAGGTTGCTGATGCTCTTTAAACAGAGAAAACCATCCTCATATGTATAAACTGTCCTCAATGCATGTGGCCCATGTATCTTACTTTGTGCATAGCTTTTTTATTTTCATGGTGCATTTCTTGCTGCAGTAGGAAAGGGTGAAACATCCTCCAGCTAAATTTTCCAAAGCAGCTGGCATAGCCATCAGCCCTGATATTGCTAACTTCCCATCCAGAACTGGAATTTAGAATTGTTAGAAGGGCACATAAATTATTAAGATAGCACAATGGAATTGGACAGTTGGTTAGTCTTGTAGTTTTGATAATTTTTGAGTTGTTTTCCGCTATAATAAGGACTAGAATGCTTTCTCTTTTGAAGTAGGGTATTTGCCAAATTTTCTGAAGTTTGTGACTTTATGTGACCTGTATGGAAACGTCTTAAAATGGCAACCCATGTTTATTGCAATGACTAACCAGAGGCAACATAAAACCCTCTAGTAATGTAATTATTGAGTGAACGTGTGTGTGCCCGTGTGCACACACATGCATATATGTGTGCCACACAGAAAATGTGTGCTCTAAGATTGTGCCCTTCTCCTTTTAATTGAATGAGCCCTGTGGCACAGAGTGGTAAGCTGCAGTACTGCAGTCCAAGCTCTGCTCACAACCTTCGTTTGATCCCAACGGAAGTTGGTTTCAGGTAGCCAGCTCAAGGTTGACTCAGCCTTCCATCCTTCCAAGGTCGGTAAAATGAGTACCCAGCTTGCTGGGGGTAAAGTGTAGACCACAAGGGAAGGCACTGGCAAACCACCCCGTAAACATAGTCTGTCTAGTAAACGTCGGGATGTGACGTCACCCCATGGGTCAGGAATGACCTGGTGCTTGCACCTTTACCTTTACCTACCTTTTAATTGCTCACTGGTTTCAGTTTATTTGTACAAAGGTAGCCAATCTGTGCATGATGCCCCACATGTGGCCTGTGTAATCATTTCAGTGATGGCTTTTACACCACAAAATAATTTAAATGTAAACTCATAAAGAGATCCCTTGTAAATAAATACACTAGGGTGCAAAAAAGACTTGCCGTGACTTTCTCCTCACTCCATCCACCCACACATGAGAAACTGAAGAATCTGGGGGTTTAAATAACAGTATTGTGACCTTTACAATCTGCAGACAAGTTGCCCTTGAGGATCTGAAGAAGGGAAACAATAAATACCGTGTTAGTAGACGGTGAGTGTATTCAGGCTTGTAACTACAGGTTAGCCCATACGGGCCAACATCCAAACTATTTCTTTGGCTAACACAATGAACACCTGCCTGTTTTTAGTTGGACGGTGATGGCCATCCTCAATGGTATGCAGGTCTCCTCAATGCAAAATTTTCTGACTATGATCCTTGATATGTTGGGCACCAGTTAGGCAAACAAGCAGCTACTGAGCAATGGAAATAGGTGAACCGCTTATGTGCCTTGTGACTTTTGGCCATACAGGCATTTTCTCGTGCCACACAGGAACGTAGGCCGTTGCTGATTTGTTATTATTTATAATTTTTTTTATCTACTTCAATTATACTGCATCTTTCTCCCCAATTTGGGCCCAAAGCAGCTGGCATCATTCTCCTCTCATCTATTTTATCCTAGCAACAACCCTGTGAGGTAGGTTAGGCTGAGAGTGTGTGACTGGCCCAAGGTCACCCAGCGAGCAGGGATTCAAACCTGGGTCTCCCAGATCCAAGTCTAACATTCTAGCCACTACAGTACACCTCAATGGCTTGATATGACATACAAATCATTTCTCGCAGGACTGTTTCTCTCTCCTTATTGAAAAGAGAATCGATGGATTATCTTTTCACAGAAAGGGATAATTTTTAAAGAACATGGGGTAATTTGTCAAATTATTAATTAGTTTCCTTTTGTTTTGCTAGTTTGTGTTAGACAGATGGAATTTTGATCTTTAACAGCTCCATGACTCATGGAACTGCTTCTATACTAAAATGCCATTATTAACACAACAGTAGTTTTCAGCAGTTGGTAATTATTGCCATAATTAAACATTTATCAAGAAACAAGTATTTATCATTCATTAAACTTTCATTAAAAATCCATCTCAGCACAAGCTAGATTAGCCAGTGATTTTCAAGTAAAACTTCTTTACTTCCAGCAGGAACGGGGAGGGCGCCATGCCTAAGCAACGGCGACCAAGCAACTGGGCAACAAATTGGCATTCTCTGTTGGCTTACCAGCCTTGCTGCTTCTTAGCAGCATATGGAGAGGGGGCACCTGTTGCCCTTGCCAATGGAAGCAACTGCTAACAGTGCTGCTTAAATGCATTTAGATATCTTAAATTCCCCAGGGCATGAAGTGTTTATACATATTGGGATATTGAAATGTATCATACTGAGAAGACTTCCAAATTGAACCTGCATTCTTAGCATGTCATACGGAGAAAGGGCTCTGAGTGAGTTTCGAACATATTGCTCGGACTATAAAATATGCTGTTTTCCCTCTCAAGTTCATCTTCGTGGCTTCAGTGCAGTCCCGCATGCGCAGTCCCATTCGTGTCTGCACAGAAGACCACTCGATGAACAGCAGTTACAGGTAAGTTCGACACTGTTTCCATTTCTGCTAGAGGGGAAAGTACTGCTGTCTTAACATTCAACTAAGATATATGCATTATGTCACTTAGTTTAAAAAATAATAATATTGACCTTCTGATGCATGAAACATACAAACGGTATCCACGGTTTGTTCCCTTGGTTGACTCCTTTAGATGATAAACTAAATTTTCCCCATATTTGGATTTTACAACAATTAAATTAACTGCTGCAAAATGTAGTTTGCAGAGAAATAACTAGAATCAGGTCTGATTCCATTCCACCATTGCCATCCCAATTTTGAAAGGGTTCAGATTAGCTTCTCAAACTGCATATAGTCACCTTTGTATCTTATTTCATGCCACACAAAGCAAATAACCTTTTGTGTTCCAAGAAGTGGTGGTTTCCTGGTTGGCTCTGACTGGCTTTTTTCACTTTGCAGTCCATTATTTGGTCCCCTGTTCATGCAAATTTGTGTATGGCTCTTGTAGGTTTTACAGTTTCACTCTTTTCACTGTTCTTCACTGAGTGCCAATTTGCAAAGGTTAATGTGAGTTTAGAATGGTCTATTTGCTGTGCCGGGGGGAACAAAAACAGCATTCAGTAAGTAACACTGTCTTGGAAAGCTCCATCACATACATGAAAGCAGTTCGCATCATAGCCTGTATTCAGCAACTTTGTTTGTGTTTTTCTCTTGGGCAAAAAATTTACTGTATCAGTGCTTTTATGTCACAAGAATGAATTGAATTTGTACCCTTTAGTGCAAACAACAATAGACAGTGTGGTAACCTAGTGGAAAACAAATAGACGCCCCGTCCCTGTTGGGGATTCAGAGTGGTTCAGAAAGATGGAGCTGACGGTAGAGAGGTGGCAGATAAAAACAGGCCGAAGCAGGAAAGAATCCTGCGGTCATTTATTACCATGCCATCTTCATAGTGTTTGCTGAACCAAGGTGCAGAGTAATGATTCAGACAAATGATGTTAATAATAATAGCTGGCCCTCTGGCAAAAAAAAAACTGAATACCTGGTATTGCAGTGTGAGACCTAATCAGATTCTCCAAAACTTTACTTCAAAAATGATAGAATTTTCTAACTTTAAGGTCCCCCCCCCCTGCCAATTGGTTCCCTCTAGATATGTCAGTTTCAAACAATGGAAAAGGAAAGAGGGTGCTAAGTACTTGTTTCCCCAGCAAGAGACACAGAAGTGGTCAGATGGTCTCTGCGTGCACCAAAAGCGGCTGGCGTTGTCTGTTAACTGTGCTCTGCAACCCAGAATTAACTGCTGCCATAAAAATCATACCTATTCAGTATTCAGTAGCCAAACATTGCTTTCACTTAGTCGGAAAACTTGAAGGGTTGATTAAGGATTTACACTTTTGATTAGGAACAGTATATTCCACCAATCTGCACATTTATTGCAAACCAAACACAAAACCAAATGCAGCCTACATGTCCCCTTCATTGCTACCTTTTTCTTGTCCGCATTAATTCAGTTTATAAACGGCTATATAAGTTAAGGCTATGAGTTTAAATATATGCTGCCTTTTTTTGGGGGGGGGGAGAAACCTTACAGGGCATTATTATGTTCCCCCCCCCTTAATATGTTTTAATTTATATCATACCTGTGCATTTGAGGAATATAGGGTATAATTATATTTTAATAGCTGCAGTTGAAACAGCATCTGTTTAACTCTAAACAACATCAGACTTATTAATTAGCCACATTTTGGCATCAATTTATCACACGTGCTTTGACACATTCGATACTTGAAGCTTAAACTATTGTGCGCGATGCAATAAATAAATAAATAAATGTGATAACAGAGACACCGTTATAGATCATCTGTAGGGGGAAATTATGTTGGCATGTGGGAGGTTAATGTACACACTCCAGATTCCTTTGCTTGATTTGCTATTTTCTTCTTCATAACTCTAGGTAAACAGTTTGCGCTGCCATTTTATACACAGGTTAAATGTAGTTGCAGGCTATTATACATCATTAGAGTAAGTAATATTCATTCACAGAAGAAAAATGGAAGCTTTTCACTTGTAGCCACTTGGACATTTCATTTTTCATATAGCGCACGACTGCAAAAATTAGTTGTGGCAGGCTTGATATACTTTATAGCCTGGTACCCTGAAATTAAGCAATGAATCACATCATTTTGCCTTATTAGACCTAATGCATTTTTTCCTGATGGCATATTTTGTAAAACAATACAGTTTACACAACATGTCACTGTTATCAGACCTACTAATTTCTCACTCCAGCCTTTTCAATAGCCTGTAGAAGAAACTTGAAACCACCAGATTCAGTTGCTTTCCTGGAGCAGCTACCATAGTCATGCATGATTTACATTCTAGATCGAGGAAATACATCCCCCCCACCCCCGGTCTAGTAGGTTCCATATAGATATATGGAGTGTGAGCAGGCAAGGAGACTCAGCCTTATTGGTCCTGCCTGTCCGTTACAGTCCTTCAGTCCCTCTCAATCCTGCTCCTGACTACCTCCCATGATCCTTGCAAGCTTCCCTGTAACCCCAATTCTGCCTCATTAGGCTTCTTTCCACAGTTCTCCTAAAATTGTCTTCCTTGTTTCGGTAATCCTCATTCCAAGATGTTGTCTTCTGTCCCAGATAGGGTTGCCAACCTCCAGGTACTAGCTGGAGTTCTCCTGCTATTAAAACCGATCTCCAGCCGATAGAGATCGGTTCCCCTGGAGAAAATGGCCACTTTGGCAATTGGACTCTATGGTATTGGTGTCCTTCCCCAAACCCTGCCCTCCTTGGGTCTGCCCCAAAAACCTCCCGCTGATGGTGAAGAAGGGCCAGGCAACCCTAGTCCCGAGTAGGCACCTTCCTGCAACCCCAAGTGTCTTTGATCCCATCTTTTCAGAGTCCAGTGGGTACCAAGCTGTAAGTTTAGCAGATGGCTTATGCAGCTAATAGGAATGTGGGATACACTTGTCAGGAATTTTAGTAACTCCCTATTTAGCCAAATTGGTCTGTTTCTAACCCTCCTCTACGCCATTCTCCAGCGCTGCTAAGTTCTACATGCCCTGTCATGACTACTCCTGGTTTCCTTGTGCCCACTGCCAATTCTTTTGCTGGCACATCCTCGCTTCTCTTTTCACATTCTGTTCAGCAGCACCCGTGTCAGCTACACTTAATTGAAGTCTGGGTATATAATGATTGAATGAATAGAAGCCACTGAATAGTGCTGGAGGTCCAGTGTACTATATTTAGTCCATAACAAATGTATTAATGATTATATTCAATAAATGGTAAACAGCATACATTTATTTCTGCATGGCAGCTAGCACATTTGATAACAACTATGATAATACATTAAAAGAACCTTGAAGTGCCGCAGAATAAAAAGGAGCCATAGCTGCACAGCTACGTGCAGTAGTTGTATATTTGCAATAGTTGTATACTTGCAGTAGTTGTACATTATAGCTCGAAAATTCCACCACAAAATACTCCATTCTTGAGTATGGGCACGGCTACCACTTGCCCGTGGAATGCATTAAGAACTTCTTTGGGTTTGAGAATTCTGTTAGCTGAGATATTTTGTGATAGGAAAGGATAGCATGGTACAGCAGTATCTATAAGTATTAGTGTCAAGAGGAAGAATGTCTCATTTTCCCTTTCTTCTGGGTTATTGCATAGATTACACGAAGACTGTGATGAGTTTATAGAAAACAAAGAAACTAAGAAGGGGAAGGAATATCTGAAAAATGGGAATTTCACTCTTGCCAAAAATTATTTGCAACTATTGTCCTTTGTTCATAGACGGACACATATCCCTCCCCAAGAGCATATGAATATGCATGAAAAACACCTTCCGGAACCATGGCATGTTTGTTTCTTTGGGTATAACTGAGTCATATGAGGAGTAAGTGGCTAAAGTAAAGCTGACATTCAATTTCTAGAAATAAAGTCTTGTTGAAATTACAATGTACTACATAGATACATAGATACAATGTGGACTGGTGCCATTGGTCACCCAAGGTTCATAGTGCAGAAAATCGTAGGTCACTTCTTGATTACATTGACATTGAGGTCTACATACTTTTTTTTTTAATGGAGCAAAAGTGGAAAAATGATATGCACGTGGAAGCATCTGATCTTCCTTGTTTAAATCTAGGATTGAGTAGGTACAGGGTGGACAAAATTATATATGAGGTATTCCTGGAATTTTTCTGTATATTCAATCCAAAAAATATATATGCAGGTTAGAATCTGAGTAATAAACCACTAGCAAATATTTAAGTAGACAGCAATATATATTTTGAATAAGCATCTCTTCCCACCCACCCCAATATTATTGATGCTTAGACATGCAGTTCACAAATATGCCAAACAAGGGTGATATGTTTCCCAAGGTGAATGTGAGTTGACTGATTAGTTAGTAGTTAAGCTCTAGTTTCTTGCAAATTACAGGCAGAAGGAACCCTACAATTTGTACATACTTTTGGAAGTGAAAGCTTTAGTCCCATGATTCATGAAAGCAAAGTGGTAATAATTTAAGTACCATATTTTATTTAACTCTCTGAGTTGTCAGCTGATGCCAGAAGTATTTTCACTATTTTTGGGATACTGCCTTTGGCCACCTAATTGCTTCTTAGGAAGTAAGTAAGAGGGAATTGCCTTATATAACGACATGGATTGTCTTTGGCAGCGTCAAGCCGAAGCATCAGTCAGTCCATCTGGGTAAAATCACAAGCTGACTCCGATATTGCTAAATATTTATACTGTCAAATACACACAGACATCCAGATGAAAAGAGGCATTCATTAGGAATTCTCCAGCTTGTCAGTTTAGAGATGTAGATTAGAGCAAAACCTCCCACTATGGTACTGAGAGCTCAGGAAAAGTCTATATTTAGCCATTCTGAGCAATAAATATCATCATATTGCCTCATTTAGGTAAATAGAGAATAAATATTGTCAAGATGATCCTAGAGATAATGTAAACAGATCCCTGTTCAGAGTCTGTGTTACTAGGGTAAATTCCAGGATATTGAAATGCTGATGACGCTTTCTAAGTTTAACCCTTTTCCCCTAATCTTAGCCCCCTCCTCCTTTGTGGTAACAGATTTTTTCCCCAACAAGTAAGGACAAAATGAGCAAAGGAAAGCATGATTTAAAAAAAACAAAAACCTAAGGTGATTTTGTACTGTAAGTGAATTACTGTATTATGCTAATTAGTGGTTCTGCTTTAATATATATTTTTGGCATTGCTAAAGGCAGCTGGTTGGGAAATAAAGATATCTGTAACAACAGTGAGGCTCATTCTGCAGCTTAACACGGAAAGTGACAAAGACCATCAATCATAAGAGAACATTACAGCTCTGAGATTAAGACATGATTTCAACATTATGCCAAGTTAAAACCTATACTGGAATTTATTTTATAGCCCGTCTTCCCCCCCCCCCCAAGATTACATGGGCTCTATTTGTAAGAATAGGAAAAATTGTACCTAAACAACAACAGCAACAAAAGTCAGCTCAAGGTTGGTTGGGCTTTTAACAGGTTTATTTTAATTCATTAAAGTTGGCCACTACCCTAGTGCTAGTTGTAGGAATTTGGAGTGTATTACATGCACTGATCTACATACACACATCACCCAAAAAGGCGAAGGACAGCTGACACCTAGGGTTTACTTAATTATACTAGATGATTTTTTAGATTAATAATTAACATTTTTCTTTATAACTAAATAGCCATAATTAATCAGCAAATCATAATGTGAAGACTAATTAAGTTCCAACTCAAATCTTAACAGAAAATCCATATTACTATCCAGCATCATTAATTACTCTGGTAATCAAAGTTATCTCTCCTGGGATTTGACATAAAGCTTTGTGGGTTTATAAACCAAGCTATTATCTTAAAAAATATTTTGAAAAGTAGTTTTAAATTGCATTGAAGATAACAGAAGTGCAAGGATATTTAAACAAGTGTTTGTTTCCCTTGTACTGCATTATCTGTAATCTCCTCAATTTTACCCAGAGTATCAGGGGATGTCCCCTTCCCCCCCCCCTTTGAGGTTTATACAGCTTTTATTTGGCATGTATCCATTTTTAGGTGTGTTTTTTTCCAAATTAGCTGGATCTCTTTGTGGGGTTCCCCCCCCCCCCATGGTCCTTGCAGTGCTAGTTAGCAATGTGAAAAAAAAATTAATTGCAGTGTGTCTGTACTGGCATAACATGTGCAAAAGGAAGGGGGAAAGACAAAACAAGACACCTAGATTTTGAACTGATTTAAATGGGAAAATATAGGAAGAATGCTGCTTTGTGCCTCCCCTTGAAGCTTCACCATAAAGCATTCTTCCTTTAATTAGTAAGAACACCACAAAAAGAAGCACGGGAGTGGAAAGCATTCATTTTAATTTTTAATAAATGGGAAAGGCCATGGTATTGCAAACTAAAACCTTGTCACTCCTTTTCATTTAGAATATGAAGGGTTAAACAAACCACATTTTCCAATTAGTTTTACTACCAGATCTTCCAAGAACACAGCATCTGATACTGTTCTTTTGTGTGGCAGCTGTAAAAATTCCAAGCAATTTTTACTGTCAAGGAAACTCTTGACTAAATAGAGGCTGTTAACTTAAGCAGATATCTGAGGTTATTTGGTGGCAATCAAGAACTCACAGCACTTCAGCTAATGGGTTATGATCAGAAACTGTTCCTAATAGCCAGCTAGACGGATCTGAATATGAAGATTTCTATAATTTTGTTGTCAGCTTGTGATGTACTCTAGTGCTAATTATTTGGAACAATTATGTTTTCCTAATAACAAAAGAAGAAGCAGTGAATTAAGCAGGCTTACCTTCAGATCTTTAGATAACAGTTTAAATGCACTTGCCACTAAGAAATAACATTTCTTCCCCCCCCCCCCCATGTGGGACCCTAATTACTGAAGATGCTTGTCTTTTAAAATGTTCTTCCTCTACTTCTTTTAAGCATGTTCAATGTGTCAGTTTACATTGATGAATGTACTTAGTATTTTCTCAGTCTTATGCTTATGCCCGAACCTCCCATAGACTGCTTACTTCATTTGGTTATTCAAAAACCATAATTAGTGCAGTAATTAACATGTGGATCCTTCAAAGGGAGACTGCTAGAATCATGGGACGTCGGCCGTCATTCTTACTGATGTATGGATGATAAAGAGACTTAGGTTGAGGTGACAACAGGATTTGGATTACAGCACATTAACTGAGCTGTAGGAAAATTCAGATAGGACCTCGGTCCACAGAGCCTTTCCTTTCGGGGAAAAAAAAGTAATTATCCACACTGTTTCTATAATGCATCTAGGTGTTATCCAGCATTTGCAGCTGTCAAATCATTTGTTTTAAAACGCCTTTTTATAACTTAACTTTTGAGTTTTGCACATTATTTCTTAACCAATTACAGAGCCAAGGTGCCAAGATGTTAAAAAATAATAATCTGCAGAACCATAACAGAGAGAAGAGGAGAGAGAGAGAAAAAAGGAGAGTGTCTTTGTGACAATTGATTTCAGACAATTTGATGGTAATTTTGACTTGATGTGGTTTAAAGTCTTAAAATTGCAGATATAAAGAAAAGCCCCATTTTCCCTCTGTTCCCCAGAGGAATCTTTTTGTGTACATTCCACTTTTAGTATAAGATGAATGTTCAGAGTTTTCCAAGACGAAGTGAGTTATGCATGTGAAGATGAATTTTCATGGCACCAAAGGGTGTCTGTCCTTTTGAAGTGTCTATGGCGGGCACCTATAGTAATATGAAATGGAACACGTGTTTTAATTTTTGTTATGTTCTCTGGTCTTTATCTTCCCATTACTTCCAGCCACCTTTTTAAAACAACAACAACAGAGTTTAAGTCAGTGATATGCCAAGAAAAAAAAATCTGTATTGTATCCCACAGAGACAGCTCATGGGGCTAGGTGAAATGGCCCTCTCTATGTAGGATATAACTTTATTTGCTAAAGAGGTCATTTGGAAAATCCCTGGGGGTGTTTCTGCCCTTTTGTCCCTCAGAGTAGTGAGAAAACAGCTCCACAGCAATCCGTTCTAGACAGGTGACCTTATGCCAGTTTTATACTATGAGATTTGTTTCTATTAAAATTTAAAAGAAGCTGAACAGGAGAGAGGAGACTAAGCATGGTTCTTCATCTGCAACCTCCCTACACTGTGTGAGGGTTTTACTGCTGATTTTCACAGATGCAGATTATATGGGTCGTAGGTCTTAGTGCCGATTGAATTAGCATAGCAATATTGCCTTTAATAGTCTAGGGTGACCCAAACGGCTAAAGATTTGGCTCTGTTATCCAAATCCTGGAGCTGTACATACTTGTGACCTAACTGTATGTGTCCATTAACAATATACAAGCATAATGAAAGTTATGCATACGCACAGAGCCATTCAACAACTCTATTAATGGTCATGAAATTATACATGTACATGTAAGGGAGGCGGAGGTCATATCCCAGAATGTACAGTTGCAATTTGTTTCTGAGGATACTCCTTGCTCTGGAGCTTTTTTTCCCTCCTCAGACCAAGTGAGAGTTTGTTTCTGGTTGATGTAGCACAAGATAATTGAGCAATTATACTCAACACAAGGTGTGGTTGTCACAGGATAATCACACTAGTGTGCATTATGAGTTATTCATACGGCAGCTTAGAAGTGTTTATCTTCTATGAAAAGATGCTTTATGCCATTCAGAATAAAGAACTTCCTTATTCTTTGAAATCATATAATATGTGCAATTAGTAGATATTTTTAGCTATATAAGTAATCACATTACCTCTTGCTTATCAATAGAAAGGTTTTAGATAGCATTCAAAATATGATTATAATGTATGAATAACTGTTCTGAATTCACCTCGTAATTCACAGGTGTGACCTCACTGAACATTGCAATTAATGAGTGTTATGTCATCTCCAGGAGTTATGAGATTTTCAGAGCTTTTAATTGCTTTTCAATGAAAGTCATTTTAGCAATACTGTGAATACAACCGTCCTTTGAGTATTCCAAATGAAGCCATGCTACAGACATTTTTATGTCTTCATGCAACACCCTAGTGTAGCGTGATGTCTAAGAGTATGAGCTCTGAGTTTCTGTCTCATCTCACCTATGAATTTTCTAGATGTCCTTAAGAAATTATCCCACTCACCCTGCCTTTCTGCAGCGTGGGGGGTATTAATACTGATGTAAAATACAAAGCGGTTGTAAAAAATACAGAGGGGTTGTATAGGAAGTGCTTTGAGCTGCTTTGAGAAAATGGCCGCTTGGGCCATTGGGCTCTATGGCATTGAAGTCCCTCCCCTCCTTAAACCCTGCCCTCCTCAGGCTCCACACCAAAAATCTCCTGCCAATGGCAAAGAGGGACCTGGCAACCCTAACAATAACAGTAGAATTTAAAAAATGAGGAGTCTAGTGACTCAGAAGCAGAATAATGGTATCATCCTGGTGGCAATTGTTACAGAATAAAATCAACTGGGAGTGAAGCAGTCAACTATTTGTAAGTTTCCTGACCATGAGAGGTCAGTAGTTTTAGAGTGATTTAGTAACAACTGAGATATTGGAGCAATTAACATAAAAGATCATCAGTTAACTGATTACCGTTACTAGATTTGAATGCCAAAATAAAAAAAATTATCATTTGAAAAGTAGTATGTAGTTATAATAACCCCTCAGCCTCTCCCTGGCCACCTACTAACAAAGTTTGAATCGGGTGTGCATTTCTTCTACTCAGAGAACAGGGTAGGGCTTCTATTTACTGTTTACTTGCTGAGAAAACATGTATTCCCTGCTACAATGACACCAAATTTGGGTGATCATGAAAAATACTTCCTCCTCTTCAGATGATCTTTTGTTACAACATTTCTTCTTTTTTTTAAAGTGAGGAAAATAAAATATAGTATGTAAACCAATTATTCAACCAAATTACTTTGATCAGTGGGAACTGACAATTAGTGGTACAGCCTCTCAACAGTGAAATCCACACAATAGAGCAGTCTTGAGATATTCTGTGCTAATGAAATGAATGTATTGCATTTATTTCATGCAGCAAGCACAGAGAGAGAGAGGGGGGGAATGAATAAAGTCAGATTTGTTCAACTGTTTTCTCACTCATTCCGTTCAGCATGTTAGAAGTTAATTGTTTCATTTTTCTAATTGATAGTTAATGTATTGTGACAGCTCTCTTGACAGAGCTCGAGTTGACTAATGTCAGCACTTAGAAAATATTCACAGGGGAACCTGCTGATCAGTTAATCAATGGCTGTTAGATATTTGCCACTCCACCAGACACTGTTCGGTTGGCCGATGGCTGCAGATTTGGCACCTCGGCCGGGCTATATTTCTAACACTTTGTGTTCTTTTTAATCCCCCCCCCCTCGGTATTAAATTTGCATTGTGGAATTGAATCTAAGGCACATACGAAGCCGAGGCACATACCTGAGTTTATTCCCAATGCTCAAGTGCATTGTAAGCACTCCCATAAAAAAGCTGGGAAGCTGCAAAAGCATTGTGGGTATTATCATGTAAATGAGAATACCAGCCACACCACTTTGCTTCCAAATTACTCTGCGCTAACAATTAGCTTTCAAAACAGAAGTCGTTTTTTTTTTGTCAGGCTTAAGCTTACAACCATAACCCTATACACAGTATGGGACTGGCTTTCAAAGAGAAGGGGGAGAGAGGTCATGTATGCATGGATACTTGGACACACATTCACCCCGACTTGGTTATTCCTTGGAGTTCTGCATGAGTTTTCCATCCATTAGAAATGACCTCGCTGCCAGCCCTCGCAATGTCCGGGTCTTCCCATTCCTCCGTTAATCTGGCTCTTCCTTCTCCCCTGAGCTCAGCCCAGCTGAAATTTCCAAGCAGAAGGCAAAGCACTGGACACAGAAGCTTGCTTTCTCTCACAGCCAATCACAAAGCAGCATGTAAAGAGGCGGGGATTCAAATACTTCCTCCTTCCTCAGAGTTCTTTCTGAGCAAAAGAAAGGCTTTTTAAAAACCTAGGCTTGGATTTCTCTCTCCCCACCCCCCGCCTTTCAGAGTGCTCCGTTTTTTGTTTTTTTGTTCTTAAAATGCTTTTTTATGCGGCAATTGGGTTTTGGGGGAGGAATTTTCTCTCACAGTGAGTACTGCGAAGTAAGCCAATTACAAAGCAGCATTTAAAGGGGCAGGACTTTATTTGAGTTTGGAGACTGCTGGTGCAGAGATACCCAACTGGAAAGTGTGGGTCCAGCGAGCAATGAACCTCAGGTAAAACTCCCATCCATAAATGACCAGAGAAACCTGTGTAGATAAATCATCCTGATTCAACTTTTTGGTGTTCAGGTTTTCATACAGGGAACTATAAGCTTCTCAATGTCAGAATTGCTTCTGTTTTGCCCCGAGAAGGGATACTGTAGGATTCTATTGGATATAAACACAACTTCTGTCCACACACTGGCTCTTTCTTCCCCCACCTTTTAAACCCACTGTACAGACTACTTTGGGCTGTGGTAAGATGAAGTAGCAAAGAATCTTGATTATCCTAAAGGTATTGTGTGCCTAGGATCATAAATAGGGTTGCCAATTCCGGGTTGGGAAACACCTGGAGATTTTGGGGGTGGAGTCTGAGGAGGGCGAGGTTTGGAGAGGGGAGGGACTTCAATGCCATAGAGTTCAAAGGCCATTTTCTCCAGGAAATCTGATGTCTATCGCCTGGAGATAAGATGTAATAGTGAGAGATCTCCAGCCACCACCTGGAGGTTGGCAACCCTAATCGTAAATGAAGGGCTTCAGCAACACAACGAAGGTCCCTTACTCCCTGTGCTAGTAGGGCAGCGTCTAGCGGAGCCAGCTCAAACCTTGTGGTTGCCTCAGGGACCGTTCTCTCCTGCTACCCTGGCAAAGTCCAGGAAAGTAACAGCAACAGCAGGAATGAGGGGAGACCTCCTAACCATGCCACCCCAGTAGAGTCCAAGACAGGCTCCAGAGGTCCAGCGTGGAACTGAATGCTGGCATGACTTGTGGGGGGCAGAGTCTCCTCCTGTGTAACCCTTGCAGAGTCCAAGAAGGGCTCTGGTCACAAGCAGCAACAGGGAGTCCCGAATAAGTGTGAAAAGCACACTAAATAGATTGCTGCTCTTCTCCGCTTTTGCCAGAGCGGTGTCCTACTCCATGTATGTATGTATTCACAAGTTTAGGGTAGGTAAATATGCCGCTCAAGAGATGTAACGATACCAAATCTAAATTATTATTCATTATTGTGATTATTTTTGCAGTTCCCTCTCTGTTTTTGACGCTTGGTAGAGTTACGTAAGCCGAAAGCTCCTATCCTGAAAAATTTACTGTCCAGATGTTGACGGATAGGGAGACAAAGCATGCTAGGAATGGATGTGAGGAAGGGCAATCATGCATACAGTGCAAATGGAAAAGACCCTTAAATAAAAACATTGCATACAAGCACCATCAGCTGATGTAATTAACCCCTTCTGACATTTTTCTCTCTCTCTTTATCCTTCTATGAACATAGAGACATGGGGCAGGGTGGGCATGTAGTGATGGAAATGCATGCGATGGTGGTAATGTTGCTGAGGTCTAGTGGAAAGGTATACAGTAAGTTGCACCCCTTTAGGCAGTTGTAAGAAATGCTGGACTTAAATGTTACAAGGATATTTCCTTCTGTTTAGCATGGTGTAGTGGTTAAGGCATCAGCCTAGGATCTGGGAGACCCAGGTTCGAACCACCACTCTGCCATGGAAGCTTGCTGGGTGACCTTGGGCCAGTCACAAACACTCAGCCCCGACCCTAGCTAGTATTTGGATGAGAGACCTCCAAGGAATACCAGGGGGGTGATGTGGAGGCAGGTAATGGCAAACCACCTCTGAACGTCTTGTCCCTTCAAAATTCCACCGGGGGTCACCATAAATAAGATGTGACTTGACGGCAAAAGGCAAAAAAAAGGACTAGAAATCCAAATTAATAATAAATTGCTATTTTTTTAAAAAAATCTTACAAAGTTCTAGTCTTTGTAAGATGAAGGATATCATGTTGGATCTGAGCCAGTGAGCTGTTTTTTAATGTTGTTTTATTATACCCTTAATTTGTTAGAAAATAACAGATTATGAGCTCCGTCAGGAACATTTTTTCAGATTAAAGTGTGCTTCTTTCCAGTTTAATTTTCTAGATGCCAAAAAAATACGCATCTGTGAACAGAACATGATGATTTCATTGCTTTTGTGCTCCTGTGATGTCATCTAACTAAAAAGGAATATCTGTCATTGGAACCAAAGAACAGAAGACATCTACAAAGCACCTTGTTTAATGGGAACGCCGGGCAACCAGTTGATCAAACAGAGCATATTTAAAATTGCTGGCTCTGTTTTGGGCATTCACAGCCTTAATTGGCAGTCCCTTGCCCTCTTGCACTTAAGCCTGTAGCTTCCTTTGTCTACCAGTGTGATGCAAAGTGACAGTAGTGGAGGTTTCCTAAAAAGGAAGCATGTGGGATGACAATCCCATCTGTGGCTTCCTTCTGAAACAAAAATGCCCAGTTCTGTCATCGCTGCCTTTTGTTTCTGCACGGTGCTTTCCATGTGATTATTTTTGTGAACGCTTGCTGGTAGAGTCCATAAGCTACAATTTATCTCACTGCTTGCCTTATTGTGCCCCTTGTCCCCTCTTGTCATACTTGCTTTCTCGCCAATTCGGGCTTCTTCCTTGCTTTCCTCGAAACTTGAAACCTCCCAATGCTCTTAGTAATCTTTCAAGTTTCAAGACAGCTCGCCTAAATTGTGCTATATGAATTACAGATCAAAAATAAACCGCACGGAAGCATTTAATCAGTCACAAGGAAGCAAGTGTATGGTTTGTTTTGAGTTCCAGAATCCATAAACCTGTAATGATTTTATTACATTGATGTCCGATTTAATTATTTTCACGAATGGGTGTCGCCTGCTTAATGTGCAGTATTTGCATCTGATGAACCAACAAGTTTCTACACGGTTTGTTTAAATGCTTTGTAAATTTACATTCAAATATATCAGGAATAATTCTATTTGAAATCACACAGGACTAAGTACGGTTAGTGTAAATGCATTTGAGTTGAAATGCCTGGACCAGCCCATTAATCTACGGATCTGCAATATAATTTTATTTTATTTTTCAAAGGGAATTGAAAAGGATTTTTGTGTGTGTGTGTGTGTGTGGGATGTTGTCTAGAGTATTGACATGCGGGCTTTTCATTACCACAACAAGCCCGTGAAAGGGAGAGTACCAAGGTAGACCATCAATAGCTTGTATTCTTCAGCTGAGCCCCAGCCATGGTTGTAGAGTAACCAAGTAACTGGGCCAGATCTGTAACCTCAACAATCCTTAAAAGCAAAAAATTCTTTATTGATAGTAAAAAACAAACAAACTCACAAGTAGATTAAAACGCAGTTACATAGTCATAAGGCACACTGGCAAGGAAAATAACGTCTCAGCTGGCTGGATATACTTACTAAGCTGTTACATAGCTGCTGATCCTAAAAGCTATAAAGACGAAGTCTCAGGCTGCAGAATACTTGCTGAAGTTGAAACATTGCGGAAGAAAGCAGAATAGTAAAAGGTAACTACCACGAGGCATTGCCTAACTTATGGTGAAGTGGACTCAGGTCAGATGATCTACAACTCCCAATCAGGATAATCTCCAGGGAGAAGTCTCTGGATGGTTCAAGCTGGTTTGAGCTGGAATAGGGTTCTCAGGAGAAAAGAGTGACTTCATCCCCCTTCCATCTTCCCACAGATGTGCTGACTCAATTAATTAAGATGGTCTGTGCTGGTGTCCTTGAAGTTCTATCTGTTAGGGTAACAAGGTGCAGGTGCTGCATGTTAGCACAAAGGGTTGGCTAGGCCTCTTGGAAACTGCTGGATCTAAACTTAACCACTCCAAATGGAGAATAATATTGATGTCAAAAACAAAATGGTTCTTCGGTCATCACATGCAGGAGTATTTCTGGGAATGAAAGACAAGACTGGACTATTTTGTACTGCAGGGGTTAATGACAGCACCTTAAATTCTACCTGGAGGAACTGCCAACCTGTCAGTATGGGTCACAACAAATCCATTCCCTGAGTTTGAAGTTCTTTTACTTACCACTGGGCAACCACATTCTATGCAATCTCCAGGCTCAGACGTTTTAAGGTGACAAAGGTATTGATATGCAGCAACATCTATTTAGAAAAGCATCTGTAGAAAGAGAAACAAGATTTTACCAACCTTCTACCTCTTTGCTTCCATTTTTCTAGTAAAAGCAATAAACGGTTTTTAAAAAGCAGGTGCAGATTCCATATTTAGGGTGGCCAGGTCCCTCTTTGCCACCGGCGGGAGGTTTTTGGGGTGGAGCCTGACGAGGGCGGGGTTTGGGGAGGGGAGGGACTTCGATGCCAGAGAGTCCAATTGCCAAAGCAGCATTTTCTCCACGTGAACTGATCTCTAACGGCTGGAGAGCAGTTGTAATAGCAGCAGCTACTACCTGGAGGTTGGCAACCCTATCCATATTGGCAATTGTGCCTTAAGCACACTAAGACTCTCAAAATAGTACATTTTTTGAGATATTTGATACAATCCAGTGCTGTTGGGGAGCTTGCAATTTCAACCAGGTATGATCAGAAAGCATCTTTGAAACAAATGAGGTCCATCCGCCAGCATTGTTCGGTATATTGCATTCTATGCTGGATGCATGTTTCTGATTTTGTTGATTTGACATTTAGCAGGCTTTTCTGAAGCGTTCATTGAATTAAATGATAATGTCCAGGTCATTCATGCTGTGCTTTCCAGCTTGAGCGTCGAGCTTCTGATCTGAAGGCTGGTTTCGAAGCAAGTTTTATGTGAAATCGGTACAACTGTTTTGCTGAAGCGGCACTCTTGCGTTTTTCCTGAGCTAATGAGAAGACTAACGGGAGAGAAGAGCATTTGGCTGCACTTCTATGCATTTTAGTTTCTGAAAGCTAGTTCATGTTTTTTGGGGGGGCATTTTGTTTGTTTTGCTGATCACAATTTCGGAAGTATTTGGAGGGAGGGAAGAAAAGCAAATTAATCTGTTTTCAAGTTGGGTTCAGACTAAACTGGCAATTTCCACCGAACCCCCCCCCCCACACACACACACACACGCGTACATCATTCCTTGGATTCTTCTGTCACCCAGAGCAGCATTTTGTGGCAATCTGTGGGTCGAATTGGGAGGGAAGAGGCAGGAAAGTTCATATCAGCTTGTGGGAAATTTTAGTCTAGATGCAACCAATCAATACTTTAGGGGGTAAAATATTTGTTTGTTCGAAATATGTATACTGCACCTCTCAAAGTTTTTTTAAAAATATATCTTAAATTCTGGGATATTTCCTACTTGTTAGAGAGAATTTACTAGTATAAATTTGTTTATTTTGTACAGCAAAAAATGATGACGCATAGTTAAATTGTGGAACTCCCTGCCCCAGGATGTAGTGACGGCTGCCAACTTGGAAGGCTTTAAGAGGGGAGCGGACATGGTCATGGAGGAGAGGGGTATTCATGGCTACTAGTCAAAATTGATACTAGTCATGATGCATACCTATTCTCTACAGTATCAGAGGAGCATGCCTATTATATGAAGTGCCATGGAACTCAGGCAGGATGCTGCTGCAGTTGTCTTGTTTGTGGGCTTCCTAGAGGCACCTAGTTGACCACTGTGAGAACAGACTGCTAGACTTGACGGGCCTTGGTCTGATCCTGCATGGCTTTTCTTATGTTCTCGTGTCTTCCCGATGGTAAGGAAGAATCAAACTGGCTTACAATCACCATCCCTTCCCCTCTTCACAACAGACACCCTATGAGATAGGTGGGGGTGAGAGAGCTCTAACAGAACTGTGACTAGCCCAAGGTGACCCAGCTGGCTTCATGTTTAGGAGTGGGGAATCAAACCTGGTTCTGCAGATCAGAGTCCACCGCTGAAGTATGTTAACAGCATATGCTCAAGTACGTTAACAGCACCTGCCATGATACTATGTGCACTGAGAGGAGACCCTTTATTATAGCTGATGGTTGCTTCAAGAGTATGAGTGTCTATTATGCCAAAACGTTATTTAGCAAGTAGAACAGGGGTAGGCAAAATAGCCTTTGAGCCACTTGCCAGTTTCTTATCTGGGGCTGTCACTGTGAGCTGAAGAATTGTTTTGCCTGTCTACACCTTAGGTATGGCCCACAGGAAATTAATCCAAGCATTCAGGGAAAGTGACACAACTTGCAGGATATGTTACCCACCTCTGTCCAGCAAGAGGATGCAAGTTCAAATAGCCTCCCCTCCCCAAAGTCTTTATGTAACGCAAAACAATTTGACGCTGTTTGTCTGAACAGAACCAGTGCACAGTAGGTTTGCCAGCCAGGACTAATTGGATAAGCTGCAGCAAGCATGTAGGTCCAGGCATGTGCTACTAGATGCTGTCGGACTTCATCCATTTGATTCCCTATCTTCAAAAAACAATGCTTGTTTTAGGAGAAAAATATAATTTGTCCGAGATAACGTGTCTGTTAGTTATGGCCGGCCGGAGCCCCCGTTCTATATGACCACCTTCAGCTAATTTTGTTTTTTAAAGGCATCGGATTCCATCTAAACAAACTGCTAAATGGTGTTTAAAAGCATGTCAATGTTAACGAATGTGTTTAAACACCACATTTCACAGACTGGCAGTGAAAAGACATGACAACTTGGCAAGGATTTTCACTGCTAATGCTGGAAAATCAGCTCCCCCACTTCTTGCATTTGATTGGCAGCTATTCCTAATGCTTTGTCAGGTAGCAAAGCAAGGCAGTGAAGCACCATACTCGTGGGCATGCCTGTAGTTCAGAAACACACTGTTGACAAAAGTTAATTGGGTACTTTCTGTAATGTAACATGCCTCGTTTCTTGGTATCAAGTCAGAATTTTTATGGGTCTCCCCTAGAACTAAGGGCTAATTCCTAGATGCAAAATCATTGTTTGGTTACTTAGCACTGACTCTCAGCCAAGGGAAGGAATGACCTCCCTTTTGAAGCAGTGGACTCTGATCTGGAGAACCGGGTTTGTTTCCCACTCCTACACATGAAGCCAGCTGGGTGACCTTGGGCTAGTCACACTTTCTCAGCATCACCTACCTCACAGGGTGTCTGTTGTGGGGAGGGGAAGGGAAGGTGATTGTAAGCCGGTTTGATTCTGATTCTTCTTCTTCTTCTTCTTTATGATTGACAGAATTTGAGGTATTATTATGTGATATCTATGGTGTGTTTTTTCTCAGGTTGCAGTTTCACAACTGCAACTCATCACTTCGATGTCACAACTTTTGAATTACATCTTATCAGGCTCAGAGGCAGGTCAGGCAGGATGGAAGAGTCTGAAGTCAAACCATGGATTAGGTAACTACAGGATCAGAAAGGGACAACAAGTCCACAGCCTGTGGCAGGCGTATGATAGGTCATCGGGTAAAAAGTCAGGAATCCACCATGCAGTCCAGAGAAGAGGCAAGAGATGAGGTCAAACGGTCAGGAGCCAAGAACCAGAATCAGAACAGCTATCAGTTTTCACATTATGGACTGTCTGAAGGGTCCAGCCTAGATGCAGCAGTTTTACACCTCCAGACTAGATCGTAGTGGAAGGGCCATGGCTCAGTGGAAGAGCATCTGCTTGGCCTGCAGAAGGTCCCAGGTTCAGTCCCTAGCATCTCCAGATAAAGGATGTGACAGTAGGTGATGTGAAAGACCTCGAGACCCTGGGGAGGTGCTGCCCGTCTGAGTAGACAGTACTGACTTTGATGGACCAAGGATCTGATTCAGCATAAGGCAGATTCATGTGTTCATCAGTCTGCTGCTCCCAACAGCTTTCATTGGAATCCCTCCCAGCAGGGTATATTTCTACTACTGGCCATTTTCAAGACAGCACTGGGGTGCAGAGGAAATGAGTTCATCAGCTGTCCCCTGAAGGCAAGTGACCAAGATGTTTAAGGCATCTTCTCCAGGTTTACTTTTTGTTAACCTGTCCCTCTTTCCCATTCATCTTGACAGAGCCATTAGGTCTCTTCTCAAAACGCAATTCCTTTGAGAAGGTGTTCTCTTTGTTGTTGAAAGTGTGAGGGGCATGATTTGGATTAGGGCTGTAAAGCAGGGGAAAGGAGTGGTGTACCCTTTCCCCACCATTTTCCCAATGAAAGCGGTCCCCTTGGAACTGCTTTTTGCGCTGACAGGGAAAACCTGTGGGCATCCCTAAGCTTTCTCTCTCAAGACATGCATCAGTTGGAGGGGTCATCAAGAAGTCCATAGGGAGTTAAACCCCCCCCACACACACACACACACCACAGTCCTGATCCAAACAGCCTGGAACAAAATCCAAATAGGTCACATGAACTCAAGGAGCTGCCTTACACTGAGTCAGATCATTGTTTCAGCAACGTCTGTTCTGACTGATTGAACCTGGAACCTTCTGCATGCAAAGCAGCTGCTCTACTAGTAAACCACGGCCTCTCCATCCCATAATATGTCTAGTTGTGGGGATAAGCGTATGGATTATTTTGCATTTTATTATTTCGTTTCAATAGTGGGTTTTACCACAATTCTCCTTAATAAAGTTTTCGTCTTTCACTTTTGTTACCCAAAGTAAAAGTGCTGCAACAGGGGACCTTGTATATTGGCTCTGAATAAGAGTATGCATCACATAGATGTTCATGATCTGATAACGTAATCTGAGCCAACCTAGAACAGTTTGCCTATATGACCTGAGAGGTCATATTGCCACATCACAGAGCACATTGGGATGCTACTTTCATTTTGCATTCTACTGTATTGTAATTCTCATAAAAACATTCCTTCCCCAAGTGATGCTTTGATTGTTTGGTCAATTGCTGACCTGAAAATATCCATCGAGTCTCAGTTTCTGGATTACTTTAATATTTGTTAATCATAATAATTTATAATAATTTATTATGTCCAACTTCATTCCTTTGTCCAGTTTGGCCCACAATGTCGTCCAATGCCGTCCAAAACCAATGCCGTCAAATCCCTTGCTTGATGCAGCAGCCTTACTTTGAAAGCCGGAGGCTGTTCCACAAACGTGGCAGAACATACCCCTGATAAAGGGGAACAGACATAAGAACATAAGAAAGGCCATGCCGGAGACTTCCGGTAACGAGCTGGCTCCAAGCAGTCGTCCCTAGGGAGAGCTTTGAATTGGTGTGTTTTAGCACACTAACACGGCCCTAAATAGTGGACTGGGACGCAGGAATTCCTTTGCAGCCCGAAGAAAGCGGTGTGACTCCCATACTCTCCGAGGGAACTTTTTTAAGTCCCCCGGAGGTGTGGGTGTTTGTCCCCGCTGGCATCGAGAGGAGATTGCATCGCCGCAAGCGTTTTCTTTGGCATTAGGCTTGGACCGCCATTACCTATTACCATCTTATGAACTATTTTAAAGAAGAAAAACCTCACCCTCCGAAATCTAAGCGAATACTAAGAAATACTTTTGAACTTACTGGGAACAGAAAGACGGCCAGGCTGGTGGAAAAAACTGGGAATCCCCCACGATCCCCCCCTTCATACAAGATTATTTCTGTAAAGATAGAACATTAGATAAAGTGGCACGGACTCTATCAATTTGATCTGTGGGTAGACTAAACAAATTGCACTTTGGATGGACAGCACGAGCACCAATTGGATTTTGTGACATTTGAGGGGAATGGAGGAATAAAACCCTCCCTCCCCTTGGTCACCTCACCCTTCTGGTCCTCCTGCTACGTCTTTTAAATTTTGGGGCCGGAAGACCTCCAGGAATACCATCGTACTGCAGCAAGCTTGTCGACAACGGGGAGAAGGGAAGTATTGAAACATGCACGACCGGATCTGACGCCCCCTGGTGCACCAAATAAAAGGTTTGTCATAGGAAAACTACAAAACGGGGATGACGGATGGTCCGTGGCTGTATTGTTTCCAGCTAACTTCCTACTTCCGGTTCTATGCTGACCTAGAGTGTCTGTAAAAACTTGTTGGTACATTTTTCACTTTTTTATTGAAGATTTCTGAAAAATGTTTCAGCGGTTCTGTTTATTATGAACTGTTATTTTACCACATTTTGGAAACCTGGATTTTTAAGACCTCCCAAAACCGCCAAAAATAGAACAAGAACTTTTTGGATTACAAAATATCACAATATTTTCAACTTGATGTACCCTCGCAAGTAATTATGGAAAAAATAATTAAAGACTTGCTGGTTCAGCAAAATGAGATATCTGCAAGACAGCACAAACACCTGTTACAACAACAGGAGCAGTTATTAAAACAGATGGAACGAATTATGAATATGACGAATACCTTTATCCAATCAACTACTCAAATAATGAAGGAGGAAGACCTCACAGACTGGGTGCCTTTGGATGACAAGATACATGAAGGACAGAAGAATTCTGTAGAGGAACTGGGAATCTTTAAGAAGCAACGTGCAACAATCCAGCTGTTTGCAGGAGATTTCATAATGGACTTTGATTCTTGTCCCTTTAACCTGCAAGATGACTTCTTCAATGTTTGCTTGGAGGACTTAAGGAGTAGGAAGATTGGAATTGACTGGATTCTCTTTTTTGAAGCTGGGATGGAACAGACCACAATCTGGATTTACTATGAAGACCAATTGTTTGCAGAAGGGATTTTATTAACAACCTCCAAAGATGATCCCTGACGTTTACTGCTACTGGATAAAAGAAGAAGATGCTGGAAATTCTGGGCAAAGAGATTAATTTAAAAGAGTTTGGTCTCTCTTGCTGATATGATTAAAAGGAACTGGTTAAAAGGACTGGCTAATGGAAATATTATAATGTTTGGTATAGAATTAGAATTATAAAATATTTGAAATTAGATGAATGATTTATAGAAATTAATATGTTGGAAATGAAAGCTAGGGTGAAATGGAAATTTAATAAAGTAATTAATTCTCAATGGAAGGAGGGAGGTGTAGGGGAAGTTAATTTTTTTAATTTTTTTGTGATATTGGTTCCTATTTGCTTTTATGTTCTATTGAGTTTCTCATTTGTTATTAATAGGACCATGTTGAGAATATTTTTGATTTAATCCCTTTCTTATATATTTTATTAATTTTATGTTGAGCATTAATTTGATGATGTCAGATAGAGATCCCGACGGAAGTTGGTTTCAGGTAGCCGGCTCAAGGTTGACTCAGCCTTCCATCCTTCTGAGGTCGGTTAAATGAGTACCCAGCTTGCTGGGGGTAAAGGGAAGATGACTGGGGAAGGCACTGGCAAACCACCCCGCAAACAAAGTCTGCCTAGAAAACGTCGGGATGTGATGTCTCCCCATGGGTCAGGAATGACCCGGTGCTTGCACAGGGCACCTTTACCTTTACATTAATTAAAATAGTAAAGGGATTAATCCCATTAGCAATAGTTTTTACAAATTCAATTTTAGATGGAAGAGGGTGAGGGGGAAGTCAATTTATGGTTAATTTTGAAATTTTAAGTGTTTTTTTTTTTAGTATTGTTAGTATTGGACATTGCTTTATATGTTAACATGTTAATTAAGAAAATAAAAAAAAATATTATAAAAAAAAACAAGAAAGGCCATGCCGAATCAGACGAAGGCCCATCAAGTCCAGCAGTCTGTTCACACAGTGGCCAACCAGGTGCCTCTAGGGAGCCTCCAAACAAGACGACTGCAGCAGCATCCTGCCTGTGTTCCACAGCACCTAAGATAATAGGCGTGCTCCTCTGATCCTGGAGAGAATAGGTACCGTATGCAGACAACAGACCCTGCTGTAAGGTTGCCGCACAGGAACATACAGGGAGAGGCAGTCTTGTAAGTATGTGAGGCTCAGATAATGAAGGACTTTACGGATAAGTTCCAGCACCTTAAACTGGAACCCGAAAGCCGCCCAGTAAAGGGGCCTTAACATAGGGGAAATGTAGTCCTGATGGTTGATGCCAATAGTAAACAGACTGCGGATGACTGGATGAGGATGAATAAATGGAAGCCTAATCTGAGAGATCCAGGTTCAGTTGCCTATTCTGTCATGGGATCTTGCTGGATAACTTTAGGCTGATCACTTCCTCTCTGCCTAGACTACTTCACAGGGTTGTTATTTAGATAAAGTCGAGGAGGTATAATAACCTCTGGGTACTAGCTGGAGATCTCCTGTTACAGCTGTCTCCAGCCGATAGAGATCAGTTCACCTGGAGAAAATGGCCTCTTTGGCCACTGGACTCTATGGCGTTAAGGTCCCTCCCCAAACCCTGCCTTCCTCAGGCTCCACCCCCAAAAACCTCTCACCAGTGCTGAAGAGGGACCCGGCAACCCTATGTAATGATAACATAAGCTGGTTTGGGGAGAAAAGCAGGCTATAAATATCCAAATAAATATAAATAAGTACATTCTTACAATTCTAGAAAATCGTTTGTGTGTTCCATTTTATAGCTCTCTGTGAAGTATAGCTCTTCACTGAGTTTTCTGAAGAGCCCCTGTCCTTGAAGTTACTGAGGATCACAATGATCTGAACTTATTGTTGATGTTTTGTAAGCATTTAGTGGCAGCATCTTGATAGTGGGTGACCTCTACTACTAACTCTAAACATTTTCAATTTACAGGCTCAAGTATTTTTGCTGTCTTTGGCTCTCATTCTTTTGAAGGGGTCAGCCCTTCATGAATTTAGCCACAAGAAATAAAGAGTTCAAAATGTCCTGTAGACGTGGCTAGCTTAATAGGCACTGAATACACAACACATGATACGTTTTAATATTTATAGGGGAAATTCTCATTGTTTTAAGTGTACACCAGCAGCTGCTGCTGTTTGGCTGTGAGCAGATGTTAGACCTCCAAAAGCATTGCTGATAATTAAAATACTAACAGTTAGTGTTTTACCCCAGCTGCAGGTTCTGTTTACTGTAAATCTGATTTTAATGGTGCCTCTGTGCAGTTGTTGAATAGTGGTTTGTTTTCTTCCATACGTAAGAAAGCGTCTGCAATGAAGACAAATGGTTATTCCCTATAATTTGCTTTGGAAAGATATGACAATACACTGTAACGTGCTTCCATTTATAAATGAAGCGTAGATATGACTAGCAAGTTATGACAGTAATAGGTTTTAGCGCCCTAACAAGAAAACGTAAGTAGGCGAGTTGAATATATATTTGAAAGGCCCCAAAATTCTTAGTTGGATCACCTGGAGAACAGAATACTGGACTGTAAATTATTTATTATTACAATTATTAGTTGTAGTTTTGTTATATATTGTATATGTAACACCGTCAATGTACATGGAGGCTTGCAGAATAACACAAGCCAAAAAAGAGTTTTTTTAAAGTAAATAAATCAGTTGCCTGTTTTGTCTCCATGTGGGATCAGTGCACATTGCGGGAAGATTCCTACTTCTCATCCCTGGCTACCATCGGCACATGTGCATTCTGGCAGTTGTTCATAATGGGAGATCTTGCTTGCCTCCATTTTGCTCCTCTAATAACCCTTCTTCTCCCCAAATCCAGAAGTAAGTTGCATAAGTGCTGACAATATAGCAAGAACTGGTGCAAAAATGAATTTTGTATTCAAACTTATGAATTCATTGATTAGAGCATTCAGCTGGGATGTGGCTTCATGGTGTCCAGTTTGCCCCTTGGCGTTCAAATTGTTTCTTACGCTGGAAACATTGGGAACCTGTACCAACCTTTCAGTGTTTGACAGTATGGGAAGCTACCCTGTTCCAAAGTTATTGTCAATGCTGAGAACTGTCCATGTACTCCCCTCCACCCTTCTCCTGGCTGCAGGAAGAAAACCGAGCTGGGAAGAGCATAGCAGCAATACTGTTATTCTTCTTTATTCACCTCTTCAGCCATTATGGAGTGGAGATATTATAATAGACTAGGGTTGTGCAAAAAAAAAAAAAAGTAAATTTTGAATTCAGGTTTATTGGGCCCATTTTTCCCCAGTAAACCTGGAATAAGCTGAATACCCATACTGGTAAATATGGGTATTCAGCTTATTTCTGGGTTTACCAAAAAAATCCAGGCCCGTTATAGTCTATGGGGATTTTTTTTCAAAGCTCCTGTGGGGGCATTTTTGGAGTTAGAGTCACCAAATTTGCAGCATGGCTGCAAGGAACTCTCCTTAGACAGTCATCGAAGTTTGGTGAACTTTGGGACTGGGGGGCCAATTTTATGGGCCAGCAAAGGGGTCATCCCATCCTCCAGGCATTTACGAGCTGAGCTTTCCTTCAGTTTTCAGGTTCAAAAGTTCTGTTTTGCTGAGGACTGGTGGAAAGAGCCGATTGGCAGGCTGGCACATCAAAGTCTGGGGGCTCCCTTCGTATCTGGGGCACATAGCATGATGTCCATACAAATTAGCTTTCAAACTGAGGAAAATGGCTCAAATGCAAGAAAACATTTCTTTTGGTGGCAAATGACATCCTGTGAATAGTCCTTTATTATAATAATAAAAAATCTGATTTTAAAAGATGGTCACTGTGCTGGGAAACGAAGCTTCTACACGGGGCGACCTTCAGTTTGAGAGCAGGTTTTTTGGGGGGGTGATATCGGAGCCAGACGAAGTCTCAACCATGAGGGCTGTTGTGAAGAAGACTGTCATCCGTGCGGGTGAGAAAGTCTCCTTTGGAAGCCTGGTGGTGTGAGCAGCTGTTGAAGCCGGTTCTTTTTAGTTGGAGGGTATATCCCTCTGGGCTCTGACCTGGATGGCCCAGGCTAGCCTGATCTCGTCAGATCTCAGAAGCTAAACAGGGTCAGCCCTGGTTAGTATTTGGATGGGAGACCACCAAGGAAGTCCAGGGTTGCTGTGCAGAGGAAGGCACTGGCAAACCACCTCTGTTAGTCTCTTGCCATGAAAACCCCAAAAGGGGTCGCCATAAGTCGGCTGCGACTTGACGGCACTTCACACACACACATATCCCTCTGGACGGGACTAGGTGAGCCCCATCTTTATTAATCCCCTGAAAGTTGATTGTTGGTCAGACCAAGTTGGCTCCAATTACATGACCCTTACCTCAAAAGGGCCCCAACTATGGGACCCTAACACAAGATAGAAAAATGGGAGAAAGCACAGAGCCATGCATCTGAGCAAAGGTAAATAACTGAATCCAAAAAAGCTAAATAATTATTCGGCTTTTTCAGGAATCGGCTATGCGGCTTTGGGCAGATTCCCAGGTTTTGATACTCGGTCAACCCAAAACCCAAATATTGCTGAAACGGCTAATTTCAGGTTTATTTTCGGTTTGGGTAGATCAATATGCACAATCCTATAATGGACCAGTTTAATTTTGTGCAAAAGCACATGGGACTGTCAGCTTACCACATGCAGCAGACTCCTCATGACTGAACTTCAAGCGGTTACTCAGGCAAATAGCTGTATGTGGGAACTGGACATCAGGCAGAAGGAATTTTATTTGAATTCTCCCATTTGTCTCAGAGCGGATCTAAGAATCCTTTTTCATAAGCTATTCCCAGTATAGTTTATTTAAAGAATGTATAAGGCACTTCTAAGTATGTTTACCAACCTCCAGGTGGGGTCTGGAATTCTTCCAGAATTACAACTGGCCTCTAGTCCATAGAGATCAGATCTCATGGAGGAAATGGCATCTTGGAAAAAGGCTTTGCACACTTTCAGCTGATCTGTACTGCATGCCCAAACAGTAGTCATATAATTCTGTACTTAGATGGGCATGGTTAAAATAATCAATAACCACTGGTTAAATTTACAGGTTGTATACTATCTAGGGCCCTGACCTGGATGGCCCAGGCTAGCCTGATCTCGTCAGATCTCAGAAGCTAAGCAGGGTCAGCCCTGCTTAGTATTTGGATGGGAGACCACCAAGGAATACCAGGGTTGCTGTGCAGAGGAAGGCACTGGCAAACCACCTCTGTTAGTCTCTTGCCATGAAAACCCCAAAAGGGTCGCCATAAGTCAGCTGCGACTTGACGGCACTTCACACACACACATACTATCTAGGATATTCCCTTAACTCACCATTTAATCACTAGACAATATTTGTATTTCATTTCACCAGTGATGCTAGCTAGTGTTACTAGACAGCTTGGAATCCATCAGCCAGCTAAGAGCAAGGACTGCGGGTGTGCGTGCTGCAAGCAATGCGATCTCTTCAGTTCCAGTTTACTTCCGGAAGGGAGGGGATGATTTAACACTCAAATTGGGTTTTGAGTGGTAAATCATCCCATTGTGCTGCAGCACTTCCGGGAGTAAACTGAAAGTGATGGGATTGCCCCACTCGCATGCATGCAATCCCTGCCCCAAAAATCTCCCATTGGAGGAGAGGGGTGACCTGGCAACCCTAATGATAGCCCAGATATCAACCACTGCTTTTAGACCTCTTCTTTATTCTCTCTTAAGGTGTTTACAAATGCAGATGCATAAGAGTCAGCTATTTTGTCAGTGAACTGAAAAATGGAAGATATTTCACCCTCCTGCTGAATTTTTGGCACAGTGTTTTGGAAAACCCTGGGCACCGGGAGACATCAACAATGTTATTTCACTTGATCAATTTGTAATTATACATGTGGATCTAACAAACCACTAGCTGTACTCTGCTCACTGAGCATGGCTTTTCTACTTCCTTCTTCCCCCTCAGGAATGGGCTGCGGAAATTGTTGTCTGTTGTACATGCTGAAAGCTCTTCTGCCAAGATATGGGCATTGTATAAAGTCATACAGTTTTCTTAGATGTTAAGGGTTTTGTTTTGTTTTGTTTGAAAATTTGAAATTCAGAAAAAAATGGTTATTTTGGTTATGGCTTCACACTGCCCATCAAGTAAAACCTTAGAAAAACATATATTTAGAAGAGTTTTAGAGTCATGATTTAAAAAAAAACTTTTATGTATATATTGCTTAATACTTCATGTCCCAATCTCTTGATTTCAATTTGATGAGGGCATTTTGCATAGCCTGACTATATTCTTAGAAGTCTAAATTGTATGCTTGTTAAGAAAAAGAACAAGCAAAGGTTTACTCGCAATATTGCATTAACCCAGACTTTCCTGACATGTTATGCATTACTTTCGCAGGCAAGTCTTTTTAATGCCATCTTTATCTGCTACACGATGCATGAAATCTACTTTCTGTTTTAGAACTGCAAATGACCCTTGACCCCTTTAGTGGAGACACAATGTGACCTTTCTATTGTCATCAGCTTTCATTCTCTTGAAAATTCTATGAATTTTTATTACAAGTTTTTTTTAAGCCAAGCTGAGGCTTCAACAAATTACTTGACACAGATGAGATGAAGTTGTTGAAGTAGTGTTAGATAAGTTTTACAGCCAGCATGTGTGCTGCCGAAGAGCACAAAGCCAGTGTCCTACAATGTCATACACCAGTAACTGCTGAGCCTACTATTGGATAAATACATCATTTTATGGAACATTGATTGTTCTATAAACCCAATGGAGTATTATGCTCTATGATCAAACCATTTAGATTGTGTGTAGAGCACAGAAAATGCCATATTCAGGATGGTACTAAAAGTGCCATTTGTGTATTTTATGGATGTCATTACAGGGGAAACTTCCCTCTGTAGGCCCTGTTTACGGCAAAAAATTTTAGACTGTAATGACATTTTTCATTCACAACGTATGCCTTCAAGAGAGGGGGCCCTTGTTTTATTTGTTTCATTCGAGTTGACTGCACAAATCCTGTACATTTTAATTAAATGTGAGCTTAACAAAAGAATAAAGTATTTATTCTGGGAGGGCAGAAGGACAGTGGAATGAAGCCTGTAACAAAAATAATACAGACACACAACGGAAAGGAGTCAGTTTCTGGGTTCAAGCACACAGCTAAACATCATATATACCATACATTAATTGCATTACACCTTCAGGGGAAAAAACCCCATATCTTATATCCCATTTTTCGAAGTAGGTGGCCTTTGAATGTGCAAATATGAATTTAATCTACAGAAAATATTTGACACGTTTGGTTTTTCAAATAAGGATAGGTAAAAATGCCAGCTGATAAATAAGAGATCTGTTGAAAATACATAATTTCTTGGAAAGAAACCAGTTCTGTGATCATGGTACCTGAAGATATGAAACACCTCTATGTTGTGTTTTTTTTTCTGGGTAGGGTACTTGCATCATTGTGCTTTGTCATTTTAGAAAGGATTTCTGTTCATTTTCACATTACAATGACAGGCCATCAGCGGCAAGTATAGTTTTATTATAATAACAGGTCTATGTCTGAGTTTCAGATTTGCTGTAGCAAAATTGTCTCAATTCTTCCCCACGAGCACAGGTCTCAAATAAATTGTTTAAATATAAGAATTTAGTAGTACAGCATTACTTGATGTTGCATATGGGGCAGCTATGTTTCTAATTAAATGTTGTGTAGCTAACTGAAGTTTAAAAAAATACTATAGATACATTAAAAAAAATGCTTTGCCGTAACTAACACTCAAAATACACCTTTACAATGCATATTTTTTCTATTAGATTCCCTCCTTTCAACACAAAGGAAATCCATTCAGTTCTACATTTTACATTTACCATGAAGATCACTAAAATTGAAGTTGATGTTCCCAATAAATTTTTGGTCCAGTTAAAATTTAAACTTACAGTACAGATTCCCATTAGTTTAACTGACACTTGAACTTCTACACAGCTCAACATTAATTCATTATAGTTGAAATGGAAGAATCTTCAGTGGGTGAATCTTTTACAATCTGATTGAGGCTGTTACATTTTATAGGATCCATTTTTCAAAGCACTACTGACAGCACTCGAAGTTATTAAATTGCTGAATCAAAAGATGGACCTGCAATCGCATTTATGAACTGTGATGGAATAGCTGGGGTTGCACAGAGCCGAGGTTAAGATGTTGGTGTAGTTAAGCTTCATCACACCCCTTTAGTGACAGCAGTATTTACCCATGTAGTTTACTTTAATGGTCAGGAAGTGGCTTAACTCACCTCTGGATTCAAATAGATTAAGCAAGCAGTCAGAATGGCATAATTATCAGTGCTGCAAGGAATTTACAGGATAACTCAGCCCCCAAGAGACTTCCCATTCAATTGCTGAGTAAAGACCGGAGATGCATAAATTCACAGATGCAGCATTTACCCCTGAAGCTAAGGGGAGGAACGTGTGTCTTTATCTTCTTCCCCTTTGTCCTCCATTCCAGCCCACTCGCTTATGTCACAATGTGTGTGTCCAGTGTAAGATTCTGATCTGAGGAATTATTTTGACCGATAGCTACAGAAAAATAGGGTTTGTGGTGGCGTTTTGATTTGAGGCCGTATCATTCTAAGGCTCATCTTACATCATGTCAACAAAAGCTGGAATCCTTAGAGAATTAATTACACCGGTTCTATGATGAAACTGGGACCAGTTTAAGAAAATAATTGTCCCTTTGTGTTGATTTCCCCCCTTCTGCTCTTGTGCCATGTTGGGTGCCTTGAGTATGCTTATGCCCACAGAGAGAGACACGAGCATAGTTATCAAACGGCAGACACCATTAAGTACTTTCCTATAGCTTTTCCTTGTCAACATTTAATTCAGAAGTACATGCCAGATCGGTTGTGCAATATCACTTTGGAAACTTTTTAATACCTTGAATTGTTAATTTTCCTTACCAAAAATAGCCACTAAGGCTTCAGATCTAATATTTAACAATCCTGTGTAACATCATAGCAGATTTTTTTTTTGTTTAGTAGGGATCTGCATTATTTCAGGTTACCATCATATTCTGTTCTTAAAATATCAAATCCTAGGCTACCTATGACTCTGGTCTTGGGAGAAAAATGTTATTTGGACGCGTGTTGAATTTAGGGTTTGCTACAATGCAGATCGCATGTGTGGTGGCTCCCAGCAAGCCATTAATGTGAAGTGAGTCGGAAAAGTTGGGCTAGGAGCACAAAATTAAGCTGGAGAGTGACTCATCGAATTCTGTGAAAACAAGTTGTTCATTCCAAACACGTTTCAGGCAACCGAACAATTGTGTACGTAGACATCATAGGATGGCCAGTACAGAAATCAAATAGATTACGCAAATGGAAGTGATGGCTGCCAACTTGGAAGGCTTTAAGAGGAGAGTGGACATATTCATGGAGGAGAGGGGTATTCATGGCTATTAGTTAAACTGGATACTAGTCATGATGCACACCTATTATCTCCAGGATCAGAGGAGCATGCCTATTATATTAGGTGCTTTGGAACACAGGCAGGATGGTGCTGCTGCAGTCTTCTTTGGGGGCTTCCTAGAGGCACCTGGTTGGCCACTGTGTGAACAGACTGCTGGACTTGAGGGGGCCTTGGTCTGATCTAGCAGGGCCTTTCTTATGTTCTTATGTACATAATTTGAAGCAGAAGATAGAGAAGCTCGGTTCTCTCTGCTAATATAAGACCAGGAGCTGATTGTGGTACATACCATGAATTGTTAATATCAAAAATTAGAATAAAGCTGAGGAAAAACACCGAAACATTTATAGTGCCAAAATACAATCAAAATAACATTCCTGAAGAGTTTTAAGACTACATAAAGAATAGAGTTGCATTACTAAGTTAAAGCATTCTGACTGCAGCATTCTGTACCAACTGTAGCTTCTGAACAGTCTTCAATGGCAGTTCCACATAGATTTCATTACAGTAATATCATCTAGATGTTACCAGAGCATGCACCACAGTGGCAAGACATTTCATGCCCAGAAACAGCTGCTCTTGGCTCACCAGCCAAAGTTGGTGAAAGGCACCCCTGGCCACCACTGCCACTTGTTCACCCAACAGAAGACCCAGGTAAAGCAGATCCTCCAAGCTATGAACTTGCTCCTCTAGGGGGAGTGCAACACCATCCAGAACAGGAGACAGACCAGTTCTGGGTCAGAGTTTACCTCCACCATGGGGGGATGTACTATTACATCTTTCCCATTTGCACATTACTTGTGTGATAAAATTAAGCCTGGGTTAAATCTTCTCAAAGCTCCATGGGCTTGTTTGCAGTTATATGTTCAGCTGAGAAGCCATTGGGTTGAATGCTGTGCTTCATTCCTCTTCGACAAATGGTACTTCCTCTTCCATTAGATTTCTGATTATACTTCTCCCCATTACAGACCTCCTGCAGGCCTTTGCTTCAGACTGTGTTGAGGTTCCACCGGCCCCTAGGAGCTGGATTTTGGAGTCAGAGAAGTCTTTTCAGTACACGTAGTGTTCAGGATTTAACGTAGGAAACACTGCAGAATGTTTTAATGTTTTCCAGCTAGTGTCTTGCATACCTTGTGCTCATATGAACACATGAACACATGAAGGTGCCTTACGCTGAATCAGACCCTTTGTCCATCAAAGTCAGTATTGTCTACTCAGACCAGCAGCGGCTCTCCAGGGCCTCAGATGGGTCTTTCACATCACCTACCTGCCTAGTCCCTTTAACTGGAGATGCCAGGGATTGAACCTGGGACCCTCTGCATTCCAAGCAGATGCTTTACCACTGAGCCACAGCCCCTCCCCTTCATTCACAGCTGATGAATACTACGGTATACACACATTGTAATATGAATACATGAATACTAGCTTTGTGCAGGCAACTCATCCACACATTGGCTCACCACCCGAGAGTGCGAGAGTGAACCCCCGCCCCCGCTCAATCACCAAGTTGTCTACATGTGGAGGAAGCGCTTGCTCATATACCCTCTCCCCATGATCAGTGATGCCACTTTCTGAACATTTCTGATCAAGGGCACTAAGTCATTGCACAGAAGGGTCATCTGCCCAGGCCTACTGCATCAGACCATCAGTGTGTAAAGGTCAGCCGTGTCTGTTTTGACTGGCAGCAGCTCTCCAGGGTTCGTGGTAGAGGTCTTTCACATCACCTGCTACCTGATCCTTTTAAATGGAGATGCTACAGATTGGATTGAGGACTTTCTGTCTGCAAAACAAATGCTGCATCACTGGGCAATGGCTCCCACAGCTTGCAGCGATGGTTTTTTCTAAACTTTTTATCATTTCCTCTTAATAGTTAACAATGGCATAAAATGCGCCTCCACCTCTTTATGAAAATCATCTTACACTACATCACCATGTTGGTTGTATGTTCAAAGTCAGGCAACTCTGAATTGGAAGGAATGTTTTATGTATTTTCTTCAGAACTGGCTCTGCGAACTTTCGACAATTATTCCAAGCTTTCAGCAATCATCCAAAACTTTAATTGCTGATTAAATGATTGATTGATGGGGTTGTGAATGGGTGAAGATTTTGGACCTCACACAAAGATATATCAGTTCCCTCTTTGCTGCACAAAATATGATGCAAAAATAATTTAAAGTGACTTTTTCTTCCAGTTTGTATCTGAATCTAGCAAATAGTTTGCCTTTCAGAGTGAAATTATAGTGACAACAAGCACTATATCGAAATGGATCAGATGATATCAGTGTCAACAAACATGTCTCTCTTTGAAACTATTTTGGCTCTGGCATGTATTACTGCAGTTGGGAATATTTCATGTTCTCAAATGTAATGAATAAGAAAACATTAAAGGTGGCTTTCTAACAACAACAGTTATTTTTTTATTATTAAATGTATGCCATTTCTCAATTAAAAGAAACATAATCCCTCAAAAAGCTTCAGCTCATGAGTTTTTGGAGCATGCAAATGTAACCAGTTAGTTAAAAGGTTAAAAAGTAAAAGCCAGAATGCTTTTTGATTAAAGATTAAAAATGTCTTCAGTCAATGTATTACTGTGACCCATGAAGCAGCTACACAAGCTGTAGGGTCTCAGCCTCAGAACTTAAAGGTTCTCCATTCAAGTCCCAGAGTGCTTGTCTGAAGATGCAGCCTTCGGAAATCTTTTTGCAAATGGGATTCTAAACTAGATAGTCCCAACAAGGGTCATCTTGTGAGAATGAGCCTGACTGTTTAATTTTGTATAAGTGGCTGTGCTAATATAAAATATAAATGGAGACTAAAATGTGGATTAATATCATTAGCATATATTAGATATCCTTTCATTGTTTTGAGCAAGGGAATTGTTTTTTATTCTGTCTTGACATTTTTGAACCTTCTCTTCTTTTTTTCTAGGCATAGTTTCTAAGTCCTACGAATGTCGGCTGAAGGGTCAAGGAGCTACGTTTGTAGAAACCACTAGCCCTTTTACCACAGTAGCCCTGGGAGAAATTTCTCCAATTAAAGAGAAGTTTCTTCAGAGTGATGGAAGACAACTACCATCCACAGAACAAGTTCAGCAAGTGATTATTATTCAAGGCTATGATAGTGATTTTTCAATTGATGCCTCAGTTGAGGAAACAGCAGCAGCTACACTTCAGACATTGGCCATGGCTGGCCAAGTGGCAAGGGTGGTTCATATTACTGAGGATGGACAAGTTATAACCACCAGTCAAAGCGGCTCTCAAGTGAGCAGCATGATTCCAGGACAAATACTCACTGAACAGTTGCCAGATGGGAAGACACAAGTGGTCGTCGTTGAAGGCCCTCTAGGAGGGACTGATATTGGAGATGCTGTTTCCATAGAAACAGCTTCAGACTCCAGCAATGCTATGGTACAGCAGATAATGAGGCAGGAGATTTTAGACCCATCAGAGGTTACAAGACTACACCCACCGAAGTCTGCCTCAGCCTTAGATGCCTTGCTTTGTGCTGTAACAGAGCTTGGCGACACAGAGAACAAAGCAGGACTCCCGGACAGGACACAGCTTGATCACAAAGATGTGTTGCAGATCTCGAATCCAGAAGCACACATTGTTTCTAATGACAGCATAGTTCAGGAAGCACAGATTTTCCATGAAATTCAAGGGACTGATGAAGAGAGACAACCTGTGGAAGTAGTAACGCAAGTTGTGCACCCATCTACCATAATTGCATCTCAAGAGAGAGCGCAGGTCACCTTCAAGAAAATGGTCGAAGGAATGTTACAGTTCGCTGTATGCGATACAGCAGCAGCAGACCAGCTGATGAAAGAAGGTGTCACCCAGGTTATTTTGAACGAGGAAGGGACTGTGCATATGGTGGCTAGAGAAGGTTCTCAGATAATAATGCAAGAAGCCGGCAGCCATACCCTCAGTGTCCAGAGTGAACATATGGACTTGGTTGGGCCTGATGGAGAAATTTCACAGATCATCGTCACAGAGGAAATAGCTCAAGCCATGGTTCAGGATTCTAACAACAACTTCTCTGAAGGTGCAACCCATTACATAGTAACAGGATTGCCGCAGCAGTTGGAGGATGAGTCTGGAGTATATTCACATACTGTGATAGACGCAGATGAGCCTCAAGAGATTTTTCAGGCTAGCACTCTTGTAAACTCTAATAGTATATCTTCTGATGGAAATGGTGAACACCTTGCTAGTATGGTCATTTATACAGAGGAGGGTTCACAAACAGCTATTATCCAGGACCAAATAAACAGTAATGGATTACAGGAAGTATGAAATAATTAGAGTTCTTACAGCTTTGGTGGGGGATAAAAATGGGACACTTGGAGACATTATATTTAATTTTTCAGCGCTCTTGAATGATATTCTTCTATCCAGATATTCAACATGTTCTGTCTGAAGTTAATGTCAGCTGGGAATGCTCAACAGAAAGGAGATTCTGTTTGTCTTGGAACAAAGACATGGTTAGAAATTGTCAAAAAGTTACAAACATTAAAAGATGTACAAAATAAAATCAAAAGGTGCAGCAACCAAAGGTATAAATTTAATTCATTGAATCAGCATTTCACTGCATTATGATGGCCTAATCTTTACTTTTGTTGTTTTTTCAATCAATTATGTTAAACTTGACATGTTTCTCGCTTTGCAAACTGAGAGCAAATTAAAAGTAAATGCACTCACGTCACCTAGCAATAACAGTTGGTAGTTTAAAGTTGTCTTCTGTATGTACAATAATTTTCCATTCAAAAAGTCATCCAGGCATTCCAAGCTCTTACAACCTAGATTTCCCTATTTAAAATCCAATGTTCCTGATGTTGTAATTTCATTATATGTTTGTGCTACCTTTTTAAAAATGACCTTTTTGCAGTTGTCCCCCATTGGATTTAACAAGCAGAATTCTTTATTACCAACACAACTCAATGTGAAAATTGAAATATTCACACACAAAAAACCTGTCTTGATTCAGAAGGCTTTTGTGCCAGTAAGTTCAATTTAATTTTTTGTCAATACCTTTTTCATTTGAAATGTTCATTTGATGTTTTGATTTTTCTTTTACCAATAGTGCTTTACATGAATACTGTTTTGCAGTTCATTTTGGGAATGACTTTTTGAAACATTAGAGAATTGCAGACGTTTTTTTGTTACTTTAAAATTCTGACAAGGACCTCAACAAGTGGAAGAAAGTTGAGCATGAGTTTTTTTGCTGGATCAGAATATCGATTATCTAATGGTGGATAAGTGATGATTGTTCAATTTAAGTTCCTGTTGAAAAGAGGTGTTTCAGATTCAAATACTTCTGTTCCTCTAAAAAAATTGTAATAGACTTTTTTTGTTCTTTCCAATAAAAAAGATAGCAGTAAAAGAATTATCATGATTTTTAATATTAATCACAGTTAGCTTTGCTGAGAAAGATAATGCTGACTGTCACTAGCCAGCACTGAACTGAATACAGTACCTAATGCTTTATATAAGGTTGCGTACATCCAGGTATTACCTGAAGATCTCCCACTATTACAACTGATCTCCAGCCAATAGAGATCAGTTCACCTGAAGAAAATGGCCACTTTGGCAATAGGACTCTATGGCATTGAAGTCCCTCCCCTCCCCAAACCTCACCCTTCTCAGGCTCCATCCCAAAATTCTCTAGTTATTTCCCAATCCAGAGCTGGCAACCGTAGCTTTATAGCCCCTCTATTTTTACAGTCCTGAGCAGGCCAAAAAGAGGAGGTTTATTGAACCGCTATTGGGTGCCATGCATGGCTGGTGGATTCCAAACTGTTCAGCCTGGTCTACCAGGTCTATATATCTTTCTGGCTGGGTGGGTAGCTTGCTAGGTGAATGAACAAAAGAAATAGCTAGATTTCTTGGGGTGCCCTCCTAAACAGAATGACACCTTTTGATGTCCATGCAAGTCAGTGGACTTAGAGGGTATGAGTGCTTTCACAAATGCTGAATACTGCACTTTCAATCCACTTTAAATGCACTTTAACAATAGGCTGTTACCGCACTAGGTATTCCCAGCGATGTATTAAGAGTTTGAAAATGTTATAAAAAACATCGCTTTAAAAGGGTTTTTGGATGCCACAGCTAAAAAACGGTTGGAAGACATCTTCACAGCTAAAGGGGCCAAACAAAGTGCAAACAGTATTTTTTATAACATTTTCAAACTCTTAATACATCGCTGGGAATACCTAGTGCGGTAACAGCCAATAGTTTGCAAGTTGATTTTGCCGTTTCTCACAGTAAAATCCATCTGCAAAGTGCATTGAAAGTGGATTGAAAGTGCATTATTCGGCATGTGCGAAAGTGCCCCAAAAACTCTGCTTAGAATTGCACTGACACATATTCAGTGTGCTTTCTAATTGGTTAGGGTGCAAAGGGTATTAACCAAGAAAAAATACATTCAGTGTACATCACAGAGTAAAATATAGGGAAGCCTGGGTGCTGTATTCTCCTCTGGAAGAAAGTACGGTACTTAAACGTCTATTTCTCAAGGTGCTGCATGAAACACACACTTCTCAAGGTGGAGGAGGGTTTGTTGTTGTTTTTATTTTTCAGGTCAGATGTCTCCGATCAGCCAAAAAAAAAAAAGAGAGAGAGTAAAATTTCAAGAAAGACGCCGAGATTCGTAATTAGCCGAGTGTGAGTCGCTCATCCTTCTTAAAAGTGACAGGCCGCTCACTTCTTTTTTTTTAAACACTGTCTTCAGCAAACAGTGACAGGATCAACTCCCGTTTGTTATCAGGGAAAAAGGTGACCTTTACAAAATGATGGCCCTCTGCAAGATTCTCACAGATGCTCAAAGGGATGTTTTTCATTGAAAAGATTTCTTCTTGATCGTTTTGCCTGTTAACTGGAGCCCTCTGGTCTTGTGGCTTGGATGCTAATTCTCCGCTGTGCTCAGCCCTGTATGGCTAACCTTTCCGCTGCAGTACAGGGTGTCGACATTGACATGCTGCAGTTTACCATTTGTGATTTATTTAGGATAAATATGTCTCAGGTGGCATTTAATCCTTCATAAAACCAGTGTAGCCTGCAGTGTCAAACCAGCGATCACATTGTATGCACAATGAAAAGAGCAGACCTTTGCATAAGAGAGGGGAGGGTGCAGGAAGTGTTCACAAGGCTTGGGAGTGCTGAGAAGGCTTCCCTGGAAACCTAGATTAATAAGACCTCCTTCCTTTGGTTTGGGAGTATTTCCTGTTTCTTGCCACCAAGCTCAGGACAAGATATACTTTCCAGTAGCTTATACATACCAGTGTTTCGAATTTAGGGTTGCCAACCTCCAGGTATTAGCTAGAGATCTCCTGCTGTTACAACTGATCTCCAGCCGATAGAGATCAGTTTCCCTGGAGAAAATGGCCACCTTGACAATTGGACGCTAGGGCTTTGAAGTCCCTGCCCTCCCCAAACCCCCCCTCCTCAGCCTCCGCCACCAAAACTTCCTGCCAGTACAGAAGTGGGACCTGGCAACCCTATTCAAATTGGGTCCTGGAAGTTTTGTAAAGCAGCAACCCGCTCCTCCAACTTTATTTTCCCTGCAACAATTGGGGTCGGCAGCTTGCTTGAGAAGATGCTGCTCTTTCTTCTCCCAGTCCTCGTACTATTGAGTTTTTTCTCTGCTTGTGTCTCTAGTTCTCACCAGGGTTGTACCCTTTGACTGTACCTAGAAAGGGATGCAGTGAGTGGTTGAATAATAAAAAATGAAGCATGAGAGCCAAAATTGCCCATCAGGCCAGGACCAAAGGCCCAACCTCCCAGTACCTACACCAGGCCTGACCAGTTCATATGCCACCAAATTCCTAGTTCCAAACCTGTGAATCCCTAACAGTGCCACAGAGAAATGACTCCTAAAACTTCACATGGCGTAATTTGATGGATAGGTTTTTTTTCACAACCAGGGTCAGACTGATCTGGAGTCTGGAAGATATTTTCCACGCATCAGATTGGCTGGTGGATGTATGGTCTTTCCTGACATTAGAAAGCCAGAGTAGAGGGCCTTTAGGTCTCTTCTGATTTCTGTAGCTAACCACTCTTGCCACTCTTTTCCTCCATTTTTAATTAGTGTAGGCAAAACTTTGCCTATTACAATTCTGATGCCCATTTCTGCAAATAATTACACCCATTTTAAAATTTGTTTCTTCATTTGCTGATATTTGTACATAGGAAGTCCAAGTACATGTCTCTACTCTCTTTAGGAAGCATCCAGCTAGTCACTACTCAGCCTAAGCTACCTTTCAGAAACTGAAGAACCTGCTCTTGTGGTAAGACCAAATAAATCGAGTCTTTGAAAATGTAGTTAAACCAATTCCCAAATAGCAGACTTTGAATTCTGGAGGAGCTGTGTTAAAATCAGAGTGCCTTTTTCTTCTCAGTATATATCCCAGTATACCCTGACTGTGTCAGCATGATGTAGTGGTTAGGGACGGTGGACTATAATCTGGAGAACCGAGTCTAATTCCCCACTCCTACACATGAAGCCAGCTGGGTGACCTTGGGCTAGTCACAGTTCTCTTCGAGCTCTCTCAGCCCCACCTACCTCACAAGGTGTCTGTTGTGGGGAGAGGAAGTGAAGGATATTGTAAGCTGGTTTGATTCAACTTAAAAGGTAGAGAAAATCGGCATATAAAAACCAACTCTTCTTCTTATTCTTCACCTGCTTCATTGCTGGTTTTGTAATTTTGATTGTTTTTATGATTTACCTTTTCTATTTATTTAAAACATTTTCATCCTGCCTTATTTCCTCAGACCTTGTGAGCTGCCTCAAGTAGATATTGTGCGCTCTTCTTCCCCCTCCCAGCAATGTTTGCTGCTCCTTTATTTCAATGAGTAAAATTGGTGGCTTCAATTAAAGCCAGCAGCGGCAGAAGTTGATAAAAAGGATGGAACGGCCTCGTTTTCTCCTCTTCTGACGAAAATGTCAGCTTCCCGTGTCACCTGCAGATCAAGCCAACCATCCGCTCGTGTCCCTGGCACATGCACAGGCGGAGAGGAGTGAAGCTGTCTGGTTTTAACTAGCTGCAAACAATTAAAAGGCAGCAACACAAAGAAATAGCTGGCCTCCAGAGGAGGGAAAGGGTGTGTCCCGGTGATGTGGATGCTTGCGAAGTACACCTTCTAGCAAACAGCCACCACCAGTTATGGATCAGCCGGCTTCCCCCTCCCTCGCAGACAGTTCTGTTCTCCGTGCCCTTTCTTTCTCTCCAATTATAAACCAGCGCCAGGTTTTCTCATCAGCCATCTCCATGTCTTCAAATGGCTTTTCAGTGTCAGACCTATCAGGAAATTAACTCATCATCCAGTGACAGCTGCTAATTTTTCCCCCTTACATGTCAGATGGATCGCCTGCTGAAGCTAATAATGAATCACCAATCCCTGATTAGAAGGTGCTTCCGAAATGTATAACTGCCATCTGAGCTAACTTTTTTTCCCTCCTTCATATAAAATGATATCACCCCAGAGGAGTAGGAAACGAATTGTATTCTTCAACAAGATGGAACAGAGGATAGGCTGTTTAAAGTGAGCCGTGCGTTATTTGAAATTATGGGCTAATATAGGACTGTAAAATAAAGAGGGGGGTTCCACTATTCTTTCCCCAAATGAATCACTCTTTTCTGTTACATAATCCATTCACCAGAACTAACTCTTCCTACTCCAGAACAAGCTTTACTCCACTGGGTTCTTTGTGACAGTTCTGTTCAGAAATATGCAAGACAGAGGCAGCTCTGAGAAAAGTTCTTTTCGTTGGGACCTAACTTGTTACTCTTGAATCTTCTCAGTAGGTCTTGCCAGGGGCTCAGACCCCCAGCCCTCCGTCCCCCATGGTCTTCTATAGCTGGGCATCGTTCGGATGCAAGCTTGGGCCTGCCTTAGGCAGGAGAGTTCACGGCAAAGAATTCCCCACCGCAATCGCTCCTGCAAACATCACCAACGCATCTCTTGAAGGACTCTGCCATCAACACCAATGTTGTGAAGGCAGCATTCATAAATGACAGCCCTGCCGGCAGCACTGTGCAATCCACATGTGCGTATCTCTTGGCACATTAGCTCTCGGCTCCAGTTCATCTAACTTCCATGGTGAACTGGCAGCGGGTTGGGAGACAGGACAACATTTAGCTCTGGGCTCTTGTTGTTTTGCCTTTGTTCAATGCTTTTTTAAGTTTCTGCTTTCAAGCTACATATTTTCCCTGAAACATGACAGGAGACACTGTGCCAGAAGTTGCATATTTTATTCGGAAAGGCTACAGATACTTGCTAGAAACCTTTCCATTTCCTGTCTCTAATATCAGTAACATTTCTCAAGACAGTGGTGCTATTGGTCAAACAAGCCTAGGGGGTACGCGTTCTGACAGGGAACGGACTGGATGGCTGAGGATATTCAGTGCTGAGGGAAAAGGCATTACACATGCTCAGAGGTGCTCTTTTCATTATTATTTGAGATGCTGTAGTCCAATGCTGTGCCATTTGAAACAGAGTTCAGAGCAAGTTAGATAAGGCCCCAGATGCTCTGGTTTGTAGAGATGAGAGACTTTGTTCCTTCTTAGTTTCACCTTTTCATAGCATAAGAAGCTGGCTTCATGTGTAGGAGTGGGGAAACAAATCCAGTTCACCAGATTAAGAGTCTACCGCTCTTAACCACTACACCTCACTGAAGAGCCTGCTTGGACATAAAAGCAGCACAAAAGCTGCTCGTTCCACTTAGATTGTCAAATGGAGTTATGTGTAGGGTTGCCAGCCTCCACAAACTAGCTGGCTATCTGCTATTAAAACTGATCTCCAGCCAACAGAGATCAGTTCCCCTGGAGAAAATGGCGGCTTTGGCAATTGGACTCTATAGCATTGAAGTCCCTCCCCTGCCCAAACCCCGCCCTTTTCAGCCTCCACCCCAAAAACCTCCCACCAGTGATGAAGAGGGACCTGGCAACCCTAAGTTATGTGGGAAGTGAGCACAGTGCTAACCCGTCTAACACCAAAATTTGAACAACCATTTCCTATTTCACACATGAACACATGAAGCTGCCTTATAGTGAATCAGTCCCTTGGTCCATCCAAGTCAGTATTGTCTACTCAGACTGGCAGCAACTCTCCGGGGTCTCAGGCAGGCGTCTTTCACATCACCTACTTGCTTGGTCCCTTTAACTGGAGATGCTGGGAGATTGAACCTGGGACCTTCTGCATGCCAAGCAGATGCTCTGCCACTGAGGCATGGCTCTACTAGTCTCAGGTGTGTTTTGTACCACTTTCCAGAGTGCCCTTCCATTCCTTTAAACATGGCCAGCATTTTGCTGCATCCACAAGTTTTCCGCGTGCTCCTGCATTTCGAGGGCTTGTCGTACTGAAGTGCCACCATCATGGAGAACTGGCTGCAGGGAGCCAGCATCCTTTCAACCTCCCTCACCAAATGCTCCTTCCCTTCACCATCCAGTGTGGTCAGAGCAGGGCAGGCATTCAAGAACAGGTGCTCCAAGAGCAGGCCTAGTGTCTGTAAGCCTTGTCAGTAGTCTCCAGGGACACTCTAAATCAGAGTTTCCCAAACTTTTTGAGTCGTGGAGCACTTTTCAGGAGAGAAATTTGTCACGGAGCACTAATTTACACCTAGCACTTACATACTAAACCGATTGACAGTATAATTGTTCTTTCCACTCTCTTCATGGAGCACTAGGAGCTGTTTCACAGAGCACCAAGTGCTCCTTGGAGCACCGTTTGGGAAACTTCTGCTCTAAATGATGCCAGTCACTTTATCCAAATAGATTCAGGGAACCAGCCATTTGCTCAGTTACTCTCCCTGACCTTGCCCACGTGGTCTTGGCGAACTCTGAGGCTGGCAGGGCTTGGAGGAAATTCCAAGTGCCTCTGTGGAGTGTATAGAGATGCCTGCCCTGTCTGCCGGTTTCGCCTTCCTGCCCCTGAATTCACCAGTCTCAGTGAAGGAATCTTCCCTCTTCTTACCTGGCTGCCGTTGACCCAGAGCTGAGTAAACCTTGGCTGTGCTACAAGACTCTGTTCTGCCAGCACAATGAAGTATAGGGTTGCCAACCTCCTGGTGGTTGCTGGAGATCTCCTGCTATTACAACTGATCTTCAGCTGATAGAGATCAGTTCACCTGGAGAAAATGGCCGCTTTGGCAATTGGACTCTATGGCATTGAAGTCCCTCTCCAAACCCTGCCCTCCTCAGGCTCTGCCCCCAAAACCTCCTGCCGGTGGCAAAGAGAGACCTGGCAATCCTAATGAAGTCACATGGTGGGGTATTTCCTTCTCTGGTGGGCAGTGTGGCAGCAGCATTTGCAGGAGCTCTTCCTGCAAGCTATCAGACCTGCAATTGTTGTGGTCACCTGGGGAGAGTCTAACCAGGCCCCCTGATCTGGTCACAGAAGGATGCTTCACCATGACACTAAACATTTTCCCTCTGCACAGCATCCATTGCCATTAGCCAGGAACAAGAAACCTTTGTCATAATGGTGTTAGGGTAGAAGGCAAGTTCTGCAAGGCAAGTAATAGATAGGCAAGGGAGAGTATACAGTTGGTGTTTTCAGTGGCAACCACACTGGGGGTTGGTAACACTTTGTTCTGCTCTCTCAGTTAAACCAAACAATAACAATATTGGGGGGGGGGAGTTCAATAAAAATGGAAATCTGTTGATCATTCTGTACCAATTTCCTGTGGTCACTTTCCCAAGCCCTCCCCCCCAATTAAACTCCAAAGGTCCATCCTTGTTGCAATTGCATATATCTCCTCCAGGTCTTTCCAGCCGCTGGGTAACTCCCAAAGAAGGTCATCTGCTGCCCAGGTTATTATTCATTGGGATGCGCTTTTCATGCAGAGGCATTATGTTGAAGCCACCATCAGTTGGAATGTGGGGGTGAAGGTGGAGGACTGACATCTGGACCACTCCCCCTATCATGTCCTCTATCAACTGACAGACCCAACAGATGCTGCAGTATTTGGCGAGGCTTCATATATCATGTAAAACAGCAACACATGAACGCATGAAGCTGCCTTATACTGAATCAGACCCTTGGTCCATCAAAGTCAGTATTGTCTACTCAGAACGGCAGTGGCTCTCCAGGGTCTCAGGCTGAGGTCTTTCACATCACCTACCTGTCTAGTCCCTGTAACTGGAGATATCGGGGTTTGACCCTGGGATCTTCTGCATGCCAAGCAGATGCTCTACCACTGAGCCACAGCCCCTCCCCAAAATGGAATGGTACATCTCAGCAACTGGTTTTAATTAAAAAGTACAACAAAATCGCAAGCCACTTTGGGAGCTAATTCAGATGAGAAGCTGTGTGTAAATACATCAACTAAATAAGTATGTTTGTGAATGGTCAGATGAGACTGCGCCAGGTGTACATTTCTTCTCCATTCCTCTTCCCCCACAATGCTGATCTCTTAAGTGCATTCAGGTGCATATTACCTGCAGATGTAAAACACATCTGGTTAAAAAATAGAGAGCTTTACAGACAGAACAAAAACCTGGAGCTACGAAAGCTGAACAGTGAGAAACTCAAAACTCATCGTAGCTTGTCTGGTTGCTGCGCCCCCAAAATCCATAGCCCTGAAGTATTTGAGAGGAACACAGGAGAACACCAGCCGAGGGAAAGGTGCATTTGTTTTGTGAATGAGGTGAAGGATAATCTTTTGTGGTGTGGATGTGTGAGAAGCTTTGCCAGAACCCTGTCAAGTTGTCCCAGTCGGGCACTGCATTTTCCTGTCACTGGTGGTGTTTGAACAGATTCATGTATTCTATTCAGCATATGGCACCGGTTGCGGGTATTTCAGTAGCTATGAAATCCAGATGCCCGTCTCCAGGATGATTCCCCCTGTTTTAGGGACATCTGGGCACTGCATCACACTTCATCACTCTTCGCCCTCCCCCACCACCTGAATGGCATATGTATTTGTCAGACTTGTCTCTGGATATGTGAAAAGGCCAACACAGCTGCCTGGCTACTCTGTTCTTTACAATATTTTACACGACGTATAAGGCTTTCCCTTCAAATCCATCGTTGTAGTGGAGAGCAAATTCCTCTCGTATGCAGTAAAATTTATGGATTGGGCCAACACCTGACATTTCCAGGGGAAATGTAAATACCTGGAGAATCTCCAGGAGTCATTTTTACTTCTGAGACATACTGAGAAAGGCTGTGGTAGACAAAATGAACACTCTCTCCCACTTAAGAGAGGCTGCAGAAGGTTTCAGCAAGGGAAAATACTTGGGCCTTCCTTGCCGGCACTTTTTCACTGTGTTTTCTATTTGGTTGTGACTTGAATTCTTTGTAAGGGGGGGGGGGCGGTGTTGATGAACTGTTGCTTTGGTTCAGTGTAAGAGATGTTTCTGTTTAGACCTACTCAGCCCCTGGACGGGACTGATGCAAGACCATTCTGGGGCTGTTTTCGTGCTATGAGGATTTTAAGGGATGCATGGTTGCTGTGGTTTGTGAAGTAACAGGCATCCATTATGTTCTTCAAAAGTGTGACATTTTAGATATCCAAGCAGTTCTATGGTGCTCTGGAATAGCGCATTTACTCATCGTACCGCAACCAGGCTTAAGGCAGGTAGTTAGGTGGTTCTATAAATGATGCATCACCTCCAGGTACTGGCCATATTTACTGATGTCATTATGTGGCTAATGAATATTGTTAGACCAAAATTGGATCCAGAACCATCTCCATGTTGGCCAAAGTCCATTTTTAACTGGGTGAAATTACAGTATTCAGACATATCAGTGAAAAACCTCTATGCTTAATGCTTCCTGTGCCATTGCTTACTGACTTTAAACACTTCCTGATAATTCTAATAGACCCTGGCAGGGATTCTGTACGGCTATTATACTAGCAAGACCCAAGTACAAACAACAACTTACAATAGAGTCGGGAAAGCACCTACCTCCACCTAACAGCCAAGATAATTCTGAACTGGATCCTAGTAAAACTTCTTTGCCTCTGGTTTTCCCCTATTACATTTACTAGCAGGAAGAATTCTGGTAGCTAGACATGTGATCCAACTTTCTATAAAGATCTAACGTTACTCAGTTCTGTAATTAATTTGGCTTCGGTGGCTCTGGGAGTAAGAGAACTGCTGGTCAAAGCCTGAAAACTCCTAGAGTTTGGGGTCCACATCCCCCATTACAGAGTTGAGCTATTGTATGGATCCGCCTCTTCAGTGGTGGCCTCTGAGACAGATATTTGTGTCTCTGTAGACATTCTGTGGCTTGGTGCAACACTTTATACCATCCTTTAGGTTTTAGCTAAACATTTAGAATTGTTGATGTGCAATCTTTTCCTGTCAATTCCTATCATGGATTGTGGCATTGTGTCATTCTCCCCTGTCACATTAGGTATTTCCACAGAGCCTGTCACTGGAAAGAATAGAGGGTACAAATGTAGCCCATAGCACTTCAAGAACTCCTGATGTCCATCGGGAATGACAAGCTATCCCAAGGGGAAGAAAAGGTTTCAGTGATGCTCAGAAAAGGCCTTGGATTTCAAAGCTTTCATAAATGTTTGCTTAATGACAAAGCCACTTATGGTGTTTTTCTAAAGTCGTGTGTTTATTGATGTAGCATTTGACTGCTCAGTTTTCCTCCTGAAGCTCTTCCCTATCACAAGACCTTTTCCAAGCTATGATAGCCTTGTCCTCCTGGCCCTTTCACTGCCAAACTATGTTCCTGCTCCCTCATCTATCTCTATTATTCTCTATCCCTGATTTCTCTTCACATCACTGCCTTGTCCATCTGCACAGAGGCCATAACTTTTTAATGTTCTACACACTGTTTCTTAAATAATACATAGTAAGTGAGCAATAGGAATAAATAGTAACATGTGAACAATGTTCCATAGGCTTTAATGGAACAAGGTAACACCCTCCTCCAAGCAAATTTCTAGAAATGTATTTTGATAACCATTTTGAGACCCACTTTGACCACCGTTATAAAAACATTCTCATCATAAGTGCTTCATTCTGATTTGGTTGCTGCCAAAAAAATATGATAGACCCAACTGGACTTTCTAGTTGGTTTTGTGCTAGTGTGACTTCATTGGCTTCTGATGTGTGTGACCTGTGCTCACGTGATAAGACCCCAAAGGTTTGCGTGTCTCACCAGGTTGTCATACAGGTCCCCAGGAAATAAAGACGTCTTGAAATAGGGAAAACTATTTTTTAAACAACTGCAGATCAAATATTCATGCCACTCTGTCCCTCGCTAAAGGACTGTTGCCATGATAAGGCTCTAACAGTCACTCTCCCTATTAAAATGAAAAGGTCAGATTTCCCTATTCCTCCACCTCAGCCCATGTACTTCATATTCTTATTGTTGGAGAATGTCCTGACTGGCCAGGCACCTTCCTGTTGATGCTGAAATACTCCGGCTACTTTGCAGTCCTCCCTCCAGTCCTCCTGAGGTGCTTTCCCCATCTTCTCAGGCAGAATCAGCCACTGATCTTTCAGCCTCTTTCTAGGCTGTGTGTGCTCTTTCTCTTGCTTTCTCCTTAATGGTGAATCCTCCTTGCCTCCAGCTTCTCTCTCTCACCTAGGTCTTAGAAGACCTCCACTGGTAACCTTCTTCCTGAGGATCTTCTGCCTTCCAGCTACTTCTCTGCTGCCTCTCCTGCTGCTTTTTTCTACTGCCTCTTCTATACCCTCTCCTAAAGATCAGCTGCTGACACTTGGTCAAGCTTTGTTCTTATTGGCTCTGGAATCCAGACTTTAGGAGCCCTCTCCAAGTATCCTAACTGAAAGCCTATTTTGAACTTGAAAGTTCCCCTTAGCAACAGTCACTTGTTTCACAAACGGAAAATACATTATACTAATTTGAAACCCTCCTGCTATTCCATTACAGCCAGTGTGGTGTAGTGGTTAAGAGCGGTGGTTTGGAGCAGTGGAGACTGATCTGGAGAACCGGGTTTGATTCCCCACTCCTCCACATGAGCAGCGGAGGCTAATCTGATGAACTGGATTTGTTTCCCCACCCCAACACACAAAGCCAGCTGGGTGACCTTGGGCAAGTTACAGCTCAGTTAGAGCTCTCTCAGCCTCACCTACCTCACAGGGTGTCTGTTGTGGGGAGGGGAAGGGGATTGTAAGCCGGTTTGAGTCTCCCTTAAGTGGTAGAGAAAGTCAACATATAAAAACCAATTCTTATTCTTCTTCCTCCTCCTCCTCTTCTTCTTCTTCCTCCTCCTCCTCCTCTTCCTCCTCTTCTTCTTCTTCCTCCTCCTCCTCTTTTTCTTCTTCTTCTTCTACTACTACTACTACTACTACTACTACAGAACCTCTATACATAAACAAAACAGCAATAACAATGTCGTATATTTTAACATTATTACAAACAGTATTTGTTTTCTTTGTGGAGAATTCATTTCTCCGTATAGCAATGTCAGTCAGGTCTTGTGTTTACTGACAAAAAGGTCTGTTAGTAAAACTCCTCCACATAGGGTTGCCAACCTCCAGGTACTAGCTGGAGATCTCCTGCTATTACAACTGATCTCCAGCCAATAGAGATCAGTTCACCTGGAGAAAATGGCTGCTTTGGCAATTGGACTCTATGATATTGAAGTCCCTCCCTTCCCCAAACCCTGTCCTCCTCAGGCTCCACCCCAAAAACCTACCGCCGGTGGCAAAAAGGGACCGGGCAACCCTACCTCTGCTTCTTCATGTTTTCATAATTTCAGGTGGAAAGCCTGTTGGTCTGCAGTAGAAGAGCGAGCTTCAAGTCCAGCAGCATCTTAAAAACCAACACCATTTCCAGGGTATTCGTTTTTTGAGAGTCAGCGTTCCCTTTGTCAGGTATCTGATGAAAGGAGCTTTGAATCTCGAAAACGTGTACCCTGGAAACCTTGTTGGTTCTTCAGGTGCTGCTGGACTCGAATATTTTCATAACACACATCAACACCTCTGTGCTCTGCAGCTTGTGAGACTACATCAATTGAAGCTCATGGAGATTTCCCATTTGTAGACATGTTGTGCAGTGGTGGTGGATTTCTAAAATAAAAAGAACACGAGGATTTTCAGAAGAACAAAGTATATCCATTGATCTCAAAATGAAGCCCTTGTTCCTGGCTAAGAAAAACTGGTGAATACACAGTTCATTCAAAATCCAAGGTGCTGCATAGTCTCTTTAGGATGAAAATATGTATAAGGATCAGATAATGTACTTATTTAACATGATCTGTGTGTGCATTTGGGATTTGTAAGTATTTGGCTTGTGCAGCGAAAGAAATCACTATGATATGTCACAACATGTTATAAATGTCTCCTAGATCAGGCGAAGAATAAAGAAACATGTTTAGAACTGACATTTATTAAAAACACATAAGAAGGTCTAGGACAGTTTAGGGTAACTTGGGTTGTTGTTTTTTTAATTTGCAAACATTTCCCTATTGCATGAGTGCCAGAATGTAATGTGTGCAAGTAAGAATTTAGCACTACAAAGCATGATGCCCTAGATTAACAAAGATCCCATTCCACAAAACTCTATGGCAATCGTCTGCAACATCAGTCATAGGCTGATATATCAGAGACATATTTGTGCCCTCATGCAACTCAGCTGAAAGAAAACAAGGAGTGAATTAGGCGGAATATCTCATTGTGCACAGCATATCGTACAACAAGATTCCTTTGGGAACGTGTCACAAGACTTGCTAAATCGAAAACAAAACAAACAGATCTATGGGAATAAATAGCATTCCATTAGATGTCTGCCGGGTGATAGACTGCATTAGTTTCCAGAAAAGATAATCAATTAAGCATTTCCAGTCATATCTGAGCTTCATCATATTACCTTTGTTGAGTGGATCTATGTAGCATTAAGCGTTTTTGTGTGTGGCAAATTAGGTATGTATTCACACATGAAGGTGTACACAGTTGTACATAATTTTTTTCTGTGACATAAAGGTGTATGGATAAATCACACCTTGGAAACCACGCCTTGGGAATCACACTTTGGGAACCAGAGAGCCAGCATGGTGTAGTGGTTAAGAGCAGTGGTTTGGAGCAGTGGGCTCTGATCTGGAGAACCAGGTTTGAGTCCCCACTCCTCCACATGAGCGGTGGAGGCTAATTTGGTGAATTGGATTTGTTTCTCCACTCCTACACACAAAGCCAGCTGGATGACCTTGGGCAAGTTACAGCTCTGTTAGAGCTCTCTCATCCCCACCTACCTCACAGGGTGTCTGTTGTGGGGAGGGGAAGGGAAGGTGATTCTAAGCCAGTTTGAGTCTCCCTTAAGTGGTAGAGAAAGTCGGCATACCAAAACCAACTCTTCTTTTACCTCGTTGCAGTGCCTACAAGTGGCAGTGTGAAGGCAGATTGGCTTGGGCTGCAAGTTGGGAAGTGAGCATATCATTCAACATTTGTCACCAGATACCTACTTTTGTATAGATTAGTCTGCATTCTCCACATGCCACTGTGTCGTGTGAATTGAAAACTCACCATAGCCTTAGAATTGGCTATAGGCATGTAGGATTGTGACTATGTAGTTGGCTGCATTGTGGCAAAACACTCTTTAAGATGTTCCTTCGATTCATCATCCTCCATCCTTAGCTTGCCCCTCCTTTTCTATCTTCCACCTGTGTCACATTTTGTGGCCTGTCTTCAATATTGAATCTCGTCATGCGAAAGCTGTTTAGCCAAGTAGCATCAACATGCGCCATGCTGACAGCAAAGCCTGAATTGGTTCAAGTCTCTAGTGCTCTGAGCAAAATATTTTGGTTCACCTAGTGCATTTCCCATCTGAGTGGGGAACTGAACCTAGAGAGTCAGTGTGGTGTAATGGTTAGGAGCGGTGGACTCTAATCTGGTGAGTTGGGTCGGTTTCCCCACTCCTACACATGAAGCTGGGTGACTTTGGGCTAGTCACAGCTCTCTTAGAGCCCTCTCATCCTCACCTACCACACAAGGTGTCTGTTGTGGGAAGAGAAAAGGAAGGGGAAGGTTTGATTCCCCCCTTTTTAAAAAAAGGTAGAGAAAGTCGGCATATAAAAACCAACTCTTCTTCTTCTTGCCTCATAATACCTGGATGAGAAAGAAAGCCCATTAACCCTTCTTTAAAATGGATAGGCATGCTGTGGAAATTAGTGGGGTTGGATGGGTGAGGCTCATTTTTGTGCCCTCACAAATTGGAGTAGAGTTCCTCTGAGGACCAATTTGTACACTATGTAATGTCTATGTGACCAAGCGCGGTTGTGGGTATGACCAGCCAAAAAATCCTGTGACCACAATGGCACCTTTGAGAAAGGGATAGAGTCCAGACATTGCACCCCAGGCTTTGTCACCTGCCGCATCCCTGATCCTTCCGTTCATGTATTATGTTTGTGCATCATACATTTGCCAGGGGTGCTTTAGGCTGATCCTACACTAAGCAGGGGGTGGGACTAAATGGCCTGCATGTCCCCTTCCAACTCTATGGGTGCTTTCACACATACTGAATAATGCACTTTCAATCTACTTTCAATGCACTTTAATGTTAGTTTGCAAGTGGATTTTGCCACTTCACATGGTACAATCCAGCTGCAAAGTGCATTGAGAGTGGATTGAAAGTGCATTTTTTGGCATGTGTGAAAGCGCCCTAAGATGCTACACATGTTCCATGAAGGTCAGGGAGACAAATAATCTATTGTCTATGTCATAATTTTTATCCCATCCAGATTCAAAGGAGCTCAGGATGGCACACATAGTTCTTTCCCCTGCACCTTTTTATCCTTACTACAACCTTTTAAGGTAGTAGAAAAGAGCAAGACTCCAGTAGCACCTTAAAGACTAGCAAAATTTCTGGCAGGGCATGAGCTTTCGTGAGCCACAGCTCACTTCTTCAGATAACAGCTTGAATGTGAGTCTAGCTGTATCTGAAGAAGTGAGCTGTGGCTCACGAAAGCTCATGCCCTGCCAGAAATTTTGTTAGTCTTTAAGGTGCTACTGGAGTCTTGCTCTTCCCAACTGCTACTGATCAACTAACACGGCTGCCCGTCATGATCGGTCTCCTTGTAAGGTAGGTTAGTCAGAAAGGAAAAGCTATTCCTTCCAACATCATCCAGCGAACTTCATGACTGGGGATTTGAATCCATATATCCATATGCTAGCCCAACACTACACCATACCAACTCCCAATTATGTGAGCCAGCTAGGGTTGCCAGGTCCCTCTTCGCCTGATATGATACCATCTATGTTGCAGCTGGAATGGGGAGTGGCTGAGTTGTGCATAGAGTCAAAATATTAGCATTTATCTGTTACAACAATGCCATTATTATTATTATTGTCATTACTATTATGACGACGACTTCTACTATTACTACTACTACTACTATTAGGATTGCCAGGTACCTCTTCGCCACTGGCAGGAGGTTTTTGGGGTGGAGCCTGAGGAGTGCGGTATTTGGGGAGGGGAGGGACTTCACTGCCATAGAGTCTAATTGCCAAAGCGGCCATTTTCTCCAGGTGAACTGATCTCTATCGGCTGGAGATCAGTTGTAATAGCATGAGATCTTCAGCTAGTACCTGGAGGTTGGCAACCCAGCCCTGACAATTATTATTCTGAATTAGGCCTCTGTTTCCCACCTAGCAGAAGACAAGTCAATATTCATCAAAGGTTGGTGTGCAAACACAGCCCTGATAATTCAAATGTGTCTGCTGCATGGAGTAAGTTTATAATGCATTCCCTCCTCCCTGTTTCCTTTCTCTTTTCTGCTGCCTCTCCTGTTAAATCTTTTTAACTCCTTGCTTTTTACTGCTAATCATTCCCCTGCTTTGCTAATGATGCTAACCTTACTGCCTTCTGTTTGCTGGCTTGTTTCATGTCAGCCTTCAGTTCTCTCTCCCTTCTCCCTTACTCCTCTTCTCCACGTTGCCCACTTTTTTAAAGTCACAAAGCAGTCTTCAGTCTACACACACTCGTATTTCAAAGGCATTTTTCCTGCTTGATAGATTTTTGGCACAGATGCGTACGTTATTTTCGTATTGTCAGAAGATTATATTATTCTCTGGTATTCCTCTCTGCTGTATCTCAGCTTATATTTGTAAAGAGACCTGTGTTCTAATCTCTTTCCCGATGAGACTAGGACAAGGTCTACATTGAGGCCTGTTTAATTTAGAGGATAGACTTCATGTACCAGGGTTGCCAACTTCCAGGTACTAGCTGGTAATATCCCGCTATTACAACTGATCTCCAGCGGAGGTAAGCATAAAAATAAATAATAAAATAGAATAAAATCCATGACAGAATAAAATGTTGTAACCCTCGTGTACAATTTCCCCAGAAAACATTAACAAATTAAAACCTATCTCAGTAGCATTTGAAGGAGATCACTATTGCCCAAAAATTGGCAACAGATCAAGTTATTACTGGATCCGTATCTGCCAACAGAAAAGAGACCATCCAGAATTCAGCTGAAAGCTGATATTTGGTCAAGATAGGTATGACTTCTGTTGAGCAGATTGTGATAGCATGGTAAAGAGTATCAGAATTTATTGTCGAAGGCTTTCACAGTCAGAGTTCATTGGTTCTTGTAGGTTATCCGGGCTGTGTGACCGTGGTCTTGGTATTTTCTTTCCTGACGTTTCGCCAGCAGCTGTGGCAGGCATCTTCAGATGCCAACCCCTTTCTGACTATATATTACTCTTCCTACACACTTGACACTGAGAGACGCTGTCCTTCAGTGTTACTCCTCTGAAGATGCCGGCCACAGCTTCTGGCGAAACATCAGGAAAGAAAATACCAAGACCACGGTTACACAGCCCGGATAACCCACAAGAACCAAAGTATCAGAATTGCACAGGAAGTTATTTCCAAGAACCATTTTGCTTTACGGAATAGCATCTGTGTAAATGTATTTTTAAAGGCTACATGTATGATTTGGGACTTAGGGTAGAAGTATACACTGCATCAACAAATCTTGTGTCTCAAATCTGATTTTGCTGAGGTAACAACTTGGTGGGCTGAACATTTGTAAGAGGCAGCCTGTGGAGGGAAAGAAGTCATGCTTAACCCTTGCATTCCCAACCAGTTTCCCACATAACGGTTTCCTCAGCCCTTCTAGGCTAGGCTTATTTCCAGCTCTGGGTGCTGTCTAGGGGGATGGGGTGGGAACCCTCCTCAGAGAGGGGTTGTGTGGGGAAAATGGTGGGCTATAAATGGCTCTCTGCCTACCAATTCTCCCCTGGAAATGCCTCCCCTCATTCACATTACAAAGTGAACCCTGGTTTGGGAACCTCAGGTGTGCCTTCTGATATGTTTTTCCATTTTTGGTGACTGCTCTGAGGCCAGGAAAGAGCCTATCGTTTGGAACATGTTGTGGTTTTTCTCAGGGGCCTAACGCACTCAGTATATACTACGTTTAAAAAAAAAGTGTTATCCAGGTTAGATAGCACTTCAGACCTCCCATTTCGGCTTGGAAATGCTTTGGAAGTGCCAGACATCTATTTTCCCCCAAAACGCCTATACCACGATGTATTTCGTTATGTCGTTTCAAAACCGGCAATCCAAGGGGTGCGTTCAGTTACATACGCTAGTCAGTTCTCCTCCCCTCTTTATGCAACACCCAATGAAAAGCCTTTCTCCTCCCATCCCACCTTCCCCCTTCCCTCCCGTTTGCATCCATCAATCATTACTGTTACCTAATTCCCCCCCCCAAGTGCTTGTGGTCTTACAAAGGAACATGGGAACGTTGGAACATTAGATCAACCATTTTTATTTGTGCGGGGTCCCAATCAAACATTTTCCTCATATGGAATGTCCTTGAAGTGGATTTTGTACACGGTTCGTGGGCTTGAGGGGGAAGGAATGCAGAGGAGGGTGAGGGCTGGAAAAGTAGCGAAATTGCTGTGAGTGGCAGATGGGGGAGGGGGAAGCAGCAGGAGGAGGAAGGGAGAGAGAGAGACTGAGGGATAGAGGGAGCACCCGCACACACACACACACACACACACACACACACAAGTCAGGGCTCTCCTGCCGGTACAAAGTTTCTCCCCACCTGTTCCTCCCTTTCTCCTGCTGCCAGGGTTGAGCATGCCTCTCAACAAAAATTTTTAATGTACTCGTCCCAATGAAGAAATGCAAGATCGTTGGACCAACGCCCGAAAAGACGGCAGCTCTGTGATTAGCACTGTGCAAGGAACGGCTCATTTTAGTTTTTTTTTGGGGGGGGGAATGCCTGCATAGGTTGTGATTAGGGTTTCCCTGCCGTGCAAATGAGGCAATTCTTAATGGTGTACAGCGCTCCTTTGGATCAATGATATTGCGCATGCGTGGAAAAAAAGGGGAGGGGAGGCGGGGAAGCATCAGCGACGTAGACATGATGCAGCGCTCCCCCACACTCCTCCTTGCGATATGACAATATGACAATAAACCGTCTTGGGAGCAGTCTTAACAGGCACGGTGCGATCGGAAATGAAGAATACCGCATCCAAAACACACACACCGAGCACAATTATAATATGCTGTAAATTGTTGGTGTGATAAGCCTCTCAGTCTTTTAATTGCAAAAAGGCACGGGCCTTATCCAATCTGCGTTGCCTCTTCTACTGTGAATTACAGCAGTGCCTTAACCGTTCGAGGGGCAATCGTTTGATATTTCTTTTCCTCTTCAGCCCTGTCCACACTAGCAAAATATGTTGGTTTTTAAAGAAAGCATTTGTTTTAAAATCTGTACCGTTTCCTGTCGGAGTGCCCTATACACCCTCACCATTTATTTTAAATTCCCCTTCCCTGCATGCTCGGCAGACATAAAATAATGAAAGAACCCTGACATAGGGCTTTCTGCAAGGCTGCCTTTGGAAGTTTGCTTAAGTGGCCTTAAGTAAGGTAATAAGCAAGGAGTGTGAAAAGAGGCGACTTTGTCTTTTCACATTAGCGGCAGCCCTGCTCCTGTGGCAGCATCTATGAAAATGCGGCTCAGCCTTTAATGAGACTACAGTGTGTTAGTGTACCAGTCTAATTAATCCCATATTTTCACACAGCATAATTACTGAGCCGGGGCTGAATTATTTGGCTACTGGAGGTGGAGCAGAGCCGGCACTATACTCTGTCTTTGCTCCTGACAATTTATTATGCTATACAACTCGACACCATCGAAACCTCCTAGTATAGAACTATCTGTCATCTCTTACATTATCAGTAAAATACACCACCTTCCATACTGTGCTACAAGGGTTTAGCAAATTGCTATTTTTATGGGATATGATAAAGGAAATGCTACCTTATGTTCAAATTTTTAACTGTCTGCTGCGTGGAATATACAGTCTGGCTTTATATGTGCACTTTCAGCAAAGGCTCATTTGCATAGCTCATTCCAGTTTTTTTCTCTCTCTCTCTCTCTCCCCCCCCCCCATCTGATTGCTCCTACATGTTTCTGTTTCTCAAACAGACATAAGGAAATAGTGAAATGGTGTTATTGGGGTTTGTGTGCTTGTGGCTGATTATTTTAATATTTTAAACCTTTTGAAAATATTCTGTTCTGGTGGGAGGGGCATCCTTAAACTCACTAAAACCTTTGTGATGATTTTCCATTCCCAGCTCCTTCCTCTATTTCCCCCCCTTTCAGCTTGTGTTTTTTTCGCTGCAACATATTTTTGCACATTATTATTCATTTCTGATATATGATCTTGCCATTTTGGCATTGGTAGAACCCTCCTTCCCATAGGAGTTCAGGGAGATTTGTGGTTTAAACATTTACTCACTCGCTAGTGTTTCTGGACTTGGTTTAATGGTATCTTTTATTTTTCTAATGGAAGGTCAAACACTACATTAACTGTGTGGAACTGTTTTAAAATGTGTCTTTTCAACAAAAAAGAAAAAGAAAGAAAGTGTTATACTCAGTACATTTTAAATCCAGCCATTACAGGACAAAAGTATATTTTGATATATGTGCATGGTTTCTATATACACTGATGTAGATATATGAATACAGAGGCCAAGTGAGATCTTTAGAATAAAGAAAACCACATGCTTAATGGCACAAGGAAGAAAATTACTACTGGTGGTTTTTAACCAAATAATAGCCTAAATACTCAAGAGCTGTCTCAAAATGTAATACATTCAAAGGGCAATAAAATGTATTTCATTAAATCGTTCTTGAGATATCAATAACGTATTGCATCTGACACTTTGAAGCTCTTCCATATGTGTAAATGGGAAACCAAAGAGCTTGTAATACCCTGAAGATTAGAGATGCAGCCCAGGGTCTTTTATTAGCCATTTTGGGGGCAGCAGCAAGTAACCGAAGGTCAAAGATTAAGCAAGGTTAAATGCTAACAAACTTCAGCTTGTCAGATTTGGCCAACCTGACCAAGCTAGCAAGTTGCAGGTGTCATCATTTCTGCAATACTGTGCCTCGCCAGGCTGAACTCTGGTAGAAGGGAAATGCAAAAATGAGAAGAGCCTGAAAGAGAAGCAGGCAGCCGTAGGTTGGCACACACTGGGAATTTACATGGGTCTGGAGGGCAATGTCTGGAATGGGTTTAATTGGTTTTCATATGACTGTTCAGTGCCCCTTACAATATTTTCTTGGAGGTTGCGTGGTATTCATTAGCATCATGTTTCTAATGACAATTTGGTCAAGGAACAATACCAGAAAGAATGAAAAATTAAAGGGCAAACAAGGCCGTGAGGGCTGGACAAGCTCAGCATTGGGAAAACTAGGTCTACATGCTTTCCAGGATGCCAAGACAGGACAATTGACTGTGTACGAATTATTTTTGAAGACGTCCTGGTATCTGGATAAACACGGAATGCATGGATATGGATATTCTTGACTTTATAAATATGGTTTAAGAACACATGAATTGTCTTGCAAGAGCAAGTGAAGCATTAGCCACATCAGCGTACTGTCTCTACCCATGACAGTCAGTTTAGTATATTTGTGAGGATATCAGACTAGGATCTTTTCAGCGCAGGGTATTCCCGTCAGGTCTGGCCCCATACTACTTGGGTTTTTTTGGTTTTTTCCTGCACATGGTTAGGTGTCTCCGGCAATAGGTTCGAATTTTCTGCAGCTTTTCCTCATGTTTTCCAGCTGCACTCTATGAGTGAACTTTCCCCTCATCGATCTAGATTCACTGTATTGCTAATGCAAAAATTCTCATTCGGGTTTTGTCTCTTTGTTTTGCTGCCCGTTTGCAAAACACACCTCCACGTCACCATTCCCTCTCCAAAACTCACCTTCCCTCCCTTCCTCAGCCATCCCCCCATTTACCTCCCTCGGTTGCGAATTGATTTTAAAATTTTACATGTAATTCTGACGAAGGGTTGCCAACCTCCAGGTACTAGCTGGAGAGCTGCTATTACAACTGATCTCCAGCCGATAGAGATCAGTTCACCTGGAGAAAATGGCTGCTTTGGCAATTGGACTCTATGGCATCGAAGTCCCTCCCCTCCCCAAACCCCGCCCTCCTCAGGTTTGCCCAAAAACCTCCCGCTGGTGGTGAAGAGGGACCTGGCAATCCTATTATGACGGCATTACTTCACTGCTCTTAAAAAATATTTCAAAAGTGTTATAACGCTGAAATGTGACATTGTGGCCGTCTCCATCAATTTTAACTGTGATTGTATTAATGGCAGTTGTTCTTCAATGACATACAAAGTGAATGCTTTCTCAAAATGATTTCCCAGTTATAATTCTCCCTCTTCCTCCACAAACTGGTTATAATTGAGGTGTTAAATTGAACATATATAACTAGTGAAGTTTATTTCATCTGAACAGTTTGTTTTGGTTATGTCTTTTGTATAGCATTTTGGCGCTGTAATGGTGCTGTAATGTCAGCGTTAGCTACCAATTTTCAACATCCCCTCACCTCTTTTTCCGGTCAGAAATTCTGTTGGAATTTATTTTTATGATTCCCCCCCCCCCTCTGGGGGGATAGCAGTAGAGCTGTGGCACAATATTGCTACGAGCACAGAGTACTCTTTAAATGAAACTTTTCCAGGCATTTATCCCAAAAATTCCTTTATGGTGGCCATTTTGTTTTGGAATTGGGGTGGGGGCATGCTCATGATATATTCCTCACTGTTCTCAGTGATTCTTGGGCATGCATGTTGATTATCAACTGATCCTAGAATCCCTGTGGCACAAAACTGTACCCAACAGCCTCGGAAAATACAAACATCCTCCACTAGGGAGACAGCAGTTAGTGGGTGGCGAATTTGGAATGCAGAAATTACACTGTCCAACAAAACGACCAGAGTAACCATTTTCTGTCCTGTCCTGTTCTCGTCCTTGGAAGTGATTATCACCACAAAGACGTCTTCACAGAGCACGAGCAATGGTGGCTGGGGGGTGGGGGGATTCCTGGGTGCGAGAGGGAAAGTCTCAAACTACTATGCATCTGGTTTGAAGAGAGGGTGTAGGAGGCGTTAGCGTCATTCCACAGGAACATCGAAAACTTTGAGAAGATTGCAGAATAGACGCACTCCATGGGGCGTAAGCACTCTGCCGTGGAGGGCAGAATGCAAAACAAAGTCTTGAGGCAGGAGTACAAATTTCAAACTTCATAACAGCAAGTCCGGCAAATGCCCCTGCAACATGCCCTTTTTTTAAGTAGCTGGATTCGATATTGCAAGAAGATACAAGCCTACAGCTGAAGCATGTGGCTTGTAGCCTGAGCATCCAGATTGTCCCAGATTTTTTTCTCTGCCTCTCTAATAATACTAGAACATGGGGTCATCTCCTGAAGCTGGAGGGTGAGAGATTCAAAACAGATAAAAAGGAAGTATTTCTTCACACAACACATAGTTAAATTGTGGGACTCCCTGCCCCAGGATGTGGTGATGGCTGCCAACTTGGAAGGCTTTAAGAGGCGAGTGGACACGTTCATGGAGTATTCATGGCTGCTAGTAAAAATGGATACTAGTCATGATGCATACCTGCTCTCTCCAGGATCAGATGAGCATGCCTATTATATTAGGTGCACTGGAACACAGGCAGGATGGTGCTGCTGCCGTCGTCTTGTTTGTGGGCTTCCTAGAGGCACCTGGTTGGCCACTGTGTGAACAGACTGCTGGACTTGATGGACCTTGGTCTGATCCAGCAGGGCCTTTCTTATGATCTTATATTCTTATGTTCCAAGGCCACCAGTGAAACCAGCAGCAGGGTCAGAGGAACTTTTCTCATATGAGCTCATCACCAATAACCCAGAACACATTCACTGCTCCACACCTGCAGATTTGGGTAAGCATACCAACAAGATTTGGGTTGGGGTTGGGGGTGCTACTTTCCAATGTACTACTTTTTCCCTGAGTGTGTGTGTGTACTTTTCTTGTTCTAGACACATGTGAAAACACCCCTAGTAGTGGTGGGACAAACCATGGGCAATTTGAGAACCTCAATGAGATGCATATTTCCCTAGGGCTGCAAGATAGTAATTTCAAACTAAAGTCCCATGACTGCCCTAAATCCCCACACACACAATAACAATGCCCCCAATATTTGGAAAAATATTGAGTGGTGGACTCTAATCTGGTGAATCTGTTGGTTTCCCCCTTCCTCCACATGAAGCCAGCTGGGCAACCTTAGGCTAGTCACAGTTCTCTCCGAACTCTCTCGGCCTCACCTACCTCACAAGGTGTCTGTTGTGGGGAGAGGAAGGGAAGGAGATTGTAAGGCGGTTTGATTCTCCTTAAAAGGTAAAGAAAATTGGCATATAAAAAAACAACTGTTCTCCTTCTTCATCCTCTTCTTATCCTGACATGCTGATCAATGGTCTCTGGTTGTTGGGCCTGGTGGCTGGGATGTGTTCACATAAACTCTTAGACCTAGAGAGAACAAGGGCCCTTGTGTAATTGTGAGAAAAATTCTACAGAGCAGTGTGAGATGAAGTATGCAGGTTGAGGGCTGGCTGGTCAAGTGGAATTGATCTCCGAGGGAACTGTAAAGATGGTCACTGAGCATAGAGCAGGTAAAGTCAAAAAAGGTGGTGGTGAGGACAATCTCGTTCCTTCTGTCTGTGCAGACTATGAAACAGTGAGGCAAAACCAAATATCTGGCATCACAGAATGAGCATATCAGCAGGTCTGGTCATCTAAAACTACTGATATGACTCATCTTACTTTGTTTGCTCAGAATTGGGGGGCTGTTGTTCGTTTGTTTTCAGCAGCGCAGTGCAGGCAAAGAGCTGTTTGTTTTAATCCCTGCCTCAGCTAAGAAACTCACGGGATTACTATTTGTCAAGCTTAACTCATCGCTCACATTTGTTGGGATGATAACAGTAGAACCAGCGCAGCCGTCTGTGGTTGCTGATTCTTTGGTAACAATATTTTGTAATGTGCCTTTAGACCTCGAATCAGGGCAGGAAGAAGCCTAAATCATGCGTCACCCACTGGATCAGGTTATCAAAGATCTCCAAATTGTTCTTGGTGGCCCTTTTTCTACACTCAAGTCCCATTGAAGTTTTTTGTGCTCTTTTAGTGATGCAGACCCACCGATTGTCTAAACCAGCAGTTCCCAAACTTTTTGAGCCACGGAACACTTTTCAAGAGAGAAATTCGTCACGGAGCACTAATTTTCACCTAGCACCTACATACTAACAAACGACAGTATTTTCTTCCTAATCGCTTCATGTTTCGTGAGATGTTTCATGGAGCACCAAGTGCTCCGTGGAGCACAGTTTGGGAGCCACTGGTCTAAACAAAGCAGGGGTTCCTGATTGCCTATGCACATACATTTTGCAGATATCAAGTCAGGGGCTGCTAGGAACCCAGTCTAAGGCTTACACGTTTTTAGCCTGTATGTATTAGGTACATAAATGTGATTCCTTATTATATGGCAGTGGAACCATTCCAGTTGCACGGGAAAGTGACATAGCTTACCCAGTGCCCGTTTTCTATAGGAGAGGTCACAATCAGTATGAATGGATCAGGGGAGAGGGCTGAATCTGCCCACATGTTACAGCTGCCTCTGTGCCTGTGGAAATGAAAACAAGTGTGATCATGAGGCGGAGAGGTAGGGGGAGCCCAGCGCAAGGCTGAATTGAGCGCTTTCCCTAATTTCTGTCTGCCTTCACTAACTACACAGTCACTACCTACCTTCAGCTTCCTTTCCCCTCTCCTTACCAATCGACAGTGTTCCCTTTTCTGCAAGGATGCCCATCCATAATGTCAGGATGGTGACTTGGGGTAAAACTGGTGTTATAAAGCGCAGCGTCGCTATAAACCGGAGTTATTTTAAACTTTCGCCCCTTCTCTTTCTGACTTGTCCTGTGTCCTGGTCAGGACACTTCTGCCTGCCTGCCTCGATCCCTTCTGCTGTGCTCTGAAAACCTGTGGCGCGTCAACGGTAGACATTCGCTGAGACCAGCCTCTGTAGCAATGGGAATACAAAATCAAGGGAGCTGTGTGGCATAAATAGAGCCTTTTGCCGTGTATTAAAGATGCCGGGATGTTATCTCCTCTTGATTAGGATTTGCTGATTAACCACTCCAAGCAATGTCCTCTGAGTGTTTCAGTGATTGTTGGTTTGTGATGAGGCTTCATAGAAAGGTGTTAATTATGAGGGCTTTTTACCGATGTGGACACTTTCCTTTTGGGATCAAAGGAGAAGCTTCTAGTTCATTTTCTTATCACAGAGGCCAACAAACTGTCATCCGGCGGTCATTTCAGCTTGCGTCCCTCAAGGTGAAAGCAATAACTGGTATAATTAAGTTTGCGGGGGCGGGGGATCCTCTATTTAAAAAAAGGGAATGGCGTGAAAACTTCAAGTTTGATGTTGAAATGTTCCATATTTGATTACTGTGTAGTTGGTTGTTATTATTATTATTTTTTAATTTCAAGACCGCGTCTATTTTGATTTGAAGCACTTTCAAGGGGAGGCTGTAAAGCTGAAAGCAAGAGAATGCGGATAGCTAACATTGAAAAGAACAATGCGGATCTTTCCTCCAGTCCCTTTAAGATCAACTGTGGTTGCTAGAGTTTCTTAAACAATTGTAGTTAGCTGCACAAAATTGAATTTGCTCCTGTATGGAACTTTGGTACACTTAAGAACTCTTCAGTGTGTAAAGGTTCTTCCGATAGGAGGGAAAAGGGGAGTGTGGGTGGAATAAAAAAGCATTTGAAGTGACAAGTGGGAACCCACTTGCAGGATGTATCTCATTCCCCCGTCCCCCACTATTTCCTCTTTCTCTTTCCTGAAAGCCCCCACATCCTCTCCCCTTTTACTGCTTCCCATCCAACAGCCGACCTATATTTATCTGCCCCTCTGTCTTCAGCTTACCCTCCCCCCCGCCCAACAGCCTCTACCTAGGAAAACTCTGGCCCAGTTGTGTGATGGTGGCCACTGAGCCAGCCCCACTTACACGGTGGGGAACCCTCAGGGACTTGTGAGGGGGCACCTCACTTTCCCCTGTATATTTCCTCTTTCCCTCCTCCTGGCAACCCCCATACCCTCTCCCTATTCCCTGCCTCATTCTCTCCTTCTCAGCCATTCACCAAGCTACCTTTTATCTGCCTCCTGTCATCTGCTATATATATTATTTATTTACTTCATTTATACCCCACCTTTCTCCACAATGGGGACCAAAGCAGCTTATATTATTCTGCTCTCCTTTTCAGTCCTTGCGGCAACCCTGTGAGGTAGATTAGGCTGAAAGTATGCGACTATCCTAAAATCACCCAGTGAACTTCCACAGGAAAATGGGGTTTGAATCTGGATCTCCCAGACCGTACTCTGAAGCTTTAACCCCTACACCACACTGGCTTTCATAGGGAGGCTGCTGTTGAACAATATCAAGCAGCTAGACCTAGTTGAGTCATGCAAATTGGGTGGTATCAAGTCTCCCAGTGGTTGCTTCCAGGCCTAGGTCTGCCAACCTCCAGGTGGAGCCAGGAGATCTTCCAGAATTACAACTGATCTCCAGACAACAGAGGTCTGTCCCCCTGGAAAAAGGGCTCCTTTGGAAGGTAGACTCTATGGCATTATATGCAGCCGTGGCCCCTTCCCTCCCTAAACCCTACCTTCCTCAGACACTACCCCAAAATTTCCAGGAATTTTCCAACCTGGCAACCCTCGCCAGGCCAGGCCTGGCCCCAATGCGTCCTCCCTCAAAGGCCAAAACAGTGTTTTGCCCTGTCTTTTACTTAAACCCAGACTGGTATTCTGTGGTTGCCTAGCAACAGCCACTGGGGGAATCTGTTTGTTAAAACTACAGGCACTCCTTTTATCGTTTTGGGCTTTTAACCCCCCCCCATGTATTTTTTTTAATTTTTTAATTTTTCAGATTTTTCAGCTTTGTAGAAAGACCTGTCTTGCCTGTTCACACCTTCAGTCACTTAAGTATCCTCAGAATTGGCTGGCTTCACTATTAGAATATAAGATGATTCTCTGCTTCCAAGCTTTGAAGCATACAACCATCCCTGAGCATATTACTTCAGGCAGAAGTGAAATCATCCAACCTGTGTAACCCTGCAATCCTGTGTAAAAGTGCAAAGTTTCTTTTCCAGTCAGACGCTGAAACATGAAGGATGTTCTGTTCTTTTCCTGCTCCAGGGGCCAGATAAACACTGCAACCCTAAGCAGGGTTGCACCCATCTAACTCTGTTGAAATCAAGGACCTTAGAAGGGTGTCACTCTGCTTAGGGTTGCACTGTAAGATTTGTAAAGTTCTAGGGAAATAATCGTATTGGAGAAGTTCACAGTAAACTCCCAAGAATCATGTTACAGCTGGTGGGTCTACAGCAGAGCACTCCGTCTGGTTTAGAGACCCTTATTTTGACTGCTCTCACTTCTGTAGTGGACTGCCTATTCAGCAGTTATTAAGGCTGCTTTGGGAACCATTTTCTCCTGCTCCAGAGCTATTAAGAAGTCATTAAAATATCATCCTGCAGTTTCCGTGGTTTTTATTAAAAGTGCTTTACTGTTAAATGATCACCACTAAAGTGTACTGAAGTGCAGGTTGTGTGGTTATATTTTCAACAGGTGGGGCTAGTGGCGTATTTAAGGGCATGAGGATTGTGGGCACTTGGTAGTTGTCCGGCATCTTTAAGAAAAGTTTACCATAGTCCCCCTTTCCCTGCTTGGTCCTGCTCAAATGTTTCTCTGCTTTTCCCTAGTCAAAAATCATAGAGCCTTACGTTGTTAGTAACAAAAAGTTGCTGTCCTCAAAAGCCACTGAGTGTGTGTGTCTGATTCCTGACTGTGATGACAGCCACCTTGAGAACTTAGTCGCAAATATGAATGCTCCTTGACCTCAACAGTGAGTGCATAAGAATGCAACTGAACCCTGGTACTTTGACAGTTTGGTGTTCTGTACTAGTGGTTAAAATAAAGGAAACACTCTAATGGGTTCCCTATGGTGTTTATATAACTGTGGTCGGCATATCTGGATATCTATCCAGCACAGGGAGTCCAACCTGGTCTTCTGGAAGTTTAAACTTTTTTTTCCTTTTTAGAAAAATGATACCATCTACATTGCAACTGGAATGGGGGTGGCTGAGTTGTGCATAGAGTCAAAATATTAGCATTTATTGGTTACAACAATGCCATTATTATTATTATTGTCATTACTACTGCTACGATGACAACTTCTACTATTACTACTACTACTACTACTATTAGGATTGCCAGGTACCTCTTTGCCACTGGCAAGAGGTTTTTGGGGTGGAGCCTGAGGAGAGCAGGGTTTGGGGAGGGGAGGGACTTCAATGCCATGGAGTCCAATTGCCAAAGCAGCCATTTTCTCCAGGAGAACTGATCTCTATAGGCTGGAGATCAGTTGTAATAGCAGGAGATATCCAGCTGGAGGTTGGCAACCCTAACTATCATCAACATCATCATCATCATCATCATCATCTATAGTTTGCCTTTCTTACTGGGACTCAAGATGGATTACAAATATGAATAAGAACTATTCAATCAGCAAGCAAATTACAAAACATGATAAAAATTGAAACTAATGGAAAAGATTCTTAATAAAACAAATTAATGCTGTGGAACTGGGACTGAAGAACTGGATAAGCAGCACAAGCAAACATAAACTGTCTAAGGCAACAAACGAATCAATGTAAGTAAAATTTATCCTTCATACAAAACAATTCAGACTAACAGCAAATATTCTTAATGAAACAAAATAATGCAATGAGGCTAAGATTGAAGGATGATTGCCTAAGTCAATAAAGCAATCAAAGTAGGAAAAGTTTATCCCTTTTAGAGGTCACCTCCTGAATGATCCATTACACTATAGTTCTGCTTCCTTTATGAGAATGCCCTTCTGAACCAGGGTTGCCAGGTCCCTCTTCACCACCAGCAGGAGGTTTTTGGGGCAGAGTCTGAGGAGGGCAGGGTTTGGGGAGGGGAGGGACTTCAATGCCATAGAGTCCAATTGCCAAAGCAGCCATTTTCTCCAGGTGAACTGATGTCTGTTGGCTGGAGATCAGTTGTAATAGCAGGAGATCTCCAACTAGTACCTGGAGGTTGGCAACCCTATTCTGAACAAATCTTATTCGCACATTCTGTTAAGTGTTAGATGCAGGGAGGCCTTCCTGTCAGCCCCATGCAGGCTGTTCCATAATGAGCAGGCCACCACAGAGAATGTGCATGAACAGGCTCTTGCTGATTTTACCTGATTGCAGGGTGGCACCTTCAAAAGTCTTTGCTCAGATGAGTGCAGCTATCGTGGTGGAACATAGCAGGAGAGGTGGCCCTGCAAGTAGGCAGGCCCGGTGCCATTAAGGGGCTCGTAGGTCATCCCTGCCACAAACAGCCCAGGCTAGCCTGACCTTGTCTGATCTCAGAAGCTAAGCTAAGACCTCCAAGGAATATCAGGGTCATGACGCGGAGGCAGGCAATGGCAAACCACCTCTTGCCTTGAAAATCTCACCAGGAGTCACCATAAGTCAGATGTGACTTGACAGCCAAACAAACAAAAAAAGGTGATAGGTAGAACCTTGAACTGAACCCAGTAACTGATCTATAATCAATGGAGGATTTGCAGAATGGAAATGATATGAACATTCCACTTAGCACCTGATAGTACCTAGGCCATTGCATTCTGTACCAACTAATGTTTCAGGTTTTCTTTAAGGGCAGACCCATGTAGAGTGCATTATAGTAGTCTAGTCTTGAGGTAACCATTGCATGGATCCACATGGCTGAATCATGGCTTTGAGGTGTGGAGAGAAGTTGTCTGTTGTGCTGGTCTAAAAGAAAAATCCAGAAACCTAAAACATAATCCATATAATACCGTTTTTAAAAGAAGAATTAACAGGCCATCAAGTCAAAAACAACTTATGGCAAGCCAATCCACAGGGATTTCCATGCAAGAGGCAAGCATAGGTGGTTGACCATTGCCTTCTTATGCATAGCAACCTCTGCCTTCCTTGGTGGTCTCCCATCCAAGTACTGACCATGGCCAACCTTGCTTAGCCTTCAAGCTCTGACAAATTCAGTCTCAGGTGGGCTCTATCAGGCTGCTAATACCTTTTAGTAGGACCAACTAAATGACTTGCACACTGTTATGTGTCATTTGGCTGGTCTTAATGAAAAGGTATTATGAGGATTGTGTTCCGGGGTTTTCAGGTGAGACAAAACGTAAGATGCGACAATCATTCAGCAATACACTGAGGGTCTTGTATGGTAAACCAAGTACAACTTTATTCAGAATAAACGAAGAAATCAATTCAAGGCCTAATAGAGACATTCTTAGCAGCTTGCCTAGCCAGTTTATCCAAGGCAATAAATAAAACCTGGTCTGGAGCGCCTTTGGTACCCTTGAACTATAATTAAAAACAACAACATGATATGGACTTCTGAATATTACAAAAAGTATACATTTAAATACATCAAATGAGTTTCGCCCTGTGTTTTCAATGAAGAGACTGTGCCAGAGTGTAAATGAATGAATGACATGTTTGAATCTTGCCCTGCTATCATATTTTGGTCACGTCATGAGACGACAAGAGTCACTGGAAAAGACAGTCATGCTAGGAAAAGTTGAGGGCAGCAGGAAAAGAGGACGACCCAACAAGAGATGGATTGACTCAATAAAGGAAAGCCACAGCCTTCAATTTGCAAGATCTGAGCAAGGCTGTCAAAGATAGGACATTTTGGAGGACTTTCATTCATGGGGTCGCCATGAGTCGGAGGCGACTTGACGGCACTTAACATACACACAACTGCTTTAGAAACTGCTAACCTCAAGAAAAACTATACCACACTATGGGTTAGATTCTATTGCAAAGATCCATGCATATAAAGAGGGGATACTAGCAAATCCTCTCTCCCCTGGCAGTAGGGTTGCCAAGTCCTGGCCATCAGTGGGGGATGGGGAGGGGAGGGTTGCCACTTCCATGTCGGGAAACCACTGGAGATTTAGGGATGGATCTTAGGGAAGACAAGGACCCCAGTGGGGTACAACATCATAGAGTCCACCCTCCAAAGCATCCATTTTCTCCAGGGGGACTGATATCTGTAGTCACATGAACACATGAAGCTGCCTTATACAGAATCAGACCCTTGGTCCATCAAAGTCAGTATTGTCTACTCAGACCTCAGTATTGTCTCCAGGGTCTCAGGCGGAGGTCTTTCACATTACCTACTTGCCTAGTCCCTTTAACTGGAGATGCCAGTGATTGAACCCGGGACGGTCTGCATGCCAAGCAGATGCTCTTCCACTGAGCCACAGCCCCTCCCTCTGGAGATGAGCTGTAATTCCAGAGAATCTCCTGGCCCCACCTGGGAGCTGGCATCCCTACCTGGCAGCCCTCCCAATCCTGGAGGGTTCTTCCTGGGAGGGGGGTCCCCTATACTACAGGAGAAGCATTCCATGGGGCGTTTGGGGCTGCAGGAGGAAGTAGGAATGATACTAGGGTTGACAGGTCCCTCTTCACCACCGGCGGAAGGTTTTTGGGGCAGAGCCTGAGGAGGGTGGGGTTTGGGGAGGGGAGGGACTTCAATGCCATAGAGTCCAATTGTTAAAGTGGCCATTTTCTCCAGGTGAACTGATCTCTATCAGATGGAGATCAGTTGTAAGAGCAGCAGATCCCCTGCTAGTACCTGGAGGTTGGACCCGAGAAAAATAGGCTCTGTGTTGTATAGTTAATGGAGAAACCAAAACAGCACACAAGGCAAAAATGCAATAGAAATATATTAAAGTGAAAGTGTGAAATTTGTGACAACTTATATATATACACATATACAAAAATACAATGTACAAATGATAACAAATTACAAACACATAAAAATGCACATAGAACAACCAACAATCCCAGTCACAAAAAAGAAGGTTAAATAATTAGCCTTCTAACAAGATCTTCTACACAAAGGTAGGTATATCAACCAGAGGTTTTCACAATTATTCAATGAATAATAACTTTTTCTCTTTCAGAGTAAGAATAACAGCAAACTTGGGAATGAGTCCAAAGGAAAGGCAGCAGAAGCAGCAGGGACTTGTTGTCTAGATCATGTGACCACATTTCGCTATAAGCTTCATCAGCTGTTCAATCTGCAAAGGAAATACCATACGTCTAAAAAAAACATAATGAGTGACAGTTCACAGCAGCCCATCCAGCTTTCCAGTAAGATCAATGTCAGAGGGTATGATGATACACTTCTGCGCATGGAAGCTTTAGACAGGATCCTACCCATTGGCTTTATATACTTGAATCTGCTTTTAACTTGCATCCAGAAAGGGTGCAAGAAAGAATATGTGCAATACACAGTCAACAATAACACTGATATTCCTGGGCTATTGATCATAACTGTTCATCTGCAATTCATAACTGGTACCCATTCAAACACTCCTATAGCAGATGTGGAAATGAGTAAAGTCCCTGTTTCAAACAGGCTACATGTATTGTCCTGCTGAATCCATTGGCATTCTACACCTGTGCTCTTTACAAACCTGGTCTGAGTGTTGTTGTTGTTTTTATCATACTGGGCCCCAACAAAATCAAAATGAACACTTAGTTTTTAATATCGGCCCCATCAAACTTATCATGACATATTCAACCTTTTAAAGGAAATGAACGATTTCTTTAAAAGGTTGGATGTCTCATCCGAGCATCTAAACTAGCAATTTGGGGGGAGAAATCCAGAGATCACAGGGGCTAAGAAATGAAGAGAGAAATGAGAAACAACAGCTGAGTGTTAAAACCGTGAAGAGAAAATCAATCATTGGAAGCATGCTATAAATAAAGCATTACAGTAGAGCCTTAAGAAAACTGAAATAATGGAAATATTTTGGAATTCTTCAATATTTTAAAATTTCTGTTCCTTTTGTCATCATCCTGGCTTTTGTACCAAACCCCAGTCTCTTGAACCCCTTCCCCCGTACAGTTTCATATTCTACTTATATTCCTGAGGACTTTTCTAATTGTTCTGTTCCTAAGAGTATTTCTACAGCTATTAAGTGTTTGACCAGGGTACCAGCTATGAATTGTAACTGAACAGTTATACATAGTGCCAGAAGTGATAGGGGTGGGGGGAGAGAAAAGATCAACAGGAGTATGGAAAGAAGGCAGAAATTTTCTTTGCTCTTTACCTCATCCCTGGAACTTTTTTGTTATCCAATAACTTGTTTGTTACTGGTTATCAAGCTTGTTCAAACTTCAGAGATTTACAGTTGCATTAGGGTTTTTTGTTTTTTTTTAAAGTGAGTGATAGGACCAGCCCACCCCTCTGATCCATACCTGCTATCCATACCTTTGAGCTTCTACTGTACATAATTGCAGTTAACTTTCTACAATAAAAGAAACCCTTTTAAAATAGTGGATAAATCAGACCAAACTCTTGTTAATATTGTCTACTGGTGGGGTTCAGCGTATTGTTTTATTATGATTTTTAATCAAAAAGTGATACCAGACTTACTTGGAGCAGGAACCAAATCACACTTCATATTTCTGATTCTTTAAGCTCATGACATGCCAAGCATTTAGCATGCCTTCAAAATGTGATGGGTGAAAACTTCTCTTGTACCCTGATCTAAGCACAGTTATTGGGGGGGAGGGTCTAGTCAATGTTAACAAGATTTACTTCCAGGTAAGTTTGCCTAAGACAACAGTGGAGAGGTTGCCTCCTTCCCTGGAATCACTGTGGGATTTGCATCTGGGAGGTTCTGCATTCAAATCCTAATTCCTCCATAGATTAGATTTTCTGGTTAGAAGTGCTATGTAAATGGCAAGCAATGATAAATGCTTCCCCTAAGAAAAACAGTGTCCATAAAGGGTTTAGTTAACAATGTAATACTGTGCAATATAAAAAACTTATGAAGTCCACTGGGTAGGTTTAACCTGCAGTTAGAAGTCTCAAGGGACCCAAAGTGGCTTACGAAATAAAAAAAGGTATTCAAAATACAGTACAAAAATACAATTGAATCTACAAAGAAATAGAACATCCAGCTGTATTTTGATCTGGTCCCGAGCTCAATGGGCTGGCTTGTCCAGGGCCCAAGCCATAGGGTAAGAACCAAAGGCAAAGATCCCTTTGGCTCTTCCTCTTCATCTTACACCCAAGGGCTCCTGCCTTTGGTCATGCCCAATATTGATACCTGCATACAGGAAGAGCAAATTTAGATGGTGCATCTGGCAGAAGAGTTCCTCACAAACTGCCCTTCCTGAAGAAGTATAGACTCCTGGAGGATACAAGAACACTCTTGAAATGTCTGAGGGGCTGTCACATAGAAGAGGCAAAAACTTGTTCTCTGCTGCTCCAGAGGGCAAGATCTAGTGGATTTAAGTTACAGGGTAAAAAAAATACCAGTTGAACATTAGGAGAAGCTTTCTAATGGATCCAGCCATTCAACAATGGTATAATATATTGGAGGGAAGGGCTCTCACGCACTGGAGAATGTTGAGGGGCTGTGGCTCAGTGGCAGAGCATCTGCTTGGCATGCAGAAGGTCCCTGGTTCAATCCCCGGCATCTCCAGTTACAAGGACCAGGCAGTAGGTGATGTGAAAGACCTCAGCCTGAGACCACTGAGAGCCACTGCCAGTCTGAGTGGACAATACTGGCCATGATGGGCCAAGGGTCTGATTCAGTGTGTGGCAGCTTCATGTGTTGAGCAGAGGTTGGGTGTTCATCGATCAGGGATGCTCAAGCTTTGGATGTCTGGCATGAAAAAGCAGCTGAACTAGGTGGCCTGTAAGACTTCTTTCAGCTATGGCTTCTACCCAATTACACCATTCAAAGACTCAAAAGCACTTCAGTCTTCAGAAATGGGAGGTGGCAATTTCTGCTGTTTCTTCACTGCAGACCCCCCCATTTTGATCCACTGTGCTTCCTGAGGGTCTGCTGATCTCCAGAAACAAAATTTTGGAGGAGTGAGTGTTTCAGGAGGAGAAAGCAGGAAAATCTCAATCCTCAAGGTTTGCTCCCTGAACTGGTCTTGGTGGATATGAAGCAGTGGTGTGATGCTAAACTTCTCATGGTGCCTTTACTCAGTTTTGTGTATTCTATGAGTCAGGTCAGTTTTGGTAGTCATATAAAGCTGGTGGATGGTATGGTTCTTTGTCATGCTGAGCCTGGGTACTTAAATATGCAATTCATGTGGTCTATGAATTATGTTGCGCCTCCCAGTTAGCAAATTGTTTAATGTTTATAAAAATGTCCATATAGGCTGAAATACAAAGATTATTCTACGCTTTTTATGTGTTTTTACACATTTGTGGGAATTCACTGAGTCTCTGTTGCATCCTTCAGTGATCTGTCTACATACTGTGATTAATATGCACCACTGATGTGTGCTAATCCATTACGCTGTGTTGTCTAATTACTCTATTATGCACAGGAAAGATAAAATATTTATTTTGTTATGTAATGAATGGCATTAAAAATACAGCTCTTACTGTTTATCTGTAGCACCGTGAGGTGTTCTTTAAGACAAGCAGGTTGTGTTTATTTGATGGTTTATTAGAAATTTGTACAAGTTTACTTGGAAGTAACTCTTCGTCAAATCAATGGAGCTTTCAAGTGAGTGGAGTAGGATTGGTAAGAAATACAACAGAAATCCTTTTTATAACTCACAGCATGGTAAATGATTTTTTTTTGGCTCTAGCAACACACAATGACATAAGGTAGCATGAATCTGCTCCATCTAAAAAAATAATATTTGCAAAATTCATTTCAGACATTAATCAATTATAGCAAGACCGCTTTTCCATGGTTTTTTGTATTTATAAAAAAAGTTCTCTAATATTTCTTATAAGAATAAGTCACTTAAAAAAAGGATTTGCAAGATATTGTGGAACTGTTTCATGCATGAACATCTGAAACCACAAAAACACCCCCCTTACAAAGCAGTATAAACCATCAAAAATGTTGAACTATGTAACCTATCAGAGCAGGTGAACCACAGGAGAAGCCATCCTTCCAGCAGCTTACTGAATAGAGAAACAAGACTATCAGCAAGGGTGCTGTCGGTGGAATTAATTTGTTGTGTATGTACACAGGGAATATGAGAGAGAGAGCACCTCGGAGCCAACCTTGTGCCAGACTATGCAGAGTTTTATTGACTAATCTCAACATTCTGGATTGCACCCAGGAGCAAAAGGAGAGCCCACGCAGACTAGAGCACAAGTTTAATGTGTTTCTAGAGCTGATGTTCATCAATAACTGAACAGTTACATAGCACAATTAATGAAGTTGCCTAGAGCTGACAGTGCGCCCAAGTAGTCCACCTGGAGGTTACAGAGTTAACAGACAACCTCGGTGACTGAGATCTGCCTGGGAAAGCAAATGCTGACATTTCCCCATTAATTTAAGGAGGAAAATATGCATTTCCATTTTAATAAAACGCCAGATTTGCAGAACCCCTTGCATACCTTGTTATCTTTTTACAAACCTATGGACATTTCATAAGAGGTGCACTAGCAATTCGTACACGTTTCACTGTTTTGCCGATCTTTCAAAGTGGCGTGCATTTTCTATAAAGACTACAGTCCTGCACTCAGCTACGAACCACTCATGCTGTTTCCAGAGGCGTATAGCAATGTATACATTCAGAATAGGACACTGCACAAGGGTTGCACAGATAGAAGGCTGCTGCTGCTGTGGTCCTCTGTGGTGCTCATGAATCGAAGACTGGCACATTCTTGGTTCCAGATTGAATGCTAATCATTTGCAGCAATTAGGCTGCAAGTAGGGTTGCCAGCTCCAGGTCGGGAAATACCTGGAGCTTTTGGGGGTGGAGCCTGAGGAGGGCGGGGTTTGAGGAGGGGAGGGACTTCAATACCATAGAGTCCAATTGCCAAATTGGCCACCCACGACTCTATTGTCAAACTGCTATAAAATTGTTTCACTTCCTGTCTGCAGCACCGCTCACATGAAGACATATGCGCTTTTGAATTCCACATAGACGCATTCTCTGGGTATAGTCTTTACTTTCTTCTGAATTCGCCATTCCCCCTTTGTCATGTAATGTGTATATAATGCTTTGATATTAGTTTTTAAGAATGTTATATATGATGTTTGTTTACTTCACAGCTGACGGTCACCCGAATAAACCGAATTATCACGTAGCCTACGGGCTAGCAGATATGTTAGAAACCCTTTGGAGCTGAAGAAAGCCTTTGAAACGTGATACAACGACTAGCCACACGTTCTCCTTTCCTTTTTTTGGTTCCTTTCCTTGTTTGTGTACCTTTTGGACCTTGCTGCTCACTTTTCATTTGGACTTTTCATACTGGACTGGAAACTTTTGCCCTTTTTGTGGACTTTATTTGTTTTGAAGCACCATTTGTGTGCTGCGTGCCTGCTTTCCAGTGTACTTGCATGATTCAATGCTTGTGTATTTATTTTGTCATTTGAGCAATAGTTTGTTCTTTGTCATGAATGGTTGCCTTGTACTTAGAGGTGCTTGTATAATGTTTTGTTGATTGTTTTTGATTTACTGTTTTTGTACCCGCTATTGTGGTTTACATTAATTGATTTTTGTTTTCAATCCTTACCCCGTGTGGTGTTATATATTGAGCCTCCGTACCACCTGGAGGTTGGCAACCCTAGCTGCAAGGGAACATCTAGTCCTTGAAAATAGTTTCAGAACAGATTCCCTGACTTGCCCGTGAATCCATGGGATGAGGGAAATCTCAATTTTTCCAGGTCTAATACATTGCCTGGTGCAACACACAGAATAACTTGAATTCCTTTAATTCTTGCTTTACTTTTTGCTGATGTTTTTATAATCATACCTATGATAAACTTTTTTAAAAATTAGGATTGGTCCAGTAATGAGAGTATTATCAGAACAGGATTTGCTGGCACCTCCTTTTCTTTAGCAGCCTCATCATAGAAATATGCCAATTCTAAGCAAATCCTGGAAAGTATCTGAAATGGCAAACTGCAATTTGACTTTGTGCCACACGCAGTGGGAAAACTAGTTCTTGTGTAACAGGGAGCAGCCAGAAACTGCATGTTAAGCATTCCCAATACCTGGTTAACTGCTAGGGTTGCCAGGTCCTTCTTCGTCACCGGCAGGACGTTTTTGGGACAGAGCCCGAGGTGGGCAGGATTTGGGGAGGGGAGGGACTTCAATGCCATAGAGTCTAATTGCCAAAGCAGCCATTTTCTCCAGGCGAAGTGATCTCTATCAGCTGGCAATCAGTTGTAATAGCAGGAGATCTCCAGCTAGTACCTGGAGGTTGGCAACCCTATTAACTGCAGAAACCAGTTCCCTGACTACTTGTCCAGAGACCAAAGAGAGGTGGTGGCACTTAGAGCAGCTGTAATGGAATCACCAAAAAGAGCACTTAAAAAAAAAGCTTCTTAGTAAGTTGGAAGACTATTTTTCCCCCCCAAATACTCTCTCCCTCCAACCGTGGTAGTCTATATATTAGTACCCTGGATTCTGTGCAGAGACGAAAAATCGAGGAAAAGAAAGTAGACTTTGCTTATAAAACATTATTTGCCACTGATCCTCTTTGGTGCTCTATCTCCTGTCCGCAAAGAGTTATAAGACAAAATAATGCTCCTCCCTCCGTTGCTATTTTTCCGAGGTGAATCTCTCATTTCAATCCGACCGCTTCTGTCAGCTCCCCCCACCCCACAGCGAGATAGAATGGGTGTTATCCATGGAAATAAATGAGGGGAAACAGATGCTTGAGTGAAAACAATAGAATAAGTAAAGTGACTGGGAAAAATGGGTTATTTAATTCAGTCTATGTACTACAGACCAATATTAAATGACCCCCTTATTAAGGCAAGCAGGTTGCTAATTAAAGCTAACACCGGAGATGTAGGTGACTCCCCCCCTTTCCTTCATCCCTGCCCTCCATCCTCCCCCCGCCCCCGTGAGTGGATGTATGTTGGAACTTGGATATCTTCCCTCCCTCCCTTCAATCTATCCAGCTGGAGACTTCACCCCGGTTGACAGCAACGGCAAGCTTAAACTGACAGCTCTTCAAAACCTGCTGAAGAAACCCAGCATTAATTAAGTCATTGCTGGACTGTAATTTCCTTGAGAAGTAAAAAATTCTCACACAAGAAAAGGTTACGGAGACCTTTTCTGTGTCAAAATTACCATGCTGCATGAATATTAATGCTCTTAATGAAGACAACCTTTGCTTCATCAAGAAGGTTCTGGAGCAGGTGCCAAGCCTGAAGTCTCATTCTGTGGATTTTTTCCCCTGCTTTATGAAAGTAGGTGCGCCGTGTTTTCTTCCTTCTCTTTTAAAATCAACATTCTCCACCTGACCTCCCCCCCTCCCCCCGTTTTTACAGATAGGGGAAAAATCTTTACCCTCTACTTTGAAATCAAACATTTAAGGATTTCATCCAGGACATTAGTCAGGGATCAGAGGCAAAAAGGGGAGGGAGATGGGGGGGGGGTGTTATTTATACAGATCTCACACATGCTTAAATAGATCATAGCAGTGTTCATGTCTAATATTGCCCCGGGGTGCTCCCGGACACGTTTATCCCAAAAGGTTTCTGATGAAAGCAACTATTTAAGAGCCAAAGGGCCTTCCCCTCTGGGGCTATGAGAGTTTTCTGTTTTACAACTGAGGGGGAGAGTATTGTTCCTTACACACTGTACAAGGTTCCCATTTGGAGAAGGGCAGGGGAGGAGAGCATAACATCAATTGTTACACGACTGTGTCTGCCTTTTCCCTGGGGTTCATCTCTTGAATGGAGAGCTCTTAGGTGTGTATATGGCAGTAGTGGGGAGAGAGAGAGAGGGGGGGGGGACTGTCTCTTCTTGGTACCAAAACTGGACTGTAGATTAAGTTAGCATTTGTCCCTGATTATACAAAACACTATTTTTGTTTGATCTACAACATCCAGCCCAGGCAAACAACCTTTTTAATATATATTCTACAGCATATTTTAATATAGAATTGCACTTTGTGTGGGGTAATATCCTCCATTCTGTGGGGTAGGAATTACACAGAGCCAGTTCAGATTATATTACCTCGAACTGCTGCCCTGTGCAGGATGGAGAGCTGGGACAGTAATAGACTTGCCATACCCTCCCTCCTGCTCCCATTTCCTGCTGGCTGTCAGGTGACGGCATGATGTCACTTCCAGCAAAAACCTGCAAGTGATGCCAGTCTACTCAGGTGTGATGTCACTTCTGGGTTTTCCCCAAAAGTGACATCATGCTATTGCCAATGGCATCCCACATGCCTAGGGTTGACAAACCTCCAGGTACTAGCTGGAGGTCTCCTGCTATTACAACTGATCTCCAGCCAATAGCGATCAGTTCATCTGGAGAACATGGCCACTTTGGCAATTGGATGTGGCATTGAAATCCCTCCTCTCCTCAAACCCTGCCCTCGCCAGGCTCCGCCCCATAAATCTCCAGGTATTTCCCAACCGGAGATGGCAACCCTACACATGCCCCTGCTTGCCCCCCCCCCCAATCCTGCTGGTTGTGGCTGGCAACCCTAGACATATCTTCCTTCCTTACTAGGGTTGCTAGGTCCCTCTTCGCAACCAGAGGAAGGTTTTGGGGTCGGAGCTTGAGGAGGGCGGGATTTGGGGAGGGGAGGGACTTTGATGCCATAGAGGCCAATTGCCAAAGTGGCCATTTTCTCCAGGTGAACTGATCTCTATCGGCTGGAGATCAGTTGTAATAGCAGGACATCTTCTGCTATTACCTGGAGGTTGGCAACCCTATTCCTTACCCATCTGGCATGCCTGAACTACCTCTGAGGTCATTGACTGTCTGCACAGGGACATTACATTTGAATAGGACCTGCTCACCCAACAGTTTAGGTGCATTTAGATCACAATCTTATAATTTTGTCAAAGCAGAATCATCAACAACACATATTTTGAAGCCCCCCCCCCAAATCAGTTTTAAATATTTGTTTGTACTGCTCTGTCAATAAGTACTGATAAGCTGGCCCGATTATCAGAGACCATTCGTGCAAGTATGTCATGGTAAGAGGTCTGTGAATTGTACTGGATCTTTGTCTCTCAGTTTCCTGTCTACAACATCGTCAATAAAGACAATAAAGAATGCAATAAAGTGGTTTGCAGACTACAGTTTAAAAAGAGCTACATCCAGGATTTCTAACTGCCAAAGCGCTATCGATGCTGTGAACAGCAGCGTAACCCCATACCTTGGTCTCTGGAGCAACCCTCTCTATTGAATTATATGAGTGAGCCCTTTTAGGGTGCCCGGTTGATTCTCTGCATGACCCATAACTATTGCTGGATCAGAGTGTAGGATGCAGTCTCTTTCAACAAGTAAACTGCTTCCACGCTCTCAGTGGAATATTGATCATAATACAAGTATTTGGAATCACCCGATGAAATGGTAGATTTAGACTGGACAAAAGATAGCACATCTTCACACAATTAATGATTTATGACATTTGCTGCCACGGCATCTGGCAATGGCTGCTAGCTTTGATGGGATTGGAGACATTCAGGGAGGTCCTGTCTGTCAACGTCTGTTAGCCACAATGGCTGACAGTGTTCATAGGCAGTGTGCCACCAAATACAGGTTGTTTGTGGGCAACAGGAAGAAAGGGGGTATCGTTTCTACCATTACAGGAAATAGGATGCTGGATGGAACTTTGGTCTGAACCAGCAGGGCTATTCTTATATTCCCACAATACTTTGTCTTTAACTTCCAGGCTTTCAACTAAAATGCCTAAGACATTGAGAGAGACGTATTCTAAACAGAATGGGAACTTTTCTGTAAGAGAAGTAAAATGGAAAGGGGGGGGGAGATTGCCAAATTGGCTATTAATTACACTTTTCAGTTTTACTTACCCCTCTCTCATGATCTAATCATAGTCAGGGCTAACATATAAAATAAATCTGAATATTTACAGCTGAGACATGTAATGCCCTATTTATATTAAAAAGGTAAGCCAATGATATATCTTTATGGGTGCTGATGTAATAGCTATTAGATTTATAATGCAGAGGAGAAACATAATTTTATTAGGAAGAGCAATAGTTCACAATCCTATTATTGTTTATTGCTGACGTCAGGGCAGAACTATAATAAGAATCTTGTACCAACTGCATATAATAAAAATAAATGTTGTTTACATTTGCACGCAAATAGATCTCTTAAAAACAAATGCTGATGTTAAATGCCACCTCTCAGTCGCCTGCAAATACCTGACGGTGGTTCTTTGAAGGCAGTGGTGACAGTGGCCCTATTTAGGATTTAGAGCAAGGAGCAGTTTCAAGTGATGAGACACTCAATGAAGAACTTTATACCTTTAATTCACTAAATAAAACCTAGGGGCAACTAATAATGAAAGATGTATTTTTAAAAACGGGACGCGTTATTGTTATTTTAGGCAGGGAGCTGGTTAGTGTTCCCAACCTCCGGGTACTAGCTGGAGACCTCCTGCTATTACAACCGATCTCCAACCAATAGAGATCAGTTCACCTGGAGAGAATGGCCGCTTTGGCAATAGGACTCTATGGCATTGGTCCCTCCCCTCCCCAAACCCCACCCTCCTCAGGCTCCGCCCCAAAAACCTCCCACTGGTGGCGAAGAGGGACCTGGCAACCCTAGATCTGATGTTAGAGTCTATTCCTGAAAGGGGGGACTCCTTAGGAGCTGGCATGGCCCCGTGCTGGCATAGGTGACACCTTATCACAGAATAAGGTGGCACCTACACTGGCAAGAAGGCAAACATGCTGGAGTCTGGAGGCAGCGGATCTCTGCTGCCCCCCCCCCCACCACCAGTACAACCATACCCGCTGGCTTGCAGGGCCTCCAAGGGGCGGAGCTGATGTTAGCTTCCTGACCCCTTTTGCCCCAGGAAAGCCCCCTCAAGCAGCGGCATTGCTACGCCACCTTTTTTTGGGGTGGTGTAGCCCTATTGTTTTCCATGGGGGCATTTCCTCTTTTTCATTTTTAAAGTACTTTTATTTTCACTGCAGTGGCCAGGAAGCCTCTGTGGGGGTGGTGTGGCTGTGCCGCACCCAGCCGCTGCCTAACTGCCCCCCCCTTCGGGAATGGGCCGCCCGTCTTCAGTTTCATAACCAAAAAATCAAGCTCATGTATAGAATTTAAGAATAAACAAAACTACTTTAATTAGATATTGCCTTTAAAGTTGTTTTCTGGGGAATGGGCTATGGCTCTAATGTTAGCAGTTCTCTAAGTCACGTTATGATTTGTTATAATGCACAGACCACTAAGCCCATTTATGTTAATATGCATTTCAGCCATCAGCTTTTCTCCTTCATTCTGCTTCGAATTTGTGAGCATATTTTCTACAATACAGGCTAGCAATTTAGTACTGGTTGGACGCAACAGGGTGCTGAAGATGGATCCCTGCTTCTTAATGGCCCCTGCCTGTTGGTTAGAGAGCCAGCATGGTGTAGTGGTTAAGAGCGGTGGTTTGGAGCGGTGGACTCTGATCTGGAGAACCGAGTTTGATTCCCAACTCCCCCACATGAGCCACGGAGGCTAATCTGGTGAACTGGATTTGTTTCCCTGCTCCTACACATGAAGCCAGCTGGGTGACCTTGGGCTAGTCATAGATCTGTTAGAGCTCTCTCAGCCCCACCTACCTCACAGGGTGTCTGTTGTGGGGAAGGGAAGGTGATTGTAAGCTGGTTTGTTTCTTCCTTAAGTGTTAGAGAAAGTCGCATATAAAAACCAACTCTTCTTCTTCTTCCCCTTCTTCTACTGCCTTTCCACCTTTGGGCACAAATGGAGTTGTTAGGGTGTGTAATGATAGTCTTGAGGTGGATCACTTTCCCCATGTTTGCCCACTGTCCTCCAAACTAAATTACCATGGATTTACCTTCAATGAATTGGGGGCTTGAAGCAGCCCTGGTTCTTTTGCTAGATGTGTGCTGACATGTGATGCAGACAGAAACTTGCCAGTCCCCACAGAGGAGATACCCAGAACTAGGATAGAGTCTAAACATGCAGTTGTGGAAGAGAGTCAGTACGGAGAAGCATGTAGCCAAGCTCTTGTGGAATGGGATCCCAGCAGTCTTATCTGTGGTCTTTTATGCCTGGCCATTTCACTCGCTGTCACCCCTCCAACAACTTTTGAATCTTAGTGTTGATTATCCATGCTGTTTCCGACTGTCAGAGGTCGCCTCGCTCTCCCCCTGCATTTCCCCATGTTTTACCCGTTTTTTGAGGGACCTGTTTTATCTCGAATTTGAAAACGCAGGGAAATGCAGGAGGAGAGCGAGGCGACCTCTGACAGTCGGAAATGGCATGGATAATCAACACTAAGACTCAAAAGTTATTGGAGGGGTGACGGCGAGTGAAACAGCCATGCATAAAAGACCTCTGTTGCTGGTTGGGGTTAAAAAGCTGCAGCTTGTGAAAAGGGAAGAGCACTGAAATCCTAAAGGTTTTATCATGCACAATTACTTTAAGTATACTGCCTTTCCCCTAGAGCTCCCCAACTACCTTAGTTTACTGAAGCTCCATCCCAGTTCAACACATTCATTGTTATTTTCTTTATGCACCAACAGTTTCTAGAAGCTGTTCTACCCGTATTCACTCTTCCCCAGCTGAACCTATGATCCTGAGAGGAGTACCACTTCAACTCTTGACACCTATTTCACATACCCCATGAAATTCCCTCATGGACCCCTAATAGGATTGCCAACCTCCAGGTGCTAGCTAAAGATCTCCTGCTATTACAACTGAACTCCAGCCGATAGAGATCAATTCACCTGAAGAAAATGGCTGCTTTGGTACTGAAGCTGGGAGAGATGTGTGTGAAAGCAGTCTTGGTTGCCTCATTGAACTGGGATTTTGGCAGGCAATTCCACCAGTCTGAATTAGATCAATCTCTACTGAGAATGTTTTAGTGGAAAACTCTGATTTGGGAATAGTTCTATCTGTGGCAGAGTGCTAATAATGGAAGGGTTTTTTAGTAGCTAAGTACCTTGATTAATTGATGGCAGTCTTTGATTAATGGTGTGATAGCTAAATACAAAACCATGTGTCAATAATTGTTGCAATTGTTCAAATTTAAGTAAGTATGGGGGTAGTGGGGGGGGAGGGGGAACCAAAATTTTAACAGCTAGGTTAATGCTAAATTACAGGTATATATAAAAAAGCCACAGCTTTTCCCAAACATGTTAAAATCTGATTTACCCATTGAGGTCTTTAATGAAAACATAGCAGCCTTGAAAACAGGAAGCTTTGTGCAATTTTGAAGTAGAAGGTGATAGTAAGTCCTCCATTAATATTTATACATGGTCAAAGGGCATGGTATCACACTTAAAACAGTTAAATAAAAAAAAAACCTTTTACATTTTACAACACAAATTCTCTAAGACAAATAAGAGTTGTTATTCTCTCTGAACTACAAAAGGGAAAATATGGAAGATCAAACAAGCAAAAATACATTGAGAGAGGCTAAAATAACATCAACTTATTGAAGATTTAAATTTTTTGCTGTTTGACCCTGAGTTTTTTTTTGTTGTTGTTGCCCTAGTATTATAAATACTAATCCACACCCAATTATATACGCTATAAAGCAGCCAAATCACCAATGTCTAACACCCTTCTCTTCTGCAATGGAGCAAGGTTAGCATGAAGTTATGAACACTCTATTGATAGAACTGTGCAGCATTTCTTCCTGAATCCAGTGAAGACTAATCTCAGTAGATGTGCACAAGATTTCAGTTTTACAGTGCCATCCTGTACAGACTTAAGGTTTGCACTGCAGATCCATTTCACATTTCATCAGGATCTCAAGGTGATGCTTATTTCTGTGAGATGCTGTGTAACTAGCACTTGCTTATGTATATATGTGCTGTCACATTTCCAAAAGAAAACACCATAGATTGGAACCTGTTTTCCATAGAGTACCAAACAATAGCCCAGAAGAAGAAGAAGAAGAAGAAGAAGAAGAAGAAGAAGAAGAAGAAGAAGAAGAAGAAGAAGAAGAAGAAGAAGAAGAAGAAGAAGAAGAAGAGTTGGTTTTTATATGCTGATTTTCATATAAGAATGTCTAAGTGTGAGCAGCACTCACTGAAATTTCTGGATGTGCATACATATACATATATACATACATATATTACATATATATATACATGTGTATATGTGTGTGTGTGTGTGTGTGTGTGTGTGTGTGTGTGTGTGTCTAAATAATGAGAACAATGGTAGGAAAAGTGATATCTGAGCAAGGGTGAAAACTTTCCTGATATTGTTAACATAGTTGCTAAGCACCCATTAATTTGTTTTCCCTATTATTCTGCAGAATGTTTCCCTTCCACTCAAGGTTTTTGCCATTTTAGACCCCCCCCACAACTATATGTCTAACAACAATGCTGTTTATTCCTTAGGGAAAGGAGGACCTTTTAAGCAAAATATGGAACCCCATGGAAAACCTTTTCAATTTTATTTCCATTTAGACCCTTTCTAAAAATCCCAGCTGTAATCAGTATGGTTGTTTATGGTGCATCTTTTCAAATAAGATTGCTGTCTTGCAAGTGATGTGGATACCACTTTGTTATATCTAAACTGCTTACGAGACAGCACTCCTATCTGATAAGAAAAAGCACTGTGCCATACATATTTATTTATATTTGAACTCTTGCCCTCTGCACTATGGTGTGGGTCATGTAGCTGCTCCAACACCACCTTATTAATTTTCTACTACTCTGGTTGGTATGGCAGTTACAGTGTCTTGGAGTGATCCAAGCTTGAAAGGCATTTTTCTCTGTCTGATATTCTTTTTTAACTCTTAAGCCACTAGAAGGTAACATTTCCAAGGAGGGTGTTTTTGGCAAGTATTAATCCTGTTGTGTTCTGTAATAAGACAAACATTTGCAGTCCCATCATATGTTTCTTTGATTTTGTACTTTGCTAATCAAAAACAGAGTTGTAGAGGAACACATATATTTAAAGTTAAATCAGAAGGAAGGATGAACATCTGATTAATTCAAACATTATTGAAAGAAGTATGTTAAAGGTATTGGATGGATTGCCAGGGTGCACCAAAGAGTCCCTGTAAAGTAGCTAAGTTTTTATCCTCTGCTATGACAATATGGGGAGGGAAGGCAGCATGGTATAGCCTGATCCTGTCCAATCTCGGAAGCTAAGCAGGGTTGGTACTTGAAAGGGAGACCTCCAAAGAAGACTCTGTAGAAAAAGGCAATGGCATACCACCTCTGCTTAATCCTTGAAAGCCCCATGTTGGGGTCACCATAAGTCAGCTGTGACTTGATGGCACTTTACACACACACATGACAATATGGGCTGAGATAATGTCTCCAGCTGGCATCTCCAGTTAAAGGGACTAGGCAAGTAGGTGATGTGAAAGACCCCAGCCTGAGACCCTGGAGAGCCGCTGCCGGTCTGAGTAGACCATACTGACCTTGATGGACCAAGGATCTGATTCAGTATAAGGTAGCTTCATGTGTTCATATGTTATGTGTTGAATTTTTCCCCAACTCCCTGAGGCAGACCCACAGCCCCTTTCTGATCTTTTGGCACAAGAAGTGACCTGCTGCATAAATCTTCTGTACGGTTAGTTCCTAAAGGGACTTCTATTTCAGACACTTTCTGATTGGTAAGAAATGGGGGAGGGGGACATAGCACATTAGATTTGAGAGAGGTTAACATATCCTTGGTAGTTTCATGTTGTTCCTGTTTCAGATCTTCTGCCCTTGCTACCTCAAAAAGCTTGTGCATTGGATCTTCTGGATGCATACAATAAAGAACAGTTACAGAAAATATCTTTGGTTCCAGTATGGGGCTTTGTTCCCTCAATACAAGGTTTTGCCTTTTGGTCTTGCTATAGTACTTTGGGTCTTCGCCAAGATTGTGGTGGTAGTGGTCATACCTCAGGAAACTTGGGTCATACCTCAGGAAACATGCAGGGATGTTTCCCCGTGGTCACCCCTGCTGACTGCTTCAGGGCTCTTCCTTTTGAATATGCATGCCTTTTCCATCTGTCACAGGTCGCCTTGCTCTCCCTGCAAGTTTTGCCCACATTTTCCAGATTCCGGCTAAACCAGCATCTGGAAAACATGGGCAAAACGTTCAGGGAGAGCGAGGTGACCTGTGAGGGGCAGAAAAGGCATGCATCATGAAAAGGAAGCCCTGAAGCAGTCGGCGGGGGAGACCTTGGGGAAAAGTCCCTGCATTAAAGGCCTTGGTTGGTATGTGAGTCTGGTACACACGGTATATAGCAGTTCTTTCCAATACTCTTTGGTGCAACAGATTTAAATTATCAATATATTTAGATATAATTGATCTCATTGCTGGGTTAAATATTGTTTCTATAACTATGTCTTCTTTGACTTCATATTCCTTATATATTTATTTATAGTCCGCCTTTCTCACTGAGACTTGGAGCAAATTACGCCAAGTCAGTCAATGCAATCAGTAGGATGTAACATCTAATAAACAATGTAATCAGACTAGGATTGCAAAAATTTGAAATAAAGGGGGGGGGGAAGTATTAGATATATATGTGAACGATGCAGGAAATGGTATTGCATAAGTAGGAGACAATGTAGTGGGAGCAGAATAATATATACAGCAAACAGATAATACATACCTCATGCAGTAATCCAGTCCAGAATGTCATTCTTTGCCAAAAACACATTCCTGAACCAATGTGTTATAACAGGGCTGACATCAGCATACTCTGAGGTAGGGCAGCTTCCAGGGCCCAGAGTGTCTGGCAAGGCCCACTGTTGTTGACCCCCCACTCACTATTCTCCCAGCTACACTCACTGGCCAGTGCCACTGGAAAAAGGGCTGCAGTGGCAAGCATGGGCAGTGGGAAAGCTCATAAATGGGTAAGGGAAGGACACACAGTAGGGTTGCCAACCTCCAGGTACTAGCAGGAGATCTCCCGCCATTACAGCTGATGCAATTAAGCATAACTAAGGAGGTTAAAACATCCATAAATAAAGAAATGCTAAAGTTAATCAAACCATCTAGTTAACTTGCTGTTGAACTTTAATAGCAACTCTCAGGAATTGTGCCCGGTATGGTGAAGAGGGGGAACGAAACCGAGGGGCCATGCCTACAGAACGGTTGGAGGAGCCCTCGCTCACCCGCTCCCCAGTCACCCCGGTTGTTGTCGCCTCAGAGAAAGTCGCCCTGCTTCGCAGCCAGAACCAGATGTTGGTTCTACAGAATCGGGACCTGCAGACACAGATGGACGCACTGCAGAGGGACTTGGATACTGTTCTGGGGGAAGTGAGGGAGCTCAGGCAGACCCCGCAGCAACCCCCAGTGGGCTCTCTGGCCGCCGCGGAAACTCCAGTCAGTAGAGAGGCACCCGTGCCCAGGCGACCTACCGCCAGAGATCTGAAGGTGTCCTTCAACAGATCCAGCACTCAGCTACCCCACTTTCTACTCCAAGTGTCCAGGTTCATGAAGGATCAAGGGGAAACCTTTCCTTCAGAGGAGGCCTGGGTCAGGTACGTGATCAGCGCCGAGATGGCAAGACCTGAGGGACTTTTAGCCTGGATAGGGTGCGCCGCTTCAGGGAAGGAACATGTCTCCAGTGCGGAAAGATGGGTCATTTCGCGGTGAAGTGTCCCAGCACATCGACAGAAGGGTCTGGCAACCGGGCGACCCGAGAACGAGAGTTTACGCCACCTCGGGTCCAGGATCGTAAGATGGCTGAGGGGACTACCAGCCGGCGTGAGATGGTGGCTCTGCAAGCAGAACCAGCAGACGACCATAATCTTCTGGATCTTTACAGTGAGCCCTCGCCGGCAAAAAATGAGGACAGCCTTCTGTGAGTGAGCCGGCACGGAAGGCACCCTCGGGAGAAACCAAACCGGCTCCATTTAGGGTGAGTGACCAGGGAGAAACACTGCTGCTACCCGTTGTGTTACGGAACCCCCGGGGAGGGGAACCTGTGGCTGTTGTTGCTATCCTAGACTCCGGGTGTTCCTGGACCTTGATTGATCAGGCTGTGGTAGAGAGCCTGAAAGTCGGAACTCGAGAACTGGACCAACCCTTGCATTTCCATCAAATGGATGGGAGCGATCTTTGGGGGGGGGGCGGTCCATTTGCACTCTCGGAAAGTGTTGCTGGGGGTGGGAAACCACTGGGAACAGATCCACTTCATGGTAGTACCTAAGATCTACCCAGTAGTTCTCGGCAGCAACTGGCTGGCGGGGCACAACCCGAGCATCGATTGGGAACAGAGGCAGGTTGTGTTTGGGGCTCCCCAGTGCGAGAGACATGGCCGGGACAACATTCCCGGAGGCGAAGGGGGGGATGCCGCTGCGACTGAGACCCACACGCTGCCCCAGGAGTGTAGTGACTTTGCGGATGTGTTTGAGGGGACGGTCTGTGACCTGTTACCCCCTCACCACACGATGGACTGTACTATAGAACTACTTAAGGACATTAAGCCTTCCAAAGCCCGAGTTTATTCCATGAGCCCCCAAGAGAAGGCAGTACTGTGGGAATTCCTGGACAAGAACTTGGAGTGGGGTTTCATACGGCTGTCCAAGGCTGCGTTTGATTCTCCCTGCTTCTTTGTGAAGAAAAAGGGGACCTCTGATCTCAGACTGTGTGTAGACTATAGGGGGCTTAACACGATTACAGAGTCTAACGCCTACCCCATTCTTTTAATTCCGGACCTCCTGAGTGCTCTCCAGGAGGGCTGTGTGTTCTCGAAGCTTGACCTTGCAGAAGCCTACTACCGGGTCTGAATCAAAGAGGGGGATGAAGCAAAGACGGCCTTTTCTTGCTGTTACAGATTGTTTGAATTTATGGTAATGCTGTTTGGTTTTTCTGGGGCACCGTTGTGCTTCATGCAATTAATTAATGAGATCCTCCATGATCTACTGTTTAAAGGGGTAATCGTTTATTTGGACGATATTCTGATATACTCCAGGGACCCTGAGGAACACTGGGGTTTGGTGCGGGAGGTTTTGCGTCGCTTAAGGGATAATCATTTATATGCTAAGCTGTCCAAGTGTGCATTCAACCAAAACCAGTTGTCTTTTCTCGGATGTTATTTTCCCCCAAGGTTTGATTATGGATCCTGAAAAACTTCAGGCGGTATGGGAGTGGGAACCCCCAGGACTCACAAACAAGTACAACAGTTCTTGGGTTTCACAAATTTTTATAGAGGTTTTATTCAGGACTTTGCCGAAATAGCCTTACCGATCACTGATCTACTCAAAACCAAGGGGAAGGGGCAGGAGGCCACCTTGGCGCATTACCAAGTGCCTTGGAACGACTGGTGTCAGGCGGCATTCAAAACTCTGAAGGAGCACTTTACCTCTGAGCCCGTTCTGGTTCACCCAGATTGTTCTAGACCATTTACCCTTCAAGTAGATGCCTCGGAAAAGGCAATGGGAGGTGCGCTTCTTCAAACAAGGGGTGCTTAAACCCTGTGCCTATTTTTTGAAAAAATTCTCCAGACCGGAGCTAAACTGGCCGATTGGAGAGAAGGAAGCCATGGCTATCAATCATGCCCTCACGGTCTGGCGGCAGTTCCTGGAGGGGGGCGGCGAAACCCTTTGAGATCTGGATGGACCACCGAAATCTTGAGGCCATATTGGGTCAGTGGAAGCTGTCAGCCAAACAGCTGTGCTGGGCAGACTTTTTCTCCAAATTCCACTTCACCATTAAACACATGCCTGGGAAGGACAACTGCCTGGCCGACGGGCTGTCCCGGATGCCACAATACGAATGTCGAGTCGAGCGGCCAGTGGGTTCTCTTTTCACCCGGGAACACCTGGGCTTGGCGACGGAGGGGAGTAGAGCGGGAGTCCTGACCAGAGCCCAATCCCATGCAGCGGTGAGAGGGTCTGTCCCTGACTCCTCTCGGGTGAGGGCTGCCTCTGCTCCCCCATCCCCGGCGATCCCAGGGGATCCTCCGGTCACGATCGGAGGGGGGGAGAGGGAGTCCTCTCAACGAGAGCGAGGGGACAGGGCAGTAGATTTGGTTCTGGTCCCCCCTCAGGGGCCGCCTGCATCTACCCCCTGCTCGTTAGCAATCCCAGAGGAGCTCCCAGAAGTGTTCAAGCGTAGGTGGGGGGAGGCTCTTCAGCGAGAGCGGAGGGAGAAGTCTCTCCCATCCCAGGTACTATTAGGGGAAGGTGCCCACGTGGATAAACACTACATCCCCATGGAGTTCTGAAGGGAGGTGTTGGGATGGAGCCACAGTTCCAAAATGGGGGGACATTTTGGGTTTGTGAAAACCTTGCACCTGGTGAGAAGGCAGTTCTGGTGGCCAGGGATGTGCCAGGACATCAATGTGTTCATAAAATCTTGCCCCGTGTGTGCAATGAGCAAACACTTAATGGGGAAATCCCCTGGATTACTCAAGCCCCTAGAGTCTCTGGAGGCTCCCTGGTGGGTGATCGGGATGGATTTCATAACAGACCTCCCATCTAGCCAGGGCAAAACGGTTCTGTGGGTGGTTACAGATCTCTTCTCGAAGCAAGTTCATCTCGTCCTCTGTGAGGGGATGCCCTCTGCACACAAATTGGCTCGCTTATTTGTACACCAGATTTTCAGATTGCACGGCTTTCCACAGAAGGTCGTGAGTGACAGGGGGTCCGTGTTCGTGTCAAAATTTTGGAAAGCGTTTTTAGGACTTGTGGGTGTGCAACAGAGTTTGTCTTTAGCCTATCATCCGCAGACGGATGGGCAAACCAAAAGGGTTAACGCGGTGGTAGAATGTTACATGCGTTGTTTTGTGAATTACCACCAGGACAATTGGGTCGACCTGCTGCCGTTGGCAGAATATGCCTATAATAACTCAGTACACTCTGCTACCGGTATAAGTCCGTTCAAAGTGATCTACAGAATAGACTTCGGACCCTTAGGGGCTGTACCCCCCCCCCCCGCCAGGCGGCGATCCCCCTGAAGTGTCAGCATGGGCCAACACAGTGCGGAACACTTGGCCCTGGCTGGTAAAAAATTTGGAACAGGCGAAGGAAAAGTACAAGGCGCAGGCAGACAAACACAGGGCACCCCAATGGGAATTAAAGGTCGGAGGGAAGGTGTACCTCTCCACCAAGAATATCAGATCTTTACATCTGTGCAAGAAACTGAGTCAGAAGTTTGTGGGGCCGTTCACAATCTCCTGTGTTATCAATGAAGTTACAGTGGAGTTGGAACTGCCAAAAACTTTACAGGGGGTACACCCGGTATTCCATGTAAGTCTGTTAAAACCTTTTGTACCGGCACCTGAATGGCACCCTGAACCTGCGGCTGTGACCCCGACCATGGTGCAGGGGGAACAGCACTTCGAGATTTCCAAGGTATTAGATTCTCGGGTGCGGAGGGGCCAGCTGCAGTATCTCGTGCATTGGAAACATCTGAACTCTAGCCACAGTGAATGGGTGTCCGCTATGCACATAAAAGCCCCCACCTTGGTAGCAGAATTCCATCGGCTCTACCCCGCCAAACCGGGATGTCCCGGGGAGGGGTCTTTGGGGAGGCGGACTGTCAGCCAGGGCATCCATTCGGGCCCCGGATAAGCATATGTTTAGTATCAAAGCCACTTTCTTTCCCGTGGGAAGTTGAGGTATCGGTGTGAAGACCGGAGGCAGCGATCTCCACTTCAAAGTAAGCCTTCCAATGGTAAAACTGCTATCTGTTCTCGAGGTGACAAATACTCTTCCTTTGATGTAGCTTACCCTTTCATGTCCTACCAATGATGTAACCAAATGTATTGTATGTTCCCTATAAAGATGCCCTGTATTCCCCATACCTGCATTCTGACCTTAAGTTCGTTAGACCTACTGATTTATTAAGCTTTTCTTAATAAATCTTTAAACTCTCTGCTACGTCTGGAGTAAAGTTTATTGCTGAGACGCTATGGGGTACTGAAGCCTGACAAAACTAACCAATTAGAAAAATGTGGTAGTAGGGAGAGAGAAAAATCATGATCAGATGCACTATGTAAAATTTTCCAGGCAAGGATGTAGCACACAAACAGTGCCTGGTTCTGTACAGAAACAATTTGGTGCTCCCATTTTCAGGAATTTATGGGAGGAAAACATGCAAAGGCTCTTTTCCTGTTGCTCCAAGCAAACTCGGCATGTGGCATTACAAGCCCCCAGACTCTCTCTCTCTTTCTCTCTCTCGCACACAGCCTCTAAGGACACAATAGAAGAGAGTTGACATAACCGTACAGTTTAAGCCAACTTCCCTTCCATACGTCATTCAGTCTAAAAGGTGAAAAATACAGCTTTAAGCTATTAAATACCTAATAGCAGATGTTTTGTTCCTTAGGAAAATAAATATCAAACACTGTCACATAAGGGCCTCCGTCACATCTGTTAGTGCACGTTCAACAAAACAACACCACACCGCAGGAAAGTAGCGTAAATTTATCACTGCAGCAAAACACTGAGCACCTAATCTCACAGTTGACATTGTCATCCTAGACCTAGAGACCATGGGCAGAAAGTTTTTAAGAAGCCCACAGAGGGTAAAAGGGGGGCAAAGTGTACATTTGTGCACTGTTGATTCAAGCAAAAACCAAAAGCAGCTCTGGGAGGCATAACTGCAGGTCTCGCTACAACCTAACGTCTGTGTCTGATAAGTGTACAAATATATTTTGTGTAGTCCCTATGGTGGATTGAATATTTCTGATGGCCTGCTGAGGCTTGGTCTAATAAAAAACAGAGAGAGTAAACTGCTTTTCTCTTCACAGTTATGTCACTGCAAAACATACGTACAGTTTTAGAAATACACATCCGGTTGTTGGCAAAAACATCTGTTTGTGCATGAGTGCACATTCCTATTCCTTTTCATAAGCTGTAATTGGAGAAATCCCAAATTTTATCTTGGTAAGAAGAGCCTCAGTGAGCATACAGTGAGCCTACTGTTGTACAGTGTAATTCCTCAAGATCTATAGCCTTGATTCCCAGATTCTGTGTTGGGGGATATTAAAGTGCTGAAGGAAGGGCTGCGGTAGGCTTTGAATAATTAAGCCACTATTTTGGATGCATTCACCTCTCTTTCTGTCCAGACAGGAAGGCCTGTGATCTGCTTCTTCTGCCATTCTATTGGCAGTAAGATGCAAAAAAGAAAAAAAGAAAAAAAAGGCAAATGGGTGGCCTTTGATTTTGCCGCATCAAGAATAATTCTGGATATGTACATTAAACAGAGTTGATCCTTTTGAACTGGATCCACATCACAGGATATTGCACTGTTATAACCATTTATCTCCTGGCTTTTCTTGTCCAGAAAACATGCGAAGAAGAAGAAGAAGAAGAAGAAGAAGAAGAAGAAGAAGAAGAAGAAGAAGAAGAAGAAGAAGAAGTGGTTTTTATACCCCGATTTTCTCTACCTTTAAGGAGTCTCAAACTGGCTTACAGTCTTGTATTTGAAGTTCCTTCACAGAGGGAGCAAGGAAAAGTTGCCTAACTGTGATAACCTAAAGGTTAGTCTCCTGCTATGTGGGAGATATACCAGTCTGTTGATGGCAGGGTTAAAATATTATTAAACTTGGCTCCTACCAGAGGGCTAGGTCTGGAATCTTGTTCTGAATACTTCTTGTAAACAAATCCAGTTTAGAAGAAGAGTTGGTTTTTTAATACCCGGTTTTTCTCAACCTTTAAAGAGTCTCAAACTGGCTTACAATCACCTTCCCTTCCTCTCCCCACAACAGACACCTTGTGAGGCAGGTGGGGCTGAGAGAGTTCACCAAATTAGTCTACCGATCATGTGGAGGAGTGGAGAATCAAACCTGGTTATCCAGATTAGAGTCCTCTGCTCTTAACCCCTACACCATGCTGGCAAATATATAGATTCTAATTTGAAGGGAAAATTTATTTACACTGATTTATATGATTAACAAAGTTACCTACTTACAGGTTGTAGCCTTTATTTCTTCTTTGATTCATTTGATTCTTGTAATTTGGGGATGGGCTGTGACTCAGTAGCAGAGCATCTCCTGTGCATGTAGTTGACCTTAGGTTGAATCCATGACATCTCCATTTAAAAGGGTCTGGTTTTATGTGATATGAAAAGAGCTTTGCCTGAGACCCTGGAAAGCCACTGCCATTCAGAGTAGTCAGTACTGTCCTTGATAGACCAATGATCTGGCTCAGTACAAGGCAGTTTTGTGTTTCTGTTTTGATTTTTTTGTATAAATTGAAGCCTAACCTGGATAGCTCAGGCTAGCCCAATCTCGTCAGGTCTCAAAGCCTAAGCAGGGTCAGCCCTGGTTAGTATTTGGATGGGAAGCCACCAAGGAATACCAGGGTGGCTACCAGAGGCAGGCAATGGCAAACCACTTCTGAATATTTCTTGCCTTGAAAACCCTATGGGGTCACCATAAGTTGGCTGCGACTTGAGGGCAAATAAATACATAAATTGAAAGCAACTTCCCTCCTTGCACAATTGGAGCCCATTCCTGAAGGGGAGGGTGAAGCTCCTTAGGAGCTGGCATGTCCCCACTCTGGCATAGGTGCCACCTTATCACAGAAGGGGTGGCACCTACGCTGGCACAAGGGCAAACACGACGGCGTCCAGGTGTCTCAGCCCCCCCTCGCAGCCACACCAATAGGGCTTTCCCAGCCGGTGAGGGGGCATTCGCTGGGGTCTTTAGGAAGTTTCCACAGCCCTTCCGCCCTGGGAATGCCCCCTTGAGTGGTGGTAACTGCTCGCTATGGGGCGCTCCCCCTGTTTTAACATTAAATTTAACTCAAAAGCTTTTTATGCCTCCACGTCGGCTAGGTTAGCCTCAGGAAGAGGCGTGGCTGCACCACTCCCAGCCGCCATGGATCCAACCCCTCTTCAGGATTGGGCTGCCCGCTACACTTACTGATCTACGGGAAGTAAACATTGAGATGGCTAATACAAGCCCTTTAGAATTCATTCTCTGACTTGAGGCATTTTAAATTTAGTACGGTAGTATATTTATCTCTGAAGGCTTTACATCACTGTACAAAGGTTTTATACCAAAATTATTTTAATCATATACATACACATTTTAAAGTGACAACGTAAAATTAGAGTATAGAATTCCTTTAACCCTCCTTTATTGGAAAACTGTAATTTGGAAGTTACTTTAGGTTAACTTTTTTATTACTTGCATCATGCTGGTATTCTGCTGCTCACTTTCAGCATAAAAACGCTCATGAGTGAGAAGTATCATTGTGTTTGAGCTGACCAGCTGGGGAGTAGCAAATGGATCTTGGAGCAAGTTCTTCAGGTCTGAAGTTGATTTGCTTGTCTTCACGTTTCACCTTGTTAGGTAAGACACTGATTGATTTCACCAGAACTTTTTATAACACTGATCCATATATATCTATTTTATATTCCACCCGTGGTATTTATTCAGATGGACTGATGGTATATGAGCAAAGACATTTTCTCGTGGGAGGGAACAGTGGGAATCCATGTTAGGTCTTATCTAGCATCATGGTCCCATCAATGCTGGGCAAAGGAAGGGCAGGAAGCAATATTAACTGGTCTCCCTCACACATATTAGGAGGATTTCCTATTGTTTTGGGAGATTCGCAAGCAAATGTATCTGTATCGTTTCGAGTGTAAAAGTGGCATTTTCACATTTATAATGTGGAACGGAACCCTGTGCCGCACGAGTCAAAAGTTTGGCTAATGCTGATTTATGAAAAGCAGAAAAGATTATCAGCGTGATCCACCACTGTGCAAGTTCCTCTGCCTTGGCTGTCACTCATTCCCACTAGCAGAGAGGGTGGCTCTGCCCACATATCATTTTGCTGACAGTAACAATACAACTACTAAAACTACAGCCAGAGTTTTCTTGCAGTTGACTATGGAACAGCTGGAGTTAATAGCCAATAATAGGATCTGGCTGCATACACAATGCTCTGGATCACATTATCCAGTTCCTTTTTCCAAATGTCCAGAGAAAGGTCAAAGGGGGGAGGCAGGAGTAGGCTATTGCATGTGCAATATTTCACACATGCCAAATGATGCACTTTCAATCCACTTTCAATGCACTTTGCAGCTGGATTTTATTGTGTGAAAGGGCAAAATCCACTTGCAAACAACTGTTAAAGTGCATTGAAAGTGGATTGTTCAGAATGTGTGAAAGCGCTGAGAGATTCTTTAGAAAATGTTCAAGATACATTGCCTGTCAGTCTATTCCAGCAAAATTAAACAGGTGTCTTGTGACACCCTAAAGACTTTAAGGATTAAAGCGTTTAAGGTGCACAGGACTGTTGTTTGTTTAGAAAATCTGTTATCTCTTAAACAGAAGGAGGCTCACAGACAGGAAGTGAGAGTTAAAGGGAAAAGGATATCGAGCTGTGAGCAATAAAATGACTGTGCTGTTTGTTTAATAAAGTTGGTTCAGCATTTGAAGTAACTACAAGTGCCTTAACAATTACAAGCATCGTTATAGGAGGAGCAGCCTCTGTCCTTTGTAAATTATATTCTTTCTCGTGCCTGACGTCCACATTTCTCCCTCGGCAGACTGTGCAACCTCCCAGCAATTCTGCTGTTTCCCAGCTCTAATCTCTCAAGTATCTATCCGGTACAACAACTGTATGAAAGTGTGGACACTCTTACCATGAAAGGATTTCCCTGAAGGAAACAAAAGCTACTTCTCTGCGCCTTCCTGTCTGCAACATCCACATTGTCATTCTTCTCATTAGGTCTGACCTGTCGTGCAGGCCCTAGCAATATCACAGCGTAAGGTGACAGGTTTCCGTGAGTGACAAAGGCTCTTTGCTCACTACAGAACAGCGAGACTGCCACTTTTGTATGACGGAAAAAAGATCATATTTCTTTCCCAGCTGAGCTTCTGATAATAGTGTCTCTTGCCTTCCCACTCTCTCCTTTGCAACACCACTTACTCTTTGCTTGGAATGTGAAATAAGACTAGCTTTCCCCCCTGACAAAATGTATTAAGGGTTTGAAAAATTAGGCCATGGAAATTTAAAGCGAATAGATTTCTCTATGAGAGAGACACACCGGATTATTCTTCTTCCAGGCTACCAAGGGACAGGGGACGAGAGAGAGAAAATTGCTGATGCCCAGTGTATCTTGGGAGTCTGGGGAACTGAGCAAGGCAAGTTGCCGCTGTACCTCCTTGGCAAACCCCCACCCCATTTCTTTAGGGTTGCCAACCTCCAGGGACTAGCTGGAGATCTCTTACTATTACAACTGATCTCCAGCCGATAGAAATCAGTTCACCTGGAGAAAATGGCTGCGTAGGCAATTGGACTCTATGGCATTGAAGTCCTTCCCCTCCCCAAACCCCACCCTCCTCAGGCTCTGCCCCAAAAGCCTCCCACCAGTGGTGGAGAGAGACCTGGCAACCCTACATTTCTTCCTCTTTACGAAACTCTGAAGCTGGCAAAAGTAACATGGAGCAGGCCGGGTGAGTGCTGCTGAAAGCTGGTTGGATGGTTGGAGCCATTCAGGAATTCCCAGAGTGAGCCATTCAGAGATAGCAGGCATGGTGGCATATTTAGCCTGAAGATCTAATATTTGAAGTTCCTCTACAGGGGGAGCAAGGAAAAGTCACCTAACTGTGATAACCTAAAGGGTAGTCTCCTGCTCTGCAGGAGATATACCAGTCTGTTGGTGGCAGGGTTAAAATACTATTAAACTTGGTTCCTACCAGAGGGCTGGGTTTGGACTCTTGTTCTGAATACTTGTTGTAAACTAAGCCCAATTCAGAAGAAGAGAAGAGCTGGTTTTTTATACTCCACTTTTCTCAACCTTTAAGGAGACTCAAAGTGGCTTACAATCACTTTCCCTTCTCCTCCCCACAGCAGACACCTTGTAAGGTTGGTGGGGCTGAGATAGTTTGGAGAGAACCATGACTCGCCTATCGTCACCCAGCGGGCTTCATGTGTAGAAGTGGGGAAACCAACCTGGTTCACCAGATTAGAGTTTGCCCCTGGCCTGGCTTTGCTGGCTTCTTATCCTATTGATGATGAATAGAAGGACTAGACATGAGGCAAAATCAGAAGAAAAGTTGATGCAACCAAATTCTAGAAGATTCATTATGCACTTTATTAGGGGCCTAGGGAACTGGGGGGTTGGAGCTGAGAAGCACGGTCAGATTTGTTGAGCCAACATGGAAACCAGATACTTGTGTGTGTATGGGGGGGTGGAGTCAGAAGCACATGAGACGAACAATCTATAAGCTTTGCATAGGCATTTACTACCTGGGGTCAGCGTGGAATAGATTCTTCCTGGGCTAGGGAGATCAGAACAGTGTACATGAGGATTGTGTCTTTTTTTTTTTTATCTATACGAGTTCCCCATGAGGACCTGAACTGTGGTGCTCTGAAGCCTGGGTTGTTGTCGCCTGAAGCGAAAGCAACGGGTAAAAGAAACTGAGGCATTTCATGCAGAGATGTCTTTCCGCAACTTCCTCTAGGGTTGTTGAAAAAAAAATTCAGTAAAGTTCGGCTTCGGCAAAATTCAGCCCTTTTAAATTTGGGCCGTGCCGAAGTCCGAACTCCCCCGCTTCGGATCCCCGAAATTCGGCAGGAGATCCGGAGTTCGGGGAAAAATTCAGCCGGGTCTTTGAAGTGCTGGGCGCCGCCTGCCCAGGCGGCGCTCACCACTTCAAAGAGTCGGAAAAGGGGCGGGGGTCTTTAAAGAGCCCCTCTGCGGGCCTTCACGGGGCTTCCATGAAGGCGCGCGGGGGGCTCTTTAAACAGATGGAAGGCGCAGATCTGTTTAAAGGGCCCCCCCACTCCTTCAGGGAAGCTCCGTGAAGGCACGCGGGGGGCAGAGGGGTTTAAAGACCCCCACCCCTCTTCCTGGGACTCCTGGGAAGAGGGGGGATGGGTTGTCAAGCCCCTCTGCGCTGTCTGCACAGGCAGGGCAGAGGGGTTTAAAGACCCCCCCGCCCCTCTTCCCGGGACTCCCGGGAAGAGGGGCGGTGGGTTGTCAAGCCTCTCTGTGCTGTCTGCGCAGGCAGGGCAGAGGGGTTTAAAGTCCCCCGCCCCTCTTCCTGGGACTCCTGGGAAGAGGGGGGATGGGTTGTCAAGCCCCTCTGCGCTGTCTGTGCAGGCAGGAAAGAGGGGTTTAAAGACCCCCGCCCCTTCTCCTGGGACTCCCGGGAAGAGGGGCGGTGGGTTGTCAAGCCCCACTACCTGGGAATTGCGTTCCGTTTCTGCGGTCCTGAACTAACCCTGCTGTGGGTCCCACTGGATAAGGAAAGTTACCCTTTTAAGGGACTCTGACTGATACTTATTCCATTAATGAAACAGAAGATTTACAACGTACCCGGAAGGTTGTTCAAACCCGTTTCCAAGTAAACTTAAGACTGTGGTGATTTTGTATATTACGTGGGACTACTTTCGGCTTTATTAGCCTGTCGTGTGTATATTTTGTATATATTTGCTGTTCAGTACCACTTGTTCGTCTTGATTGCATGTTCTTTGATAAGTTAGTTAGTTAGGTGTTTCTATATAGTTTTGTCTCTATAAACTTGCATTTGTGATAAGTATTTCGAGTGTGCTGTTTTTTGTTTGGAATCTCTCATTACAGCACCGGGTGATTTTTTGATTTTGTATTAGTACCTGGAAGTTGGCAACCCTAACACTGAAAGCAGAAAATTTGTAAGCCTAATATATAAAAGAACCCTTGCACTACTAAGGGGTTTTTCTAGCACCAATGTTGTGAATTAACTACATGTTGTTTGTGCTGTGGTAAACATGTAGCAATGCTAGGCTCATTTCCTGACATTTATGCAAAATGGCTGTTCAATCTGTCTTAGACAAAATTTGATGGGCCCAAACTAAGACGATTTAAGTACCCTGATGGTGTTCTTCAAGGACCTCCCCACCCCCAAGATATCATTCAGAACTGATACGTTTTTAATGAGGAAGTTGCCAACTTGGCCATCTTGTGAAATAAATACTGAAAGATAAGGGTGCTCAATTCAGCACTCTGATGCTAAATTGGAAGTTCAAGGAATGTACAGTGGCAAAGAAAAACTGCATACTACCACACTGACTCATGCCGGTGGTTGGGGAAATGAGCATGAGAAAGCATCCATGCAATTGTGCTCTGGGGTGAATTAGAATGCCACTTAAATGAGGTTTAAGCAAGATGAAAGAGCACAGTATTAAAACTCCGAATGAGCAAGTAATAATATGGTAGATTACATATCAATCTTTGTGGGCTACAGTTTTTAGTTCATTTCCAGAAAGCAAAAGTCAGTATCTGTCATCACTCAAGTGTCTTCCTTGAGCAGAAACATTTAAAAATTTGTATCAGCGGAGATTAGATAAACCTGTTTAGTGCTATCTCAATGTTCTCTGCAAAACAAGCATGAAAGAAGGAGAAATATGGTTTTGGAGTGGATGGAATAGAACTTCAGTTATGGATAATAAACTAATGCATGAATACATGAAGCTGCCTTATACTGAATCAGACCCTTGGTCCATTCAAAGTCAGTATTGTCTACTCAGACTAGCAGCGGCTCTCCAGGGTCTCAGGCAGAGGTCTTTCACATCACCTACTTGCCTAGTCCCTTTAACTGGAGATGCCAGGGATTGAACCCGGGACCTTCGGCCTGCCCAGCAGATGCTCTACCACTGAGCCACAGCCCCTCCTTATTATGTAGCACTGCCTTCTATACTGACACTAACTTGTTTGGCAGTATGGAACTGCAAGTGATGATACATGAACTTCCCCTTCTCCACACACACACCCTTTATACAGATTGCTGGTGTACACTGGCCAGTAGTTGAAGGATTCAATCCTATGCAGAGGTATTCCAGTCTAAGATCGTTGATAGGCTGAGCTTGGAGTTACTCTGTGCAGGATCACACTGTTAATGTCTTCAATTTAACTTTAATAACTGGCAAAAGGGCATATTGAGCTGCTTACCTTTATTAGAAACAGCATCAAACCCAATGCATCCCGAATACGCGGCAGGCTTAGAGATCTATTAATTGTCTGTGTATTGATTATTTTGGTTCTTGCCAACTTCTCCAATCAATGTAACCTCCAGTTACAATCCTAGCTTTATATCTTATTGTCGTCCTTGAATATGACTGCCCTGAAAAATGGGAGCCATTTCAGAACGACATTGAAGTATCTTGGGAAATGCGAGCGAGGTGGGGATGTGAAATAGAGGAATTCCAAAGAGCGTGCTCTCTTGGCGATCATAGCTCCGTCAGTGAGTTTTTTTCTTTAAATTTTCCTTTGAAACAGCGTTATATGAAAGGTTGGCATCCATGGCATTGATCTTGGATACAAATAACTCCAATATGAAAGAAAAATGGGTTTCTTCCCTAAAATTATTTGTTGTTTTAATAGCCTCTAGTGAGGAATTTTTCATACCCTCGGTTGAAAGTTTGAGCTCCGCTACTATAAGTCCAGATGTTATATTAATTTTTACAGGTAATTGTGATTCCCCCGCCCTCTGCTCCCCAAAAGGCCTTTTAACCTGAAGAATCTATTTTGCCCCTGTTGCTAGTAATGGAAGCTATCTGTTCACAGACTTGCTGCAAAGTATTTTTTAAAAAACCAGGTCCTTTAGTGTGGTGTTCTCTACTGTACTTTGATTTGAAAATGCAGAGTTGATGCTCTGCCAGAGATAAGCTAAACGTGTGGCACAGAAGCTACTGCATGGCAGCTTTTGGTCACAAGCTGCTCCAGGAAGTCATGCTCCTGCCCACAGAAAGTCTGGCCACTTTTGTGTGAGAATCACATGACTTATCGTCATCTCAGTGTGCAAGTTGCTGTGCGAACACGGGATAAGTGTCAAAGTGGTTTTGGAGTGGATGGAAGAGAAGTAGGGTTGCCAGCCTCCAGGTCCTTCCAAAATAACCAGTATGGGCTCAATGAAATAATTATATTGAAAACACAATCTATTCACAATCTAACACCAAAATACAAAATACACAATGTTGCTAACACAGTGACTACAACTCAAAATAATGAACATAAAATATATACAAAACATACAGCAAAATACAACGCGAGCAAAAATACTCTTCAAGTAGAATATCCAAAGAGTCTTCAAAGGTAAGTATGAAGTAAGTCCTTGGCGAATAGATTAGTCTTTATCTGTATCTTCTTTGCCTTCACAACAAGGAGCCACTAGGCTGGAGAGTTAAAGGGGTCTTTGCAGGTCAAAGTCAGACAAAGCTGACTAAAATAATTGAACATCTAACAACAGTCAGGCAGTGCTGACAAGGTCCTAACCTCCAGGTCCTAGCTGGCGATCTCCTGCTGTTACAACTGATGTTCAGCTGACAGAGATCAGTTCACTTGGAGAAAATGGCCACTTGGGCAATTGGACTCTATGGCATTGAAGCCCCTCCCCTCCCCAAACCCCGCCCTCCCCAGGCTCCACCCCCAAAATCTCCAGGTATATTTTTAAATTTCCAGGTAAGTGATAATTTAGCAAATGTAAGTGGGTACTTCTAGTTGGTGGAGTTGATGCTAAAAGTAACCTCTTGGATTCACTTAAACTGGGGAGGGGCGCTAGATTTCAGTCCATACTGATCTGCAAAGAAAGAAATGTGCCAGACACATCCTGAAATTATTAGCATTTGTCTCAGAGTAATAACCATAGAGCAAAATTTTTGTATCATCACTGTATTTAAAAAAAAACCCTCACAAAGCTTTAGTTCCCTTTGATTGTCTCCTTAATCTTCAAATAAATGAATTAGAAATCCTGCAAGAATTCTGGGGGGGAAAAACCTCTATTTATCTTGAAGAGCACAATGATCTATTTAAATCATTATGTTTCTGTTGTATATCTGAATATTAAAATTCATCTCTGGGAAATGTCTACCAGAAAGTGAACACAATCTTCATAATCGTTCTAATCTTTCACTGTAATATGTGCACCAGAGGGTGCTATGTTGTGAGGCAGGACAGGAATATTAGCCTTTTGAAAATGCATTTAAGATTTAAGAGGGGAAAAACCCAGAAAGGCTAACTATGGATGCTGGCCTTTTTTATAAAAAGAGGAAAAAGCACAGCTTCAAAACTACTAGGTTTTTTAAAATTGAAATATGTGATGTAGTGCTTTCACCAACTGTCTAAATAAAGGTTTAGTGAGTCACTGAGGGGAACAGAAAATCTTTATTTTAAGAGCTGTGGAGCTGTAGCTTAAGAGCTTTCTGTGAAAAAAAGCTTCCCTTAGGTTTGTAATTTAAACATTGCCCATCTGCTGTTTCCTTTCTGGTCTGCATTTATAGCAAATCTAAAAAATTCTTTTTTTTTTTTTTTGAAGTGTACATTTTGGCTCACTGAGGAGACAGATAGGACCCTACTTCGCTGATCTATTAATGATGCTTTTCTTCCAGTCTGAACTGAGATGGTGGCTTTTCTTCTTACAGTGAAATTCTTTAAAAGGTTCGCCATAACTGGCTCTTCAAGAGACGGTAAAATAAAACTGAAATTACAACTGAGAAGTACAAACCACTTTAGAGGATCACACAGAACCATACTGAACCCGTATGTCCCAATCTTATTCTCATCTCATTATTACCATAGTTAATGGAAGGATGTCTATGAAAGTTAATACATTATGAACACATTAAAAGTACAAGTATCAAGTCCTCAAGGAATGTTACACAAATAGTTACAACGAGTGTTTATAAACATATTACACCATGTGATGTAGTATTTATGGTTACTTATCTTTATCTCTTTGTAATAGAGTACAGGTTGTAAAACACTGTATGAGGAAAGACTAGACGAAGATACATGAAACGAGAAGACAGCGCCTCTCGTTGTCTTTCCTTTTTCACTTGTACATGATATTACAATTTTGTTTATGTGTGCAGGTTTGACATATGTGAGAGACTTGTTATTTGTTTAACTATTTGTGTAACTTTCTTTGAGGATACTTGTACCTTTAGCGTATTCATAATTTTTAAGACACAATAACAGATTTCAGCATTTCTCGTTTGGCAGTGTATTTTTCTGTGCCTGTTACACAGTTGGCTGGTGCCACTTTGATTTCTTCCATTGTTGCTGTGTAACCCTTTATTTGTTTGACCTTATGAAAGTTAATAGTCATAGAATGATGCGGAAACGTAGCCCTCTTTTGTGCACTCTGTTGACATGACCCCTTGTATGGCTGCATTTGGGAGCTTATTCACACATGCATATCCTGCTTGTACATGCACAAACTGTGTAACAAAATGTTAGACGAGTTAGCTGCCACACAGAGAGATGGCACACAGAGTCCCCTAACTCTTTTAGAAATGTGTTTGTGTTAAGTGCCATCAAGTCGCTTCCGACTCATGGTGACCTTATGAATTAATGACCTCCAAAACAGCCTATCATTAATAGCCTTGCTTAGGCCTTGCAAACTAAAGGCCATGGCTTCCTTTATTGAGTCAATCCATCTCATGTTGGGACTTCCTCTTTCTGACTCCTTCAACTTTCCCCAGAGTTATTGTCTTTTCTAGTGAGTCTTGTCTTCTCATAATATAACCAAAGTGTGATAGCCTCAGTTTAGTTATTTTAACTTCCAGGGAGAGTTAAGAGTTAACTTGACCTAGAACCCACTTGTTTGTCTTTTGGTGGTCCATGGCATCCATAAAACTTTCCTTCGACACCACATTTCAAATGTATCAATGTTCTCCTGTCAGCTTTCTTCACTGTCCAACTTTCATACCCATACATAGTAATAGTTAATACTATACCATGAATTACCTTGATATTGGTCGCCAGTGACACATCCTTACGGTTAAGGATCTTTTCTGGCTCCTTCATGGCTGTCCTTCAAAGTCTCAATCTCCTTCTGATTTCTTGGTTGCAGTCTCCCTTTCGATTGATAATGGAGCCAAGGAATATAAAATATTCAATAATTTCAATTTCTTCATTGTGAACCTTAAAGTTGTATAATTCCTCAGTAGTCATTAATGTGTCTTCTTGATGTTCAGCTTTAATCCTGCTTTGGCACTTTCTGCTTTAACCTTTATCAGTAGCTGTTTCGACTCTTCACTATTTTCTGCTAGTAATGTGGTGTTGTCTGCATATCACCAGTAACCAACGTAAATTTGCAATATGATCTCTAGTGCCTTTTTCTATTCTGAATCCAGCGTGAACATCTGGCATTTCTCATTCCATATATAGTAACAGTCTTTGTAAGATGTTGAGCATCACTTTACTTGCAGAGTACAGATTGTGCATAAAAACAACCAGATGTTATGGCATGCACATTTCTTTTAAAACCAACCATAGCTTTTCATGACAAACAAAGTAAAAAGCTTTGCTGTAATCTATGAAACAGTGTGGTGTAATGGTTAAGGTGTCAGACTAGGATAAAGGAAACCAAGGTTCAAATCCCCTCTCTGCCATGGAAACTTGCTGGATGACCTTGGTCCAGTCACACACTCTCAGCCACGACCCTGGCAAGTATTTGGATGGGAGACCTCCAAGGAATGCCAGGGGTGTGACATGGAGGCAGGCAATGGCAAACCACCTCTGAATGTCTCCTGCCTATGGGATCGCCATGAGTTAGCTGTATCTTGATGGCAAAAAAAATGAAACACAAATTGATTTTCTTCTGAAGTTCTCTTATATGCTCCAGTAACCAACATAAATTTGCACTATGATCTCCAGTGCCTTTTCCTTTTCTGAATCCACCTTGAATAACTGGCATATATGGTAACAGTCTTTGCTGTAAGATTTTGAGCATCACTTTACTTGCGTGAGAAATTAATGCAATGATCTGATAGTTGCTGCAGTCTTTGACATCTCCTTTTTTCAGAATTGGAATGTAAATTGAGTGTTTCCAGTCTGTGGGCCATTGTTTTGTTTTCCGTGTTGGCATACTCTTGTAAAGATTTTGATGGACTCTGTTTTTGTGGGTTGGAATAGCTCTATTAATATCTCATCTACTACTGGTGATTTGTTTTTCCAAATTGCTCTCAGTGCAGCTTTCCCTTCACTTATTAAAACTTTAGGTTCTTCTTCAAAAGTTTCTTTTTTGAAGGAATCTGTCATTCTTTCACCTCTTCTATATAGTTCTTCAGTGTATTGATCTCATCGCTTCTTTATTTTGTCATGTTCAGTTAATGTATTTCAGTGTTGATCTTTCAGCACGCCTAATTTTGCTTTGATTTCATGGAACTTGTGACACAGATCTCTTGTTTTTTCTTTTTGTTGTTCTCTTCTATTTCTTTATGCTAGTTAGCATAATAGTTCCCTTTGTCTCTACATGCAAGTTGCTGGAATGCAGCATTTAGACTTCTGATTCTATTTCTGTCATCATTTACTTTTACTTTTCATCTATCTTTAACAATTTTAAGAGTTTCATTGGTCATCCATCAAGGCTTTTCCTTTCTTTTGGCTACAGAAATAGTCTTTTCTCATTCTTCCTTGATAATACCTCTGGTTTCAACCCATAGTTCTTCTGGTTCCCATTCAGTTGAACTAGTAATGCAAATCTGTTCTTTACATGGTCTTTAAACCCTTCAGGAACATAGTTTAAACTGTATTTTGGCACTATGAATATTCTAGTGTTTTTGTTCAGCATTATTCTAATTTTCAATGTTAACAATTCATGGTCTGTACCACAGTCAACTTCTGGTCTTGTTTTAGCAGAGAGAATAGAGCTTCTCCATCTTCAGCTTCCAGTTATGTAATCTATTCGATTTCTATATTGGCCATCCAGTGATGTTCCATGTATACAATCACCTGTTTGAATGCCTGAAACATGTGTTCACAATGAACAAATTGTTGTCTTCACAGAATTCTATGAGTCACTCTCCTGCTTCATTTTGTACTCCTAGCCCAAATCTTCCAACATTATTTTGCTTTGTTTCTTACTTTTGTGTTCCAGTCACCTATAATTATAAGCATATTTTGTTTAGGTGTGTGATCTATTTCTTCCTGGACACTTGCATAAAAGCTTTCAATTTCTTCCTCATCAGCATCTGCAGTTGGGGTGTAAATCTGAATGATGGTTATGTTGATAGGCTTTCCTTGAAGGCTTATTGATATTATTCAGTCAGACTTTGCATTATAGCCCCTGACTGTCGGTGCTACATTTCGGCTCACTATTAGAGTAACTCTGTTTCTTCTGGGTTGTCATTTCTACAGTAAAACACTTTGTAATTTTCTGGCTCAAAATGTCCTAATCCAATGCACTTTAGCTTGGACTTAAGGTTTTGGCCAGTAAAGCCACACCATTAAAGGAAAGGAAAGGAATGCACTTTAATTCACTCACTCCCAGGATTGCAAGGTTTAAATGTTCCATTTCTTGTTTGAAAATCTCAAATTTACCTTGATTCATACTTCTCACATTCCATTTTTCTATTATATGCATTGAACAGCTTTGAATTTTCATTTTGCATCTATTCACATCAACAACTGACTGCCCTTTTGGCTTTAGTCCAGTTGCATCATTAAGAATAGCACTAATGTCCTTACTGATTCGTAATGTCCTCAGGTCTTCCCCAGTAGCTGATTGCATGCCATCCAACCTGGGAGTCCTGTCTTCCAGCACTATATCTTCTTTTATTTTGGGTTGTTTCATGATAGGGGTTTCAAGGTATGAGATGATCAAAAGGGGTTTACTATTACCTTCTTCTGCATAGTACTAACCAGGATTAGCTGAATTTTCACTGCCATTGTCTATGATAGTTCCTCTGCCAGTATCACCTTCCACCCCTTCTCTTCTGCTGGTGTGGCCATTAATATCCTGAAGGGGGTGGGTACATCATTGGGCAAAAACGCATGGTCGCTTTATCCTCCTTTAATCCCTGTTTTAGCCAGGATCGAACACACATTAGGCGAAACGCATGTGTTCGATCCTGGCTGAATCCTGGCTGAAACAGGGATTAAAGGAGGATAAAGTGACCATGCGTTTTCGCCCTTAGTCTGGTGTCTCAGCTTTGACCATTCCACTTTGAGTGACACTGCTAGCAGAGGGTAAACTCCTTATGAAATTGCTCTGAACTTCACTGATACGCTCAACCTCCCGTACCATGTTCAGGTGTACGTCCAAGAGGGGGCTTTTAGAACTATGACGCTATAATGAAATTCAACCAGAAATAGCCCCTTTCAGTATGTGTAGAATATTTAATGCTATTTTTTAAATTACATGTGTCAAATGTATTATTCTGAGATTATAAAAAGATCTTCCTTCCGACTGCTATCCTAAAACAATTGAAACTTTGACACTCATTCAGTAGAATCAGAACTGAAGCCAAAGGCATTTAAAGAATCTGCGAGAAAGAGATTCAAATACAAAAGTAGTTCTCCCAGCTCCTAACTTGTATTTCTGTCGCCAGCTTCCATTATTAATGAACTCATTCACTTTCATAAAAACAACTACACAAGGGCTTCTAACCATATCTATAAAACTATTTAATGCACTTTTCGAAACAAGGCATCTTACAGCCATAGTAATTGCAGTTTTACTAGACCTTTAAATGAGAAGCAGCTACTTATTAAGTTTTGATATGGTGAGCTGATTAGACAAGTTAAACATAAAGGCACGATTTATGTATGCCGTATAACCACATGCACTTCTAATGCAGCTCTAACACTGATGTTTGGTACCCACCACATTTGGAAATGCTGTGAGGTGCACAGTTTTATGCTACTTACAGGTTACAAATAGTCAAACAGAAATGCTGGCTTTTATAGGAAAATAATATTTAGAAATCTCCTGCAGTGAATTACAGCATGATCCAGAACCACCTTTATTTTGCTATTGCTGTGAATTCTGATTGGTTGCCAGCTCAGAAACAAAGAAACACGTACCAAAACAGAACCCACTCCTGTTGCATTTAGTCTATTTACTGTTTAAGAAACCGTTCGGAGAGTTTAACCATACCAACAGTACAATCTCATGTGGTGTGTCATCTTTTCCCCCTAGTAAGCTGCACTACAGTATTGTGTACAAACTGAATGTAATCTTGTACTGCTGACATCAAGGGGAACCTTATCATTTTGTTCAAGGACATAGGGATTATACCCTGTTTATCTTTCCATGTCAGCATCCTTCTTGAGCAATTTGGCACATGGAGGCACCGGTTCTATGGCAATTGGGGCCACAAAGAAATTATCCTGCATTTTCTACGACCAATTTAACTACACTGTCCTACTGAATAAGGTGCATAGCAAGTTGCAGAATAGTTGCTTGTCTGGGATTGATGGCGGGCTAGAAGTCTAAACAAACAAGCAAACAAACAAATACGTAAACAGCTAGCACCAAGCATAGTTTCACATGGCCAGAACTGGCCGTTGAGCAACCGGGATAAGCGCACCCATGCATCAATGCACGTTTCATAAACATGCAGTGAGATGGTATTCATGTACTGATAATAAACAATTGCAATCACAACATGCAGGAAAAAGAACTTTACTATCCCCCCCACAAAATCACATTCCATGTCTTCTATAATGATTTTATGGGAATGTAGAAGTATATATGGAGCAAGTTTACTTATTTATTGCTTTTTTAATGTAAAATTTCTAACACTACTTTGAGCCCTTAATAGGCCCTTAATGCAACTTGACAACACCTAATTTTTTCAGTTTGGCTACTAGATCAATATGATAAAATATCTAGTACTGTACATTCTGAGGAAAAGAACAAAATCAAGAGCTGGTTAATTGTACAAATGCTGCCTATTGCATTACTCATAGCAAAAATATTTCTGAACTGGTTTTTAAAAAATATTGGATGGTTAACTGAGAAATACTATGTGTGTAAAACAATACATGATAAAGTATTAGGAAAAAATGCTTTCAGAAAACAGAAAAGGAATAGTTACCTTATGGATAAGAAGGACATATATTCTGTCAAGAACTTGGTCAATTGTGAATTCATGAGTCTCTTTCCCATGCACCCCACCCTTGAAGGCTTTATCCTCTCTGAGCTGAAGTCCAGGTGAAGCAAACATGCTGAGAACATCAATTCCAAACAGCTTTATCCATCTAAACTCTCTCCCTAGGTGCTCTGACATGCTGGGCATGGGATATGAGAAATGAAAAAGGGTTGCAGCAGACAGTTCTAAATGCGATTAGAGTATTTCAAATGGCATTTGTGCAGTGGGATTCAGAAAGAGCTTGTTCAGATAAAACAGTAACTCTGTGTCGTCATCCCCCCCAGATAAAAGTCTGATCACAAATACAATGCTTTGTCATTTGCATCTTTGTTGGGAGCCAGGGCTGCTAGGGAAGAATGGGAAGAAGAAGGAGGAGGAGGAGGAGGAGGAGTTGGTTTTTATATGCTGACTTTCTCAACCACTTAAGGGAGACTCAAACCGGCTTACAATCACCTTCCCTTCCCCTCCCCACAAAAGACACCCTGTGAGGTAGGTGAAGCGGAGAGAATGTGACTTGCCCAATGTCACCCAGCTGGCTTCATGTGTAGGAGTGGGGAAACAAATCCAGTTCACCAGATTAACCTCCGCTGCTCATGTGGAGGAGTGGGGAATCAAACCCGGTTCTTCTGATCAGACTCCACCGCTCCAATCCACCGCTCTTAACCACTACAAGAAGGAATAGGAGTAGGAGTTGGTTTTTATATGCTGATTTTCTCTACCTTTCAAGGCGAATCAAACCAGCTTACAATCTCCTTCCCTTCCTCTCCCCACAACAGACTCCTTGTGAGGTAGGTGGGGCTGAAAGAGCTTGAAGAGAACTGTGAGTAGCCCAAGGTCACCCAGCTGGCTTCATGTGTAGGAGTGGGGAAACCAACCCGGTTCACCAGAGATTAGAATCCGCCGCTCATATGGAGGAGCGGGGAATCAAACCCGGTTCTCCAGATGAGAGTCCACCGCTCTTAACCACTACATCCTGCTGGCTCAGGGAGTGTTATGTGGGTAATTGCCAGACATCCTCATCACCACTTTACTCTGAGGTAGGCATATGTCATGGGCCCTACCTTGGGAGCTGAGGACTCGGAGGACTCTGAAGCTGAAGTGGAGGAACAGGTTGCCTCTGGGCCCTCAGTACCTTCATTGCAGCCAGTAGCACAGGAGCCTGAAACAACTCAGCAGGAACCACAGCTAGGCAGGGAGATGGAACAAGGGCAGACAGAAGCTACTCTTCCCCCAACCCCTGCAGTGGAAGCTGAGAATGGCAGCCCTCCAAGCTCACCTGAACCTGATAGGTATATCAGGACTCGGCAGCGTGTGGTTTTGCAAGGTAGAAGGAGAAGTGCTCGCTTGGAGAGGCTAAGCAGACAGAGAACTGGTGCTGAGTGGTTTCAGGATGAAGCCTAGCCTGGAAGTGCACTGACTGATAAAGGCAGTGCAGGCATGCTTTCACTTTGCGGAAGCAACCGTGCAGTTTCTCTGTGTTCCAGCTACCGCTCATGATTAATCTCTCCGGCCGTTGACTCCTGCCTGCTTTGACGACTTCTGACCTCGGTAGACAGCGTAACCTTCGTCACCTGCTCTGAAAGGGGCTAGATACCTCCCACACGTCTGAGGACTGCGGGCCCCAGCCGGTCCTTGGCCTACGCGGGCACAGCATATGTAAAAGCTTCCAGTTTTTCCTGTGGATATTTCTACCTTCTAGGACAGGGGTGGGGAACCTTTTTCCTGCCAAGGGCCATTTGCTCATTTATAACATCATTCGGGGGCCATAACCAGGTGTAGATCTCCCAGGGTGGGGGGGGGAGAGGCTAGGGTTGCCAGGTCTCCAGCCACCACCTGGAGGTTGGCAACCACAGGGGAGGCCATGCAGAGAAGGCCTGGAGGGCACCCCCGCTCCCCCCTCCCTCCCCCTCGCAGGTGGGAGGGCAGCCAGCAATGGGCCCTGAGCAAACGAGGCGCCAGGGGGGTGCAGCCTGCAGCCCATCATCAGGGAAGGAAGGAAGGAAAACAGAGAAATGGAGGGGGAGAAAAGGACGGAAGGAGACAGACAAAGAAAGAGACGAGGGAGAGAGGGGGAGAAAGAAGAAAGAGTGACAGAAAAAGAGGAAGAGAGAAAAGCCTTCCCCTCCCACACACACACCTGCACACGCCGGCCTCACGCAACCGAGCCCCAGGCTCCCCTCCCTCCCACCCTGAGTCCACAAAAGGCCCTCCAAGCCCGATTGGCTCCCGCACGCATGTTCCACCGCCGGGAGCCACTGGCCTCTCCCCCCCTTGCAGCTTGACAGGTGGCGAGAGGGGCTTACAGTGTGCCGCGGTGTTCCTTCATGCCGCGACTGTAGGGGGCAGCCTTGGGGGAAGCGTCCCTCCCCCTCCCCCTCTTCTCACCGACCAACAGTCGACAAGAGGAGGTCCAAAGGGCGCCGCGGCCCCAGAAACATCTTCAGGGAGGGCCGCACTGTGCTGCACCTGTGCAGCTGGGCCCTGGAGCTCCCGAGGGCCACTGAAAATGTCCTCGGGGGCCACATACGGCCCCCGGGCCGGACGTTCCCCATCCCTGTTCTAGGAAGTGTACATTCTCATATTTTCCAAGGCTGATCAGAGTTTTCCATTCAGACCACAAGCTTACCTATGATACAGTACATCTATCTGGTCTGACTAGTTTTCCTTTCCTTTCCCACCTGATTGCATGACATCATGCAGCAATTTTTTAAAAATGGACAAACACGTGTTGCTTCATTTGGGACACTTACCAACAAGATGCAGTTTTCACTTTGGAAATGAAAATCAGACATTTGCCTCAGTGTGGTTTCTGGCCTGTTTTTGGAATACTAACTGCTGGGATAAATATCGGATGGAGGGACACGTGTGGCTTTGTTGAGTCACCGGATTCGCAGAAGTTGTTGATATCATCAGCCATCACTCTGGACTGGATGTCTGCAAGAGGGGCACCACCACACCCCAGTGTGGTGATATTCACTCAGTGACTTGGAAGCCACAAGTGGCTCTTTGACATGACCTGTTTGTCCAATGTAGATTGTGGAAGGGCATTGCTGGCATGTGATGGCATAAATCACATTAGAAGATGAGCAGGAGTATGAACCTGAGATAGTATGGCTGACATTGGTGGGTCCAGAGGTGATGTTCCTAGAATCTATATGAGGGCAAAGTTGGCACCTTGGTTTGTTGCAGGCCTTGGTGCCAGAGTCCATGTTCCTGTTAAGTAGTTTATCATCATGGGTGAGAAGTTGTTTTAGGTTAGCCGGCTGTCTGTAAGCAAGAAAGGGACGCCCCCCCCCCCAGTGCTTCAGCGAGGGAAGTGTCACAATCCAGCATTGGTTGTAGGTCTTTAATAATACGTTGGACTGGTTTTAGTTGGGAGCTATAAGTGACAACCAGAGGTGTTCTGTTGTCATTCTCTCTGGGCTTATCTTGTAGTAAGTTGTGCCTGGGTATCATTCTGGCCTTCTCAATCATCTTTCTCACCATATCAGCAGGATATTGTAGTTGCAAAAATGTTTGCTGTAGGTCTCTCAAGTGTGTATCTCTGTCTGAAGGATTGGAGCAGATGCGACTATAGCATAGGGCTTGGCTATAGACAATGGATTGTCTGATATGGTTGGGGTGGTGGCTGGACGCATGTAGATAAGTTTGCCGATCCGTCGGTTTCCGGTACAATGGGGTGCTTGTGTGTCCCCCGTGGATCCGTACTGTGGTGTCTAGGAAGTTGATTTCTTATTCGGAGTAATTCATAGTTAGATTGATGGTGGGGTGGAAGTCGTTGAAAGCCTGGTGAAATCTTTCAAGGGCTTCTTTGCCATGAGTTCATTAACCTGATTCTTCCCTCTCCCCTGAGCTCAGTCCGGATGAAATCCCCATGCGCAAGGCAAAGCGCGGGACACACATGCTTGTCTCTCTCATAGCCAATTACAAAGCAATGTGTAAAGAGGAAGGGATTCAAATGCTTCCAGCTTCCTCAGAGTTCTTTCTGAGCACAAGCAAGGCTTTTTAAAATAGAGGCTTGGATTTCTCCTCCCCCCTTTCAGATTGCTCCATTTTTTTGTTTTTTGTTCTTAAAATGCTTTTTTATGCAATAATTGGTTTGGGGGGGGGGAGGATTTTCTCTCACAGTAAGGTCTACAAAGAAAGCCAATTACAAATCACCATTTAAAGGGAAGGGGACTTGATTTGAGCTTGGAGACTGCTGGTGCATGGACTCCCAACGGGAAAGAGTGGGTCCAGCGAGCAACGAACCTCAGGTAAAACTCCCATGTACAGACGACCAAAGTTTGTCCCAAACTCACCTGGTGTCCTCCTTAAACTTTCATGTCATCCTGCTACTGCTGCTTTCAGTCATCACAGACCCTGCGGTATTTAAAGTGCACCAGTCCTTCTGTTCAAAGTCAGTAACTGGAAGGCGCTCTTCTGAAGTGACCGCAAATGTCATACTCACTGACATTTCCAGCCACCTCAATTTGTTATGATTTTCCACTTTATAGAAGCAAAACTCTTCTGAACTGTAGTAATTTGTGAGCTGTGACACATTCCACAGAATGGATGTTGTGGGGCATCGCTTGCTTTTATCTTTCGTTCACACTGCATGCATTCTGCCTCACTCTCAGCAGTGCAAATCTGAAAACGCAACAGGTTATTAATGTGGGAGAAGGGTCCAGCATCCCTCCAACAATCCTGCAGGAACTGATTACATTCACCGTCAATTTTATGTGCACTTCTGAATTCCTTATTAAGCAACTTTGCATAGCTTTGACATTCCTTATTTGGATATAATTGGAAAATGTAGGCATTTGTAAATACACAAACTATATTATCTGCGTTTCATAAAATGTCAAAGCAGTATCCAAACGGCATTAAAAAATGAAATGATTTAAAGCCCCCACCTCTGCAATACTCAATTAAACATAAAACAGCAAAGCAGCAGAGCAAATAAAAACAGGAACAGGAGAGTGTGAAATTAATACTAATTTTCACGTACCAAATGAAGCAAGGTTCTTACCTCTCTGAGAAATGTCGGCAGAAAGGGAGCCAGAGGAAACACCCAGGTAGGGTTGCCAACCTCCAGACAGTAGCTGGAGATCTCCTGCTATTACAACTGATCTCCAGCCAATAGAGATCAGTTCACCTGGAGAAAAATGACCGCTTTGGCAATTGGACTCTATGGCATTGAAGTCCCTCCCCTCCCCAATCCCCGCCCCCCTCAGGCTCTGTCCCCAAACCTCCTGCCAGTGGCGAAGAGGGACCTGACAACCCTACACCCAGGGGATAACATGCCAGGCCTGGGTGGTAACCAGGAAGGGCCCGATTCATGCACAGGTCTGATCGCCACATAACTTGGCCCCTGAGGCACTGTCTCCTCACTTGATCTTTAACTATGGGAAGGTTCACAGAGAAATAGATGCTCCCAGAGTTACTCGAAACTAAAGTTAAAGCCACCACTATCTGTTGGGCCCAGCAACATACTGGATACAAAAGTCTTGCCTGAGACAAAATGATAGCACCATTTGTGCGCGTGCGAAGTGTCATCAAGTCTCAGCCAACTTATGACAATCGCAGCAAAGGGTTTTCAAGGCAAATGATTAAGCAGAGGTGGTTTACCATTGCCTTCCTCTGCAGAGTCCACTGACCTTGCTTATCTTCCAAGAGTTGATGAGATCAGGCCATACCCTGTCATCTTCCCTCCCCAGCCCCAATTAGCAGACCTATCCATTGTTCTGTCACATGAACACATGAAGCTGCCTTATACTGAATCAGACCCTTGGTCCATCAAAGTCAGTATTGTCTTCTCAGACCGGCAGTGGCTCTCCAAGGTCTCAGGCAGAGGTCTTTCACATCACCTACTGCCAGACTCTTTAACTGGAGATGCAGGGGATTGAACCTGGGACGTTCTGCATGCCAAGCAGAGGCTCTTCCACTGAGCCACGGCCCTTTCATTCCCACATGTCCTACCAATCTGGTAAAAAACAACATCACTAAATTAAAAAAAAATTTTTTTTTAAATTCTACTCTAATTTTTTAAATAATTTCTTCTGGTTTTGAAGTACACAGATTAGTTATCAAATCCTTCCCAGAAGATACATACCCCTGTAATGCAAAGCAACTGTAGCTGGTCCTTATACATGACTATCTACATGTTTACAGTAGCAACGTCCCTTGTAACAGCTCTGGTGTTGTTTTCAGTAAAACATGTGTAGAAGCTCTCAACACTAGCCCATAGTGTACAGGAAACGTCAAGATATTGCTGGGAAACATTTTGGGTAGGAGACTTGCTTGATAAAAGAGATACATACCATCATGTCGAAAGAGTGGCATTAATAATTAAGCCATGCAATCATTACTTCAGGATATTATTTCTTAAATTTCTCTTGCAAAGGCAATATGATTACATATGAATTATTTCAATTTTCTACTAACAAAAAAAAAAAGATCCTCAGAAGTAGGAATTGAATTACGCTGTCCAATTTGCTGTAAAGTTCACCGTACGTGAAGAAATTAATCAAGGCTACCTCCGCCCATTTTTATAGGGACATAAAATGATGTGAACTTCCATTTTTAATAAAGATGCATAGCACTTTTATGAAGACTGACTAATAACATTGTAATGAACTGAAAAGCTTCTCCAACATGAAGGAGGAAATTTTTGATGATTCTATTTATTGAGTTTCTTGTTTCAAGTCAAGGATTTAAAGAATCTTGTCTGCAGAAAAGTCAGAGATCAAAAGAAGCCCATGTATACACGTAGCCTTAACTTCCTCTCCATGGTTCTGCCAATGGTGTATGATACTTTTTTTGTATTTGGAAGGTTCTACCTGTGTTTTCTTTTTTTCTGCATTTTCTGTTGATTCAAGTGCAACTTCCACAATGGAGAATCTCTGGGTATAATATGCACATGCATGCATTTAACAGCACACTTTTAATACTTTTAATTTTGCAGATGTTGGATGAACTAGTGCAAGGATCACTGTACCAAACGAATTCACTGCCGTTCACAATATCAAGGGGGGAGAAAAAAGGCACCTCTGTACTAATACCACGAGGTTAGGAAAACAGTACGGGATGATATATCTACACAAAGTGCAAATTTTATAAGCTACCGAGATGAAACAAGGACCATATACATGACACATACAAAGCACAAATATATACAATAGGCAAAAGGATTTAATCACTCATGGTTTAATATATCCATGCTGTAAAGTAATCCACATGTGCATAAACAAAATAGTGGTCTTTCAGTACTGACACTATTAGTGCACATGTCATGTGCATGGTTTAGTGGTTAACAGGGGTGGTTTGGAGCAGTGGACTTTAATCTGGAGAACTGGGTTTGATTCCCCACTCCTCCACATGAGTGGCGGACGCTAATCTGGTGAACCGGGTTGGTTTCCCCACTTGTACACATGAAGCCAGCTTGGTGACCTGGGCTAGTCACAGCTCTCTTAGAGCTCTCTCAGCCCCACCTACCTCACAGGGTGTCAGTTCAGTTTATTTATTTGCAGTCATTTGGTAAAGGTAAAGGTCCCCTGTGCAAGCACCGGGTCATTCCTGACCCATGGGGTGACGTCACATCCCGACGTTTTCTAGGCAGACTTTGTTTGCGGGGTGGTTTGCCAGTGCCTTCCCCAGTCATCTTCCCTTTTACATTCAGTCATTTGACCAGCAGGTAAACATTATGTCTGGTGTGGGGAGGGGAAGGGAAAGTGATTGTAAACTGGTTTAATTCTCCCTTAAGTGGTAGAGACAGTTGGCAATATAAAAACCAACTCCTCCTCCTCTTTCTTTCTTTCTTTCTTTCTTTCTTTCTTTCTTTCTTTCTTTCTTTCTTTCCTTCCTTCCTTCCTTCCTTCCTTCCTTTCTTCTTCTTCTTCTTCTTCTTCTTCTTCTTCTTCTTCTTCTTCTTCTTCTTCTTCTTCTTCTTCTTCTTCTTCTTCTTCTTCTTCTTCTTCTTGTGGCATAGTCCTAGGTGCTGAAAATATACAAGAATTAAAAAGGCTGCTGTCACAGCAATCCTTTCCTAAGTATCTCTAGCTGGTTATGCACAGGAGAACCTTTACCACCATCAGATATTTGTGCATGCTTTCTGTACATCCCCGATCTGTGGACTCTGAGGTTAGGGCAGACCAGCCGTGTCACGATCAGCGGGGCTTTTCAGACCTGCAAAGTAGGGTGCTTGCAACGCCTTCATCTCCAAGGGCACTTTGGACTGATAATCTCCATTTGGTTCACTTTAAAGCTCCTCTTCCGCATAGACTGGAGAGGCAGCTTGCCCCAGGTGGCAAATTTCAGGATCCCACTAAAGCACAGCAAACTGTCAAACATTTAATTTACAACATTTTTATGTCACTATTACTGGGTGCCATTGGGTTTTCTGTTGCAGGCAGCAAGATGTCTTCAACTGCCTCTGATCACGGTGTGGTTGCATGCGTACTTTATCTTGAAAGGCTTAGGACTGGTCCACTGGAAAAAACAAACATGGTCTTGATACACACAAACCCCTTTGCTGTATGAAATGGAATCTCTAGCTCAGTGTTGAATACAGTTGTTAGCAATTGGGGCTTTATATGCCAAGGCTTTTCACGTTCTGCTGAGTTGGGAGTGATTTTTTTTTTCTTGTAGTGTAAACAGAAAATTTATGATTTGAATTAATGATTTATATCTTAAGTGGCACGGAGGAATCTATCATTGACATGATAAGCTGCGCATTATTCTCTATCTACATATAGCCTTGTAGCACTGCAATATCTGGCAGTGAATGTAAAAAATATTTTTTTCTTGGTTTTTAGGCATATCTCCCAAGCCTGAGATATGCTTCACTTGTTTTTCAAATTCAGCTGCAAGTCATTTGAAGAAGGCACTATAAGTAAGTGTGTGTGTGTGTGTGTGTGTACAGAGTGTTTATATGCATATAACTATCTTTGAATATGGTTAAATGATGTATTACCTAGGTATATATCGACTTTGCCATTGGAATTTTTCCGTATAAGTACAGAAATATGTGCTGACTAATTAGGGTTGCCAGGTCTCTCTTCGCAACTGGTGGGAGATTTTGGGGGAGGAGCATGAAGAAGGCGGGGTTTGGGGAGGGGAGGGACTTCAATGCCATAGAGTTCAATTGCCAAAGCGGCCATTTTTCTCCAGGTGATCTGCTCTCTATCGGCTGGAGATCAGTTGAATTAGCAGGAGATCTCCTGCTACTACCTGGCAGTTGGCAACCCTATGTCTAATGCATAATTTTGGATACCTACAACTTTCCCCCTATTTTTAGTATTATCAGAAACAGAAGGGCTTTGATTTTGGCCAGAGACCACTGCCAATTGCCAAGCAGAAGAAAACACCAGACAATAAATTGCAAAGTTTTAAAATACAGACCCCAAGACATAAAAATCAACAATATTAAAAAAGAGTAGAACCTGAATTCCCTCAACGTTTAGAATAGATGATAATTTTAAAACAATCTTAAAAACTCACCAGATTAGTGTGTTGCCATAGCAATCTGTCGCCAGATTTAACATGACTTTTGCTCAGATTTTCATGGTTGCCAGTGTGTATAAAGAAACCTTTTAATTTTCGTAGGAGTCTGTATCAGATAGTAAATAGGGTTTTCCTACCATTTATTATGGCTGAAAGGTAAAGCTTGACAATGCATGGATGATGCCCATTGAAATTCCAGGGGCAAAAGTGAGACTGGGCAAGGCCTTCCAGGAGTCAGACACATCATGCCTTTGTACCCTGCATATATTCATAGAATCATAGAGTTGTCCAACCCCCTGCACAATGCAGGAAATTCACAACTATTTCCACCCCACACCCTCAGTGACCCATACTTCATGCCCAGAAGCTGGCCAAGATGCCCTCTTTCGCAGGATCTGCCAATGGTCATAATCAGCAGTGTTGACAGGTGGGCATCTAGCCTCTGCTTAAAAACCTCCAGGGAAGGAGAGCTTACCGCCTCCCAAGGAAGCCTGTTCCACTGAGGAACCGCTCTGTTAGAAATTTCTTGTGCTTTCTGTTGATGATTCCTTGGCTCTTGGTTCTACAGCCTTCCTCTCACTCATTTCCAAATCCTCTCTTCCTCTCAGGGGCATGCCCACCTTGTTCCACTTCCAATGATTGGCTTGTATCCTGTGGAAAATTTCCACTAACAGGGGAAGGGTTATTTCTGCTGATCTCTCCTTCCTGCTGCAGGTCTCCAGTGTGTCTGTCATGCTGCTCCGGTGTCTCTGTGTGTATAGGTTTGCCAGAACCCTCTTATTTGTTTTGGAGAATTCTTAAAATAAAGTTCAGGAAAGGCCCAGACATGCCCTATGGAATATACTTAGTGGCAGGATAGGGTTGCCAGGTCCCTCTTCATCACTGGTGGGAGGTTTTTGGGGCAGAACCTGAAGAGGGCAGGGTTTGGGGAGGAGAGGGACTTCAATGCCATCGAGTCCAATTGCCAAAGTGGCCATTTTTCTCCAGGTGAACTGATCTCTATCGGCTGTAGATCCATTGTCATAGCAGGAGATCTCCAGCTAGTACCTGGAGGTTGGCAACTTGATGTGTGTAGGGGGTCGCTGTCCCCCAGGAGCAGCATGCTGGGAGCGATTTTAGCCTGCAGTAGGAGACGGGAGGTGAGGAAATCCTATAATTGGGAAGGAGAACCTTTCCATCAGTGGAAATTACCTCTGTATTCACATATAGGGTTGGATCCAATCTTAACATTACCAGTGTTATTTTGCATAGTGGGCATAGTAATAAATGGTGCTTATTATTATAACATAATTATCCATGACAGTGTATGTTGAACGTTCCTCTAAATATATTGTGGTACAGGCAGAGTATCACTCATCTGGACGTCCCATCTCCAGACTGATCTGAAAACTGGACCCTTTGAGCCAACATGCAGGCAGATTTGTGCTGCCTGCTTTCAGTGTTTCCCCTCACCTAAAAAATAAAATACAATATACACTGCATCATAGGTGGAGACTGAAAGCCTGCCGTTGTTAGTTTGTTTGTTGTTGCTCTTGTTTAACAGCTGATGCAGGTATTCTGGTGAGACAGTTACACCAACTGCTATTAGCTCCTGCAAAGAAGTCGGCAACTTCTTTTACTTAAATGAAGGACTAAACCAGATGAGACAATGGGTTCCTTGGGTATTTACATCAGGCCTTCTTTTCACATATCCTGTAAAGAAAATAGCATTCGTGGCAGAAAGATCCCCACCATTGCCTCTGTTCTACCACGGAGGAACTGACCCAGCTAGCCCAAGTTCCAAGCATTTTAGGGTCAAACTAGACATTATGGCATCCATTTAAAAATGCTGTGAGGTCCCAATCCTGATTGGGTCCATGGCGCAGCAGAACCAGGCAATCTTGTTCCCCCTCCATGTGCCTTTCCAAGTGCTAAAATGGCTGTTTCGGGACTTTAAAAGGCTCACAGAGACAAACAAAATGGCCTGCTTAGTGTTGCCAGGTCCCTATTTGCCACCGGCGGGAGGTTTTTGGGGTGGAGCCTGAGAAGGGCAGGGTTTAGGGAGGGGAGGGATTTCAATGCCATAGAGTCCAATTGCCAAAGTGGCCATTTTCTCCAGGTGAACTGATCTCTATCGGCTGGAGATCAGTTGTAATAGCAGGAGGTCTCCAGCTAGTACCTGGAGGCTGGCAACCCTAGGCCTACTCTTCTTGCACTGTAGCCTCATGGCATTTTTAAATGGTCAAACTCTTCTCTAAAATGGTGTTGGTGTCCACTGGTGTGACCACAATGTCTAATTTGTCTCTTAGATTCCAAAGTCTCCAGCCTTGCTCCACCGCCCCTGGTAGAAATAAGAACCTTTTATCACTTGGCACCATGAAAGGGTTGTAAACATATGCCAGCTTCATCCCTAAATCATCCATTTTGTCTCTTTAAAAACTCTTCTTCAAATTAAGAACTCTAATTTGGGGAGGGGGTTGTGGCTACCATCCTTGAGTCCTGATATTTAGGGGTCAAGCAAAGTGCTTATATTTTGTTTAAAAATAGATATTCCCATGCTTTTTGTAAACATGGGAATCAATATACTCATGTATACACAAAAAAGAGCCAGCATGATGTAGTGGTTAAGAGTGGTGGACGCTAATCTGGAGAACCGGTTCGATTCCCTAACCCCTCCACATGAAGCCTGCTGGGTGACCTTGGGCCAGTCACAGTTCTCTCAGAACTCTCCCAGTCCACGTGGAGGCAGGTAATGGCAAACCACCTCTGAACATCTCTTGCCTTGAAAACCCCATGAGGGGGTCACCATAAGTCAGCTGTGACTTGACAGCACACACACACACACACACAGTTCCCCCGTTTGTTATTTTGTGCCCCTCATTCGCTTTCTTGGTTGACCAAAGCCCTCCCAGTGCTCATTCTGAAAGCAAGAATGACTTGCTTATAAAACTGGGATGTTTTCTCCTATATGTCTGAAATTTGGCAAGGAGGATCCCTTGAGTGAATGGATACAAAGATACAGGCAAAAATATGTGTCCAATTGAAACCAATATAAACGAAAGCCAATCGAATAACTAAAACGTGTAGTTTTAATAACTTGTTTAAATATTGACGCTGAATCAAGTTCTTTTTAAAAAGGAAAATGAACTTAACGGAAAAAGATAAACAGTGGATTTTTATGCACATCTCTAATATTTGCAGTTCTATGGTGTCTTCAGTGCAGGCAGAAGCTCCATCTTCCTCCACATGGGAAATCTCTGTTTGTGCAAATGAACACAGAGCTTTGGATTCCTTATTGTATCCTAGGAGCAGGCTTCCTCCTCTGCTAGAAAGGAAGGATTTGAGTGTCTTGCTTCCTCCCAGCAACCTATTATGCTTCGAGGTGCTGATGCGTGTTAATTTGTTATCAGCCATATCAAGGCTGTTCACTCCACTTTGGCCATAGGGTCACAGCATTTTAGCACCAGGGTTCTCTGTTTCCCAACAAGTCAGGCCAAACCATGGCTGAAGAATTGAGTTCCCAGTATTGGTTTGGCTTCTGCTTGCAGTCAAGATGCTTGTGTTTATATGATGGCCAAATGGAGTTGGAAAATTCCTGGAGATTTTTGGGGGAAGGAGACTAGGGAGGGTAGAGTTTGAAGAGGGAGCTGAACAAGGTATAATTCCAAATACAGCCTCCAAAACAGCCCTTTTCTCCAGGTAGGGTTCCCAGTTGCCCGGTATCGGTGGGCAATTGCCTGGCATCAGCAGGCAATTGCCCACCAATTCACCAGGTTGCCCGCTGACCCTCAGCTGGTCAGTGGGTGGAAGCAGACCAGCAGAAGGGGGGGGGAGTGATCTACGTGCTGGCATGATTATGTCACTTTTGGGTTGACACAGAAATGTCGGCATCACACTGGAGGATGCTCTTTGGTTTCCACAGAGTTTTTGGGGGAGAGTGCTAGGGTGTCCCAGGCGTGATGCTGAAGGGTTAGGGTTAGGGTTAAGGTTAGGGTGGACAGGGAAAGCGGGATAGGAAAGGGGGGCCAGGGAAGGGGGGCCAGGGAAGGAAGTTTGGGGGCCCCGGCCTTTGGACTGGTCCCACCCACCCTAAGGAGGGGGAAGGGGGCCAGGGAAGGAGGGGCCAGGGAAGGGGAGCCAGGGAAAGGGGGCCAGGGAAGGGTTAGGGTTACGGTTAGGGTTAGGGTGGACAGGGAAAGTGGGATAGGAAAGGGGGGCCAGGGAAGGGGGGCCCAGGGAAGGGGGGCCAGGGAAGGAAGGTTAGGGGGCCCCGGCATTTGGACTGGGCCCACCCACCCTAAGGAGGGGGAAGGGGGCCAGGGAAGGGGGGCCAGGGAAGGGTTAGGGATAGGGTTAGGGTTAGGGTGAACAGGGAAAGCGGGATAGGAAAAGGGGGCCAGGGAAGGGGGGGCCAGGGAAGGAAGTTTGGGGGGCCCGGCATTTGGACTGGTCCCACCCACCCTAAGGAGGGGGAAGGGGGCCAGGGAAGGGGGGGCCAGGGAAGGGGGGCCAGGGAAAGGGGGCCAGGGAAGGGTTAGGGTTACGGTTGGGGTTAGGGTGGATAGGGAAAGTGGGATAGGAAAGGGGGGCAAGGGAAGGGGGGCCCAGGGAAGGGGGGCCAGGGAAGGAAGGTTAGGGGGAAGTGACATTATCACGCTGGGCGTGCAGATTGCCACCCCGGCCCTGCCCCCACGAAGTTCCTGCTGGTTGCCAGGAGAGACCTGGCAACCCTATCTCTAGGGGAACTGGAGATGAGTTGTAATTCTGGGGGATGTCATGGCCCCACTTGGAGGCTGGCAACCCTATGGCCAAAGGGCTTGGCTTTGTCTGATTTCTATGGCCTCCTACCTCTTTCCTATGATGCAGTGAATGCAACCATACTTCTGCAACCAATAGAACAGACACTGTGTACAGAAGGATCTTCTCAAGTCTCCCAAATGCCATTCATATTGGCACTGGAAGATTCATGGAGGGATTTGTTTTTTCAGAGGGCCATGCGTGCACTCTCTTATTCCAACACTGGTGCATAAATGTGTCATTTGGAAGAGAAAAGAAACCCTCCTCCTTTACAGCAGCATCGGCAGTGGAAAGAGACAGGAGCTGAGAGGTTAAACAGTGTCCGTTGCAAGAGGAGTATAAATATACAATTAGCAGAAAGCAGGGCTACACTTGCATTAACAAGAAAAATATATTTTTTCCTTGTTGATTGGAAGCACCCATATTAACAAGGCCTTGAAAAGCATATACACTAGTCATTCCCTGAGGCAGAGGGCATCTGCAGCTCTGTACAATTTTGGCTAAATCTGCAGCACAGATTTTTAAATGTTTTCCATTTATTTTATTACAACTTTTTGCAAAGCCGTATGTTTGATGAGGAAACAGTGGGTATGTTATTGTTCACAGTTTTTCTTATTTAAAAAGGAAACACTTCCTTTCCCAAACAGCTCCCGCTTGCCCCCACCCCCGATGCCATGTGGAAATAGTCAGTCCATTTCAAATGGAGAGGATACAATGAGCGAAAGGGAATGGAAGCAGCAGGATGGAAGAAAAAGGATCTCTTTCCCCATCCATATGGTTTAGGTTTGCATCTTGTCTGGCATGATAATGTGATTGCTGGCAGAATTCATGTTTAGAGTCTCAAGCAAATCGCAGCCAATACGTTGTGGGTTTAATGTGCACGTGGAAATGTTCACAGTATTCCAAACTGGCTGATGGTTCAGCTGTCGTAAATTGCCGCACGGATCCTTCTGTGATAGAAATTTCTGTTGTTTTGGACATAAATGGAGAAAACAAACTGTGAAGATGCAACATCGATGGGTATATTGTCACAGATCTCCCTTTCCCCTTCTGAGGCACCCTAAGTGGTGAATTGGGATATGTAGCTTCTATTTGTAAGGAAAACTATTTTTTGTCTCTCTCATCCTTGTACACATGGAAAGAATAATTTAAAAAACCTTGTGTCAGAGAAAATGATTGATTGATTCATATTCTTTGCAGTTTTCAGCCCAATGGGATTAAATTGCAAGAGGCATGTAAATACAGCTACGTTTCTATTGCTCAAATAACAGAAACTTTTTTTAATCCTTACTCCTTATTAGTCCAGGGGCTAGGATAGAAGGTGTGCCAAAACTATACCAGAGCTAGTTGTCTCTGATTCTTGTTTTATGGGTTCCATTTTTTATGTTATGGTCAGATCTCAAATTGGGTGCCCTAATTCAAAATGCTGGCTAAAAGGTTCTTCTTGCCAATTCTGATGTCAAAATCTCTGGAAATAATAATGGCAGAGCCTTGTGGCAACAGCTGATTGAAAGCTGAGGTCTTCAATGGTATTTTAACGGCTATAGATTATCTAGGCACCTTATAAATATTGGCAATGTTTAAAATACTTTAAAAATTATCGCCAGCAATTTTGGATCAAGTCATTTAGTTGACATATGTAAATTGCATCTGATTATGACAATCTTCAGTTAAACTAACAGGCACAGAGTAAGCAGCATCAAACATTATTTCTGAAATAAAGACCCTTAATCAGTTTAGACTTCTTGTTCGCACATTCATCATGGAGGTCAAGTGGTCATGAATGGAGAGTCATCAATGTGACACTCATTGCTGGACCTCATTCGTATGGTAACAGTGGTTAACCAGGAAATCAAATAGTTGTGGAGAGGGAGGCAGTATCTTTCAACAACTGGTCATCCAGGTTTGGTCTGAAGATATGCTGCTGAAAGCTGTTGGCTGTTGATTGGAGACAGCTTGGATTGAGTTGTGCACTTTGATGGTATATCCTGGACTGTTAGGGTTGTCAGGACTCTCTTTGCCACCAGTGGGAGGTTTTTGGGGCAGAGCCTGAGGAAGGCAGGGTTTGGGGAGGGGATGGACTTCAATGCCATAGAATCCAATTGCCAAAATGGCCATTTTCTCCAGGGGAACTGATCTCTATTGGCTGGAGATCAGTTGTAATAGCAGGAGATATCCAGCTAGTACCTGGAGGTTGGCAGCCCTATGGACTGATGCTCATGCAACACTGAGCAGCTGTTGAAGGGATTAAAGGTTGACTGCAAATGTTCTTAGCTGTTGCATTAGTTGTACTGAGACATTGTCATCACTTAGAGTTTTGAAGAACTGTGATCCGCCATGTTGCATAATGGCCAGCTTAATCAGTTTTCTTTCTGGCTTGTGTTGCACTTTTAAAGAGCTTATAAAGCTGGTACAATTTTATACGTCATACTCATGACCAAAACGGACACAACAGAGATCATAGTCTGCTAAAGGTACATTGCCTGCATAGGCACTGCCGCAATTCAGGGTTGAGCCACACAGGAAGGGAAAGGGGAATTTAACCTTTCAATCCCTGCTCACTTTTGATAACAGAGACTGGGGATTCCTGTACTGTTAGTGTTTTTAAAGGGTGTGTGTGTCATTTTTAAACCTCTCTTTTATCTCCTCTAAAATGCTAATAATAGCACATGACGCCTAATTTTGACTAGTGAAACTGAGCAGGAACTGAAGAGTTAAATGCCCTTTCACATGGCCCTGATCCAAACACAGTTCTACATGCACACAATTAAACTAGAGGACAGCATGGATCCTTGATCTCCATCATGTCTACTTTGGATCTCAGTCTCCCGTCGTATGAATAGTGTTGGTATTTTCTTGATCCAGCTGAAAATCAAAACCAACATAGATCCATCAGCCAAAATGTCAGGGGAGAAATCAACCTCACTATTAACAAATCAGTGTTGGGCATCTGAACAGTTGCTTTTTATACATAGTGAACTTGCATAGCATGCTGAATGTGGGCCAACATCCACATATCTGCCTCCCTCTCACAACAATGAAGACTGGTAAATTCTGCAATGGTCCCTGTCAAAATAAAAACATACCATTTCCAGTCAATAAATCCACCACTTAGCACAAGTGATAAGTGTGTTCAGAGAGGAAACAGTACCCATTACAATCCAAGTTTCAGACAGTAAACGTGTTTCCAAAGATTTGCTATGGTTGGATGAGATGAAGTGGTACCAATGAAGTGGTGGTAGAGGAGATGCCCCCATAATTCTCAGCTCTCCAAACATTACTTGCTGTGTCTTAGCTTTCATCATTCTTGATCAACAAAGCATTTCTGACCAGTATTATGATACTGTCAGTCTGACATGGAATGGTTTACAGTCATTGCCTGACCTTGAGAAATGTAGCCATACCATCAACAGTGCAAACAGTTTTACTATTGATTGTGTTAAGTAAGTTACGAGTAGCAGCGTCATAGTGCTCCTCTAATGCTTCCCACAGCTGTGACTTGACAGGTTCCTTCCAGGAGCCATCTGCATAGGCAATGACAGAAGACTATTCTGACAATTCAAGATGGAAACGTTTCTTCATTTTGTACACTCTCTGATGTGCAGGTTTGATTAGACTTCGAGATGTATTATGTGAGTATCTGAAGCTGAAGGTTTTTTATGTGTGGCTAAAATGCTCTTGAATATTTTGGATTCATTTGGCAGATAGACTTACAGCCCATTCCTGAAAGCCAGGGACAGCGGGGCCGCGGTGCTGCTGCGGTGCCTCCAATGAGGTTTCGCAGCCTCTGCGAGGGGAAAAAAATGGGGGGGGGGATAGCAAAAAGCAAGGTTGTATCACCAAAAAGGTGGCATGGCAATTAGGGCTGTCAATTCGGTTCGGCCCGACTGAAAATCAGCCGAATTTCCCCTGATTCAGTGGTTTTTAGTTCGGGAGGAACCAAACTCAAAACTGACGGGCAACCGGGGGGGCCGAATTCAGCGAGTTTGGGAGTTCGCGAATAAATTCGGCAAATTCGGCCGTCAGTAAGCAGCATAACCGTCAGTAAGCAGCATTCTCCTCCCCCGGCCAATCGGTGGGCAAGCTGGGTCTTCTTCTGGCCAATCAGTCAGGATTGAGTACTGGAGGAATCAGCTGATGTGCGGCCCGGCCAGGGAGAGAGAGAGAGAGAGAGAGCGAAATCCTCGTGTGTGTGTGTGGGGTGCTTGTGCACATTAGCTCCTTTCTGTGGCTGCAGGGGGCGTATTTTTTGGGGTACAGACACAAAACTTTCACTGGAGTTTCAGACCAGTGTTCTTAATATACCCCCCAAGTTTTGTAAACATTGGGTCAGGGGGTCCCGAGATATGGGCTCCCCCCTTTTTCTTTCCATGGCTGCAGGGGGCGCATTTTTGGGGGTACAGATCCCAAACTTTGAGCGGAGTTTCAGACCAGTGTTCTTAAGATACCCCCCAAGTTTTGTAAACATTGGGTCAGGAGGTCTCGAGATATGGGCTCTCCCCCTTTTCCCTCCCCCCTTTTTCCATTTATGTGGCTGCAGGGGGCGCTTTTTTGGGGATATAGCCCCCAAACTTTTAGCATAGCTTCAGTGAATTATTCTTAAGATACTACCCAAGTTTTGTAAAGATGGGTTCAGTGGGGGCAGAAATATCGCCTCCCCCCCTTTTCTCTTTCCATGGCTGCAGGGGGCGCATTTTTGGGGGTGCAGATCCCAAACTTTGAGCAGAGTTTCAGACCAGTGTTCTTAAGATACCCCCCAAGTTTTGTGAACATTGGGTCAGGGGGTCCCGAGATATGGGCTTTCCCCTTTCCCCTTTTCCCTATTCGGATGAATGGATCCGATCCTGTGCATCTTCTCCAGAGCAAAACGTTCCATGCCTAATTGGAATCATCTTGGATTATTTACAAGTCCTCTCTTCAGCCCCTCTTGATGGAACAGAAGACAGCCACAGTAAGACCCCTTTGGGGGCTTTAATCTATAATTTTTCTCCTGTGTATGTGTGTGTGTGTGTGGGAAAGCAGAGTCTGTGTGTGTGTGGGGAGGGAGCAGTTTCTGTGGGTGGGGGGGAAGCCAAAGGGGGCTTTTGTCGGTTCTGCCTGGGGTGTGTGTTCCCCCTCGAGTCTCTCGCTCCCTGGTTTGAGGGGGGAGGTTTCAGTTGTGTGTTGCAAAGGTGTTGTTTCACAAGGTTGTGTTGTTTTGCAAACTTGTCAGCTGTTGTCGGGGCTGGGAGCTTTGTGCGTGGGCGGCAAGCTCTGCTGAGAGATGCACATTAAAGGTGGGAGGGACCCCTTTCAGGGCCCATATCTCAGCCCCCCCTGACCCAATCTTTACAAAACTTGGGGAGTCTTTCAATAAACGTCCTTTGAAGCTCTGCCAAAAGTTTGGGACCTCTAACCCAAAAAATGCCCCCCCCAGAGCCGCGGAAAGGCGCGATTGTGTTTTTAATGGCTTTATTCGGCCGAATTTTTTCCCGAACTTTGAATTCCCGCCGAATTGAACGGATCCGAAGTGGGGGAGTTCGGACTTCGGCACGTACCGAACCCACAAGAGCCAAATTCGGACGAATCCGAACTGTACCGATTTTTTTTTTTGACAGCCCTAATGGCAATGCTGTTGCGTTGGGGGTGTTCCCAGGCCGAAAGGGGTTAGGAAGCTGCCTAATGGCAGCTCTGCCCCCACAATGCCCCGGGAATGCCTACGAAGATGCTGGTGGGAGAACACTGGCAGGAGACCACACCGGGGGCAGCACTGCCACAGCAGTCCAGGGGGGCTGGCATAAGTGCCCCTGTGCCGGCGTCCATGCCAGTTTGCACGGCACAAGTGGTACAGACACCAGTGTAGGGGTCACGCTGCCTCCTAGGACCATTCGGGGACCCCTTCAAGAATGCATTTTTAGTATGGGATTTCATCCATTCTTCAAGGTTTGTACCCCAAATGAGTTGCACTTATCTTCACCAGTTTGCTGGATATGCAAAAAATCTGACCTAACTTTGGGTGATGCTTCAATGGATGCAACAATGGTATGAAGTCTTCCCGTGTGGTCTAGTGGTTAGGAGCAGTGGACTCTAATCTGGAGAACCGGGTTTGATTCCCCACTCCTCCACATGAGCGGTGGACTCTAATCTGGTGAATCGGGTTGGTTTCCCCACTACTCCACATAAAGCCTACTGGGTGACCTTGGGCTAGTCACAGTTCTCTCTGAACTCTCTCAGCCCCACCTACCTCACAAGTTGTCTGTTGTGGGGAGAAGAAGGGAAAGTGATTGTAAGCCGGTTTGAGACTCCTTAAAAGTAGAGAAAAACGGGGTATAAAAACCAATTGCTCCTCCTCCTCTTCCTCCTCCTCCTCCTCCTCCTCTTCTTCTTCTTCTTCTTCTTCTTCTTCTTCTTCTTCTTCTTCTTCTTCTTCTTCCTCTTCCCCTTCTCTGTCTATATCAAATTCATTTTGATGGCATTCAGTGAATTCTGTGATCCATTCATCCTTATGCTTTTTACTATGAGGCCACTCCTTGTGCCTGATGGATAAATCTGCTGGTGCATTGCTGGTAACTTCACAAAACTGTTCTAATATGAGGGACATACTACATTTCATGTGATATATCAGCTGCCAGTAGAGAATATCCTCTCCCTTTGCATCTATGCTGATGACACCTCCAACCATTGTTGATGAACTATTTATTTTCTGCTCAAGAGCACGATCATCAGTTCCACATGATTTTTGAGGCAAAAATTACCAGCATGAAATTTAGTGCTTATTTTTTGTTCACTTTCAGAAAGCACACACTGTTACCCAAATTAGATTGTCTCCTCTTTTGGTTGGGGAGTTAGCTGGGGAGACTATATTTTGCAAGAGGCAGCGGTAACCGGAATCTTTTCCCTTTGTATATCCTTGTGGAAAACCCTTAATAAAGAGGAGAACTGTTTTAACAATTAATTGTTTTTATTGTAAAATAATGTTTTAAACACACACCACAAAACACACAAACTACGATACACTCAAGAACTAGGAAATAAAAGGTAGGATGGGGTGGTCACAAGGATAAGAGGTTCCCAGGGGGAAATATAGTTACTGATCAGAGGAGGAGGATGTCCTTAATGACAGCTGTGTGGAGTGAGAAATGACCAGCATTTCTCACAGGAAAGCAAAAGGAGCTGTACACGCAAGTACAGGGTGCATGTTTGAGATCCCAGAAAATGCTAACACTTTGCCATTGCAGAAGGGGAGATATTTATACCTTAAATGTGTCCTGGGGCACATGAACACATGAAGCTGCCTTATACTGAATCAGATCCTTGGTCTATCAAAGTCAGTATTGTCTACTCAGACCGGCAGTGGCTCTCCAGGGACTCATGCACTGTGAAGTCACTGATGACCAGACAGTACCGGTGGACAAGGCTTGATTGCTCTTTGATTAGTGTAGGAATTTGAGTGAGAAAAGACAGAAGGTGGGAACAATGCCTAGATTTCCAGATGAGGAAAGATGTTTTTGAGATATGTTCTCAGGAAGGAGGGGATGACTCAGAGGGGGTTGGTTCCTGGCTATTGTGCAACTTGATGGGTTTGTTATGGACATCTGACTGTGGTAATTAAGGATTCCAGGTTTCCTGAATGGGGTTTAATTATTGAGGAAATTACTAGGGATTTCCTTATCAGCTGCAGGAGAAAACTAAACATATGTTGAAGGTGTGTTTCTGTCCTACTGTATCCAGGTTGCACCTGCCATATGCCTGAGGGGTGACAGGCAGACAGCTTGGACTTGCCCGGTTGGCTCTGGAGCTGGACACAAAGATGGATACCAGGATACTTCAATTGTCTCTGGCTGCACAGCAGTGCCCTGCGTATGTGCGTTCACTCCAGACCTGCGTACCTCTCAAGGGTGCACCAGGTCACTTAGGGCTGTCAGGTGGTCATAACAACCTGCAAAGAATATTTCCTGCAAGGAATATTATTGTCCAGTATGTGGAGTCCTCTGGAGGTTGACTGGAAAAAAATGAAAAACAAAGTAGGATAATCTTTTGCAGTAATTACAGTTATTCATCAAATATTCCACCCCAGTTTAAGAATACCTCAACTTTGTCAAGATATGTGTTCCAAAATACATAACTGAGGGGGGATTTCAGTGTACAACACTTGACAAATTCATATAACCACCCCATTAACAGTGTTCCTATTCTCTAACATAATTTTAATATTTCTTTATAAAAAGACTTCTGCCTTTCCTGTTGACACATAGTGCCCCCAAGGCAGCTTACAAAAATATAAAAGTTACCAACTAGGCAGATTCAGTGCAGTACACAATGAAATCACAGTATTAAAATCCACAAAACATGAAACTTGACAGTGAGGGAAGCAGCAAGGTTAGCGTGCTGCTATGAAAGGACAAACTGATCTCTTGGAATGGTTGAAATTCTAACACAGCCAGCCTAGGCCGCACCAAAAACTTGGTGGCTGTGATATTTTATTGCTCATCTAAAAACAGTTAAGAGATAGTGAAGATCATGCCTTATAGATCAGAGTGATGTATAGTCCTAGAGCCACCCCCAAAAGACCATGTGATACATTGCCCCCACCCACAACCAGCCAATCTGACATAGGAAACCTTCCATTCTGGCTCTCCCCCCACCCACCCCCACAACAGGAAATGGTATAATTGCAAGAGGGACATCAATGTCAAGCTGCTTTCAACTTGATACATGTCTAATGCATGTACAACACACATATCCCCCCCCCCCGAATCTCCAATATCAAACAAAAACTTGCTATGATAAATAGATCAAGCACGGCAACCAGATTTGATAACTAGGGTTGCCAGATCCCTTTTCGCCTTCGGTGGGAGGTTTTTGGGGCAGAGCCTGAGGAGGGCAGGGTTTGTGGAGGGGGAGGGTCTTCAATGCAATAGAGTCCAATTGCCAAAGCGGCCCTTTTCTCCAGGTTAACTGATCTCTATCGGCTGGAGACCAGCTGTAATAGCAGAAGATCTCCAGCTAGTACCTGGAGGTTGGCAACCCTATACCCCCCAGAATCTCCAATATCAAACAAGAATTTACTATGATAAATAGATCAATAGATAGATCAAGCAAGATAGATCAAGCAAGATAGATAAATAGATCAGGCAAGATTTGATCACTGAATGTTTTGTGTATACATCTTTTTTTAAAACTCACATCTATATTGTTTAAAGAGACATTTAGCATCCATGCTGAGGATGCTGCCTTTGAAGAGAGTGAGCTGCAGTTTGTTGAGTTAGCTGAGCAGATGTTGGGGGCCTAGTGAGCTGGTGGCAAAAGGCTAAAGTGCTTTAACCCTCCACATCACATTTGTCCAGTGCCCAGCAGACAAGGTTTTAATTTGACAGGTTGGCTGGATGCAGGGAATTCAGCTTTGGTCACCTACAGGACAGCCAAATCGAGCAACAAAAATAACAGTGTGGGGAAAAGCACAGAGGGGAGAGAGTGTCTACGGCTGTTCACTTTCTTGATGCTACACACAACACAAGAAGCTGTTCTGTGAATTTCTCCCTCATGGTTGTTGTGGGTATAAGTGTGCTTTCACTACTAAGATAAGCAAAGAATAATTATTTAAGGTGTCTGTGCACAATGCTTTAAATCCCTTTTCTCCACGTAGTTGGAAACAATGTGAGAACTGAGAATTAAAATGAATGCAAAACCTAATGGTAATTCTCATACAAGCTGCATGTAAACAGGAGCATCAGCATAAAAGTTATGAATCTTAATTTGTGCCACTGAGCTAAAATTTGTATCTTTCTGCATTAAAGGAATATAGACATACAGCACTGTGTAGTGTCTACTTGCAGTACAGAAAGCTGACATGGTCTTTCCAATTTATGGGGAAATTGACATAATTTTGCAAAAAAAGTGGGGGAGAGAGAAGCGAAACCACTTCTGAACTGGATTTTGCATAATGGGATTAATTTGGTTGACTGTCACATCAACTGTGCAGTAGAATGCAAGTTAATCACAACATCGATATGATTTTTAAAGAAGAAAGAAAAAGAGGGGGAAAAGAAGGCAGAAAAGGTATTTTCTTCCCCTTGTCTGATTTTCCTTTCACTTTAAAATACTTCCTGTTTCTGCCATACATGGTTGGGGTGGGTGCGGGGTGGGGGGGAGACTATGGGAAACGATGGAAGAACACATTTGCCCTCTTGCCCTCCTGGGCCTGGGAAAGCTAAAGTAACCTGAAACTGGCTTTTATCCTGGTAACAAAATCATTAGATTTTCTTGGCTCATGCAAAGCTGTTTTTGCATGTAGTTTGCATCCACACATTTGCTTGGCGTTTAATTTGATAACCAAGTTTTCTACATGTATCAGGCATAATTCAAGTACTCTTTCTCCTTCTACTCATGCCAGCCTGAGTTGTTACAGAGTACTATAATTCAAAAGGGTACCTACCTTGTCCGTTATTGAATCTGAATCTGAATCCCTGTATACTGATGGCAGCAAATGTGAATAGCTGGTGACACCAAGAAGCCAGCTCCTGGGTGGTGCTTAGGGTTACCAACCTCCAGGTGGCGACTGGAGATCTCCTGCTATTACAACTGATCTCCAGCGGATAGAGTTCAGTTCCCCTGGTGAAAATGGCCGCTGGAGGCTCCTGGAGGCTGGCAACCCTACTAGTTAAGTCAAACCCATTTAGTTGAAAATACTCCAACAACTGTGTGTTTCTCTGATCAAAGTCCAACGTGGGATCCAGCATGGGATTAAGGCAAAACACCACTCAGGATTCGGATTTTCAGAAAGCATCTGCCACTCTATCTACAGCATTATCTGCCACTGCCAGATCTTATCCCCATAGAGTAATCCAACAAGCGAGGGAGCAAGTACAGATGGTAAAGAGACAGGACTTATTATATAGAACAACATCTAAAAAGGACAGAACTCAAACACTCACGTTTGCATTTCAATTCAATCATCTATCTAGTCAGATCACTCAGATTATAAAGAAACACTGGCATTTGGTATCTGATATACCTGGATGCAGACATTTACCGTAAATAGGGTATAGAAGAACCACCTCAATTTGAGATAGATTAGTGCATTCTGACATCTATATGCACCACTGAAATAGTAATGTTGTAGGACATTTTAAATTTCATAAATGTATAGCCTGTAACCTATGCTTAGAGGTGAAGGAATTTAAAAGGACTGATCCTCAGTTTACTTTTCGGTTGCAACAATTTTCTAACTGTGATACAAAATTTTGTGTTCATTGTCTCTTATGCCCGTGCGGAAAAATTTACGTCGGCTCCAGTGTCCGACAGATTAAAAACAGAATTCTGGAGCATAGGTCCAGAATTCGGGCGTGTATAACCACTGCCCCAGTTGTAGAGCATTTTTTGAAATTCCGCCATAATGAGAACTATCTGAGTTTTTTCATAATTTGGAGGTTGAAGGGAAGGAAGTTTGGCAGATGTGATATGGAAAGATTATTAAGGCAAAAGGAATCTTACTTCATTCATCTTCTGAATACCCTTACACCTCATGGTTTAAATTTGGAGAATGATCTTTCTTGTTTTTTGTAAGTCTTGATTGCATGCTAGGTAGAGGTCCCTTTAAATGAAACTGACCCACTTGCCGCGTTTCGGCTGTGTGTGCTTGTATCGTACACACCGGTTAGCTATTTAGCTTGTAGCAAGGTAGGAGGTGACACTGCTATATTTGTTCGTATCCCTTTGTGGAACTTGGCGACTATCCGGAATATTAGAATGCAGTCATGAATTATTGAAGCTGGAATAATATAAGATTGATTATTTGTAAGTATAGCTGTATATTTGCATATGTATATGTGTATAATTTTGTTTGTGTGTATAGTATACTATTGTATGTGATCTATGTGTCTAGAGGGGACTGAGGAAGAACTGAACAAAAGAATTTTGAAACGGCCGTATCCCCTTTCTACTGTGATCTCACATTTTGAAGATACCAGCTGGATATTGCTTATGCATACTTTGGAAGAAATGTACCAGGATATGCCATGAACTATGGATTTTGACTGGTTGATGATAGATTGTCACTATGTATGATGTTATGTGGTAGCTAAAAGTATATTTTTGCACTTTGTTATACATTCTTGCTCCTGTACTAATTTTCTAACTTTGTAGTATCAGTACAGTGGTGTCTATTTTTTCTACAAGTACCTGGAGCTTGGCAAGCCTACAGCAGGAGGAGATTAGAAAGTGAATGGAGGTGTGATTTTTTTTTACTTCGAACATCTGAGAGTGGGTCTAGTGAGGAAAACTAAATAGTGGGATATGTGTAAGCAGATGCTGACTGCCTCTTTCATAGTTCCATGTCAAAGTAGCCACATAGAACTAAGTTCAAGGCTTTTTAGGACTCTGGAAAGCAGAGCATTAGTTAGAGGGATATTTCTGAGGGGGTCATCAAGTTTTAACCTGATGCGTCTCCCCAGTTCCTGTTTTCACAGTTGGCCTGGCAAGCTGTTTTTGTCAGATTAGGGGACCATCAGTGAAGCCAGGTGGGGAAATATCAGGGAGGAAGGGAAAGAATGGAAAGAATCATAGAATGCTGAGTGATGAACACCTGGATTCAGAAAGAGCTGCAGGGAAAGGGGAACGAACAAGTTAAAAAAGGTAAAAAAGGCGGAAAGGATTCTAGAGGGAATTAAGAAATGAGTCCCAATGCAAACTAATACTGAGTAGGTGGGCCTTTGGTGTATTCCATACATGTTCCCCAGGCAAATTGTATAATTAAAGTTTAATTGTTCTGATACTCTTGTTACAGATGTGTATTAGGCTTAAAATATAGGATTACTTCATCCTTATTGAGTGCAATATTACAGGGAGGTGGACCTCCTTGAAATGAAATGAAGGACCTAACAGAACTTACGTCGTGTTCTTGGCCAAAAGGCACTAGTACCTAGCATCTCCTCGGGTGTCTTCTTTCCATGGTTGCAATGGATGTTTTCTCTCAAGGGGCAATCCCGAAGGGGCGATAATGCTGCCAAGCGCTTTGGAGCTTAAGAATTTGCTTTAGGAAACTGATCGTATCATGATTGTGGTGACAGTGAACAAGGAATAAGGGGGCTGATGGCATATCAGCAGGACTTGTGAGTTCAGTGTATTGTGTCAGAATCTCGCACCCCTGAAAGGCCTATTAGAGTTCATTCATTTCTTTCTCCCCCCTCTTTCCACCCAAGAAGCAGCTCACACTACCCAGTACAGGCTCACACTGACTAGGTTAAACAATTACACTACACTAATTGGCCTGTGTCGGTCTTGATGAGTAGGTAAACAAATGCTGCAGAGAAAAGCTGAGACAAATTGCATCTAATTAAATTGATGAAAAAAGTGACAATGACAACAAGGAAGGCAACATTCACAGTTGCGAACACACAATGCTTATGTGAAGGCGCACATCTCGTATCAAAATCTGCACTTTCGCCCTAGGCGGTGGGGACGGGGAAGTTGATGAGCCATCCATTCCCTGTAAGTTTGAAAATTCCCTTTAATTACAGCATAAAAAGGAGTTATCTGTCCTATCTATACTTTAAGCCTTATGATCTAATCTCTCTCTCTCTCTCTCTCTCTCTCTCTCTCTCTCTCTCTCTCTCTCTCTCTCTCTCTCTCTCTCTCTCTCTCTCTCTCTTTTTGTGGGTGTGTGCGCAAGAATGTAAAAGTCAAGGCAGTAGGTGTTGACTTTTCCCCATTTTTGCCAAATAGGAGAGGTTGTGCTTTCTTTCTTGCAAGTTCCTTCCTGTCTTTATCATTTTTTTAGTCTTTCAGATATCCCGATTGTTCCAAAGAAGCAGCAGTATGAGTGATTTGTGCTCTCTTCCTCCTCAGTTTCATCCAAAGGGGACTGGCTCAGTTACATCACTAGGGTTACCAACCTCCAGGTACTAGCTGGAGATCTCCTGCTATTACAACTGATCTCCAGCCAATAGAGATCAGTTCACCTGGACAAAATGGCTGCTTTTGCAATTGGACTCTATGGCATTGAAGTCCCTCCCCTCCCCAAACTCTGCCTCCGGCTCTGCCCCAAAAACCTCCTGGCGGTAGCGAAGAGGGACCTGGCAGCCCTATACATCACTACATCAGGGGGCTGAGCGTATCTCCTCCTTGAAAGAGTCCTAGAAGCATTTCACACTTCATCTTACTATGAATCGTTGGAACATACAATGTGGCTTTCAGTATTAGGGCCAAGGCCAGACTGGGTGCCTTTGTCAACCAGAGGAGGAAGCAGTGAATCATTATTTTAAAATATGTATAAATAGTCTTTCTTGGAAAAAAAAGAAAGAAAAAGAAAAAAGAGCCAAGACAGTATACGAAGTCCAAACTTTGCACAAATAACAGAACATATAAAAACTGTCATCCCTACAAACCATAAGTAATCATAGCTATTTCCGCATAGAAGCTTATTTTAAGAGCATCCACACAACTTTGTCCTGTTATCATCCACTTTTGATCATCCATTTTCTACCTATATTTGTTAAAACCAACAATTACTAGATTGCTGTGGCATAATAATGTTAAAACGATCTACTGTCACAACCTACTCATTCCACTGAAAACCCAGCTTTCAGTTTTTAAAAGTTTCTAGCTCTTTTTTGTTGCAGAGGTACACCCCTTATATCTTTGCAATGGAACTGCCATTCTATAGATTTCTAGAAAAAGTATAAATGGAAAAGTATAATAAAAGACATGCAACCATGTGTACTAAGGGTGCATCACTGGAAAAACAAAATCAAATCAAATCAAAACATACCAACTCACAGGCCAACTGCCAGTCTAAAGTTAAAAGGGTTTTGGATATCTATTAAAGGAGGGACTGATTCCATCTTGCCTCACCCTGGTCATCTGGTTGCCAAGGTTACTATCTGGCTGCCCCATGATGCCATCTTTTTTTTTTTACATTGCAACTTTATATTATATTTTCAATAAGTCTGTGAGGAAGGTTTACCTGAGCAGAAATTATTTTTCTGAAGCCAATCTGTGAGCTTCATGAACTTGAATCTCCAACACGTAAGCCACTAGCGGTCCAGGTATTGACCACTAACGTATGTCACATTATACCTGCTGCCTCTATTTATGTATGTACTGATTCCTTATCTTACACTTTTGCTTATAGAATATGTACCACAGTGTTCGTTTGAAAAGAATATTTGGTAAGCAGATTATGTAAGTATCTGATTTGTTGCTAAGGTGTTGCTGGAAAAAGTATTATTATTATATATAACATATAATTATTTTGTTGTCCCCTAATAAAAGAGTAAGGAAATCAATGATTTTGTGAAAAGGAATGATGGTGGTAGTACAAGGGTCCTCTTTTGGATGTCCCACTTTCCAAGTAAGGTTCCTTCTTCTAATTCAGTTAGATGGGGGAGAAGGGAAGTTTTCTGTAACTACCAACAGCAAGGCAGTAAAATTTTTTCTATAAGTTGTACTTCTATCCAGTTCCTTGCAGCCTGGTACAGCCTGGTACAGTTAAGTTTTTTAGATACTTTACTTGCATTTCTAATTCAGTTATTCTTCTGAAATTTATTCAAAGGATTTATGCTTATGAAATTATAATATAATGCTGCCTATATGCCAATGAGCTGCAGGCAAAGAAAATAATTTTCTTCAATTTACAGTTATGAGGCTGGTAGAAAATGATGCCTTCTTATCACCTCTTTTTCTTTGTATGTCTCTCTCTCTCTCTCTCTTTTTAAAGTCTTCAGAAGGCAGGAACTGATGATGAATTCTTAAGCAGATCACACTGATAATTGTATTTCAGAACTGTCATCTCTGAGAAGACTGTCCACAGAGGTGTCGCAGTTCACTTGAGCTATTTGTGTCATTGCTTCTCCGAGAGCTCTCAGCCCTCAATATAAAAAAAAATAAAAACCCAAATCACTGGGGATATTGTTAAGTCTTCTGAAAGGATTATTAGATCGAAGGGAAATTTATGGAAGACACTTTTTAACAATTAATCAGGAAAAATGTTGATGAAGTTAAGTTGCTTTTTTATTCTGCAACCGAAAGATAAAAACAAAACAAAACATCAAGTCCCCTACAAATCATCAAACAGCCTGTATTGACAATTGGTTTGATTAATTGGTTTGATTAATTGGTTTGATTAATTGGTTTAAAATCCCTCCCCCCAAAATTTTATACAAGTTTTTTTTAAAAAAAATAAAATAAATATTGAATAAGCTTTAACAGCATAGTTAACCGTCACTGAATTTTTGTTTTGGAATGTTCTTGGGGGGAACGTTGCTATTTAACTTTAAATTGCTATGGAGATTTAAATTTAAAAAAGAACAAACATTGGAGATTTTGGAGGCTGTCACAAATTCAACCTTGTTCTTCTGATTAGCATTCTCTAATAAATTGTCTTAGCTGTTTCTGAAATGAAGGGAGAAAGTGTCCGTATCTGTCGGCAGGTCCAAGCCCACCCAATGGGCACAAATTGATGAGGAAGTGTTGGGAGGATTGTCAGATTATCAACTATACTGTAATTTAAGGAAATGGAGTCTGAGGTGCACCAAGAGCCCAGCTCCTACAGCATTGCTTCTGAAAGACTAAGGCTGCAATCCTGGTATGTGTGTGTGAATCTCCATAGGAGCCGGAGTAACCCTGCGCTGGCGTAGGTGCCACATTATCACGGGATAAGGTGACAAAAATGCTGGTGTGGGGGGAAACATGCTGGTGTCCAGGAGCACCGGAGCTCCGCCAGGCCCCGCTGCCAGTGTGGCCAGTCTGGGAACTAAATATCTGAAGAGAACAGCCGCACTGGTGTGGGGGAGGCGTTCCTGAGGCGTCCTTGGGGGTGAAGCCCTTTCAGCCCAGGAATGCCCCCTTGAGCAGCGGCAGGTATGTACCACCTTTTTTGGTGGCATAGCCTCGCTTTTTTCTATGGGGAATTTCCCCCCATCTTCCCTTATTTATTTTTTTTAAGGGTTTTTTCTCTCCACGGCAGCCAGGAAGCCTCAGAGGAGGCAGCGCAGCTCCACCGATCCCAGCCGCTGTGGATCTACCTCCCCCTTTAAGAATGGGCTGCCCTTCAGAGACACTTAGTAATATAAGCGGATGTAAGCAATGAAAACTGAACTTTGGTGGCTATGTACAAACGATTTAACATACATCCCACAACACGGTTATAATCTCTTCTTTTTTATTATTTTCTCCTTACTTTCTACTCCCATGAAAGACCATCTCTTCCTACTATGGGCCATCAGACCTAACTAATCGTTTTTGAGATTTTTAAAAAATTAACTGTGTGTTAAGTATTGCGATGGAATTGTTACAAATCGAATTATGCACTTGTTTGTGAAGAATCTCTTTTACATAATAAATACTTAAAACTGGGTATACACTTTAAGTATTTTACGTGCTGGAGACCTTATCAGTAGCATTAAACATCTTTCTCATACCATCAGTCATCATTCCTGACATATATTCAACCCCTATGTTCAGCAGCACATATAATAGCGTGTCTCACCAGTGAGCAAAAAAGCTAGGCTACTCTCTATAGATTGACATATATAATCCCATTTTGTAAGAGACAAATTTCTTTAGACTTCATAAGAAGAGGTGTATTCTGCAGCCTGCATACATACCTATAACAGGGAACGAATGTCATCAATTTTCATTACTAACATTACTATATCAAATAGTAAAATCAGTCACAAAAGCATCCAAACCTGGTCACCCACTGACCGAAGAGATTTTTTTACATACTTGGGGGTGCGGGGGGGGGGGGGAAGAACTTTTACAGAACCCTAAAAACTATATAAATTAATCAAAAGAAAAAAGGGGGCACCCCAAAATCTAATCAGGACTGTGTGTGCCCTGGGAGTCAGACAACAGTTGAGTGTCAGTTAAAGGGAAGGAGAGACTAGGATTGCCAGCTTCAGGTTGGAAATACCTGGAGATTTTGGGGGCAGAGATTGAGGAGGGTGGGGTTTGGGGAGGGGAGGGACTTCAATGCCATAGTCCAATTGTCAAAGTGGCCATTTTCTCCAGGTGAACTGATCTCTATCAGCTGGAGATCAGCTGTAATAGCAGGAGATCTCCAGCTAGTATCTGGAGGTTGGCAACCCTAGGAGAGACAAAGAAATAAGAAAACTGGTCTACTCAAGTCTCGAAGAGTTTATAGACTGCTGGAAGGAAATGTAGGGGTTTCGGGAGCTGAGGAAGAAAGAAATTTCACAAAATTGTCACAAAATTCAATAAGATTCCTCCTAAGGAAAATCTCTCAGAGCCATGCTCATCCTGATGGAGCTTGCAACACAGGGAGCAATCTCTGTGCTTCACAGGCTTTTCTGGGGTTCAGCACAAGAGCCAGGAAATTTTCCTCAGGAGAGACATGGGAGAATCTCCCTCTGACACATACAGCCTGAGGGAGCTTCAAAAGCCTGTAACCAACTCCTTGCTTCTCAAGCTTCTTTCAGACTCGGTTGCTAGTGAGACACATTCTTTGCAGCCCCATGGGTGAAGCGGCTCCGCCATGAAAAGGAAGGATAATGGATACACAGACAACTATTGGGATAACAAAGGCCACAGCTTTATTAATTACAACAGATGGAACATTGGCAAGGCATAGGGAGAAAATGGATCAAGGCATCGAATGACCACCCTGTCATCTGATAGATCGATAGATGGACAGACTGACCCCAACCCGACTGTTGGGGTAGCAACCGGAGTGGCATATTGGTGGTTCCACTAGAACAGGGGTGGGGAACCTTTTTTCTGCCAAGGGCCATTTGGATATTTATAACATCATTCGCGGGCCGTACAAAATTATCAACTTTAAAATTAAGCTGCTATATTTGGTCAAACGTTTAGCTAAGAGGCATGACCGAAGTGGCTCTGAGTGTCTGCCACGTAGTTTCTCCACGGCCAGGGTGGGAAAGGGTTAATATCGTTTCTTGGGCGGTCCTAGCAGCTCAATAGCTAACGACTCTTCTGCAAGGGGGGGGGGAAGGTTCCTTTTCTCTGCAAAACAAACTCACATCCACCTTGAATAGAGGCTATTCCTGTCCATGGGAGGGGGTGGATCACCAGTCTTAGATCCTTCTGAGATAGAGATCTGCCAGGACCCAAGAAGGGCCAGACCAAATGATTTCGCGGGCCTTATATGGCCTGATGTTCCCCACCCCTGCACTAGAACATGAATCTCTGAATGGATCCTACGCCACCTGGGAGTGGCGCTAGTGACAGCCCCTGAGCTGGGCATCAATGATGTACTCCATCCCAAGACCCCTGGGGAAGGCAGGCACCCCAGGTGCATCTTCCCCCAAATTGGATCCATCCCAATGCCAAAAACCATCTAAGCCAGGGGTGCCAAACATAAGGCCCGGGGGCTGGATCTGGCCCCTTGAGAGCTCTTATCCGGCCCACAAAGCAGCCCCCCACCAATTCTCGATCTGGGTTGGCGAGGCATGGCCCGGCTCGGCCCACCAAGTAACATTTATGTCACATCCGTCCCTTGTAACAATTGAGTTTGACACCCCTGGTCTATGCTGTGACTAAAAGAAACAAGAACAAACCATAAAACTGAGGGAGGGTGGGCGTTATCGCTGCCGCCAGAAAAAGAACAGGCCGGGAGGCCAGGCAACATGCCCTAAAATAGATGACGGAGTGCCTGCTTCATCAGCCTCTGAAGCCTGCCTGCTTATCCGCCCATCCCAAGAGCAGCAATAGGCTGCAAAGAATGAGGGGGCGGGCAGGCACACCCAAGTGGCAGGGGTGAGCGCAGCAGCGCTCACCCCTGGGAGTTCCTTTTTGGAGCTGAGCCGCAGCCCAGCTGGCCACAATGGGGCAGCCCCAGTAAGTCATGGCTGCTTGCTTTTATGCCTCTTCTGAGGCAGCAGGGATGTAGAAGAATTTCCCACATCTGGAAAAATTCAGTGCTATAGGGCACCTCTGTGTGTGGGCGTGGGATTGAAAGGAGGATTACACAACCAAACCAGGGGGAATGGTTAAATGCCCATGTAATCTATCACAACAGGATGCTACTGACGGTTGCTCAGTGTATTTGTGTCTGTGAAATGGCAGAAGTTGAGGGTCTTCCTCATTACCTGCTGTGTGGTCTTCTGTATTGGGAACTCAGATATAAATTTCTGGAGGCCATCTTAGCCAATCTGACTGCATGCACAGCTGAGGAGATAATAATATTCCTTCTTGCAGGTATAGACTTACATATTACATGCATGGCAGCTCAATATGCTCTGGCTGCCAAGAAAATACATGCAAAAGTGGCGTTAGAAACTTAAAATCTGTAGTTTTGCAATTTGTTTTAATTGTGTGGCATCTTATCTCTATGATTGCTTTTATTTTGCCAAATTTTTATCTATGTTTTATTTAGACCAACTTCGCAATGTCCTTTGGCCACGTGTCATAGACATTTACTACCACTACTCTTCCCTGCACCGTGGTCCCAGTATGAATCCGGGCCCCATTTTTAAAATGCTGAGATGATCTATATGTGGAGCTCCCAGTGCTAAATATGGTTAGCCCTAAGGGTCATTTCACCCATCCTGCCCTCCATTACTAGCATTATTAATCATGTCTCCAAAAGGTGTTTAATTCATAAAATAAGAATGACAGTGCAAGAGTGTGTATTTTTACATTTTGTGTGGGTTGTACATTACAGGTGTGTTGTACATTACAAGTGGGTTGTACACTGAAAAGCCAAAAACAAGTTGTACACCCAGGCCAAAAACATCATGGTTATGTCACCATTCTTACATGATAAGGTACATGGCTTTTCTGACATGAGTATTAATATTTATGTAGGAAAGCATATTTTTAAAAGGATGTGTCTAGGTGATACTTAGTTGTCATGCCATGAATTCTGGTCCCCGTTAACTGCAACTACATATTGCACTGTGAGGATTAAGGGAATGTTCTTCTGTCTCATTGCATGTCACCAAGGAGAGCTATCTTATTGCATGAGACAAATTCCTCCCTGTGACACATTACAGACTGGCAGCAGAAGAAATCTAAGTGGAATCTAAATCCCTGCCAATCAGAAATGCCAGCCACATGTTATGCATGCGAGAGGGGAAATTTGAGATGGGGCTAACAATCTTCCTCTTCCCCTGGCTCAAAGTGGGCTTTGTACTTCCAGCTATAAATGGTGGCTGTTCCTCTAAGTCTGCCAACGTTACAGTGGACAGCATCTTAATTGCAGTGAACCTTAGTTAGCTATCTTTGTAACATCTAAGTGCAAGAGACTAATGCAAGATGTGGTTTACTGTTGAACCATATACATATTAAACAAATCATTTACAGATTAAATAAATAAACATTTATTTAATTAAATAATAATTTAATTTAATATTAATTAAATATGTACTTCATTAAACAAAATACACATAATAAGCAAATCAGAATGAAACAGGAGTCAAGCGGCACTTTAAAGACTAGCAAAATTTATTCCAGCCCAAGCTTTTGGGAATTCAAGCTCGCTTCATCAGATTCATGAAGCCATCACCCCATAACATTACACTAGTACTCGGTACTCAACAATTCAATACCCAAAGTGTCATGCAGACACTCAATGCTCAACAGGCGTGTGTGTGATTCACTTCTTCAAGAGCATCGGTCTCTAAATGTACATCAATATAGCATATAAAACAGCATATATTTTAAGAAGAAGCACTAATTCCTGCAAAATTGGTGCTCCTTGTATTGCCAATATGTGCCTGTCATCAATATTATTTCGTTCTGTTACTTCTAAGAAGGAGAAGAAGAGTTGGTTTTTATATGCCGACTTTGTCTAACACCTAAGGAAGAATCAAACCGGCTTACAATCACCTTCCCATCCCCACAACAGGTACCCTGTGAGGTAGAGGTGGGGCTGAGAGAGCTCTAAAAGAGCTGTGACTAGCCCAAGGTCACCCAGCTGGCTTCATGTGTAGGAGTGGGGAAACCAACCCGGCTCACCAGATTAGCGTCCGCCGCTCATGTGGAGGAGTGGGGAATCAAACCCGGTTCTCCAGATTAGAATCCACCGCTGCAAACCACCACTCTTAACCACTACACCACTTAACCACTACACCACGCTGGCTCTAAGACTGTCTTAAATGAATTTATAAAGTGGTGACTTGGCTTTGGATTGTACTGACAGATATCCAGTATTCATATCAGCAGAGCCGAATTCAACAAACACAGATATCAGAGGAGACACTATTGACGACACAGGGTTTCATTTCCCTGCTTTTTAACATCTCAGTTTCAAACTCTAGTTTGGAATTGGATATTTGGATGAATAGAAATTGTAAATTGAACAGGCACATATTGACATATACTAGATTGGGGTCCATGGTGCCTACGAAATATTTTTAGGAGGGGGAAGGGCTTTTGCTCAGCAAGGCTTCTGATTGGCCATTGAAGATTTGATTGGCTGTGCAGATATAAAAAAAAAAGCATTGCTTTGTCAGCAACTGCCACTTCAGCACAAAGATCTTCACTGCCTGACTGTGTGCATGAAGCTGTGTATATGAAGGAAATGTTTTCAAATGTTATGTTCATTTTAAAAGACATCCTGTTAAACGGAGCTTCTGCCTGAAATGTTAAAGAGTTACTATTGCGTGTGTGTGCGTCTCTAAAGCCACAGCTGACCTATGGTGACTCCCATAGGGTTTTCAAGGCAAGAGACATTCAGAGGTGGTTTGCCATTGCCTGCCTCTGCGTGGGCTGCGAGAGTTCTGAGACAACTGTGACTGGCCCAGGGTCACCCAGGGTCATGCCCCCCTCCCCCCGTGGCTGAGTCCCAGGCCTTGGATGCAGAGCTGGAGCAGTTGGCCGTCCCTCCTGGGAAAGCAGCTGACGAGCCTTCTGAACCCAGATGCTGGATTAAAGGGGCCGCCAGAGGCTTCCACGTCTAGCCAGGCTGAGGAATTCCAGTTCCCCTTGAAGGCCAGATTGCCAGAGTCAGACAGAGGCTCGGAAGAAGAATCCTTTCCCATGGTTCACCGTAGGCAGAAACTCCGAGCTCTGCTGAGTGAAAGAAGACGGTCTGCACGGCTGCAGGGCCGGAGAGGCATTCCAGCTGTTGAGAATGACAGTGAGTGATGACAGGACCAACCTCACTCTGATAGCTGGCCAGATTTAAGGAGCAGCGAAGCTCAGCCTCCACGTGGAAGCAACTTACTGAATTCCGGTTTCAGCCAAGGGCCACTCTGTTTGCTGTCTTGCCTGAGAACGACCTTGGACTGTTTAAAGACGACGCATACAGCCTTGCCTGTGACACAGACCTTGGACTGATTGACGACCCTTGCTGCCCAGCCTGTGATACGTAAGAGACCCCGGGGTGATTTCTGGACTGCTTCTTAGACTTTGCCTTACCCCTAGTGACCCCAATGTTTCTGTGCAGCCTCCAGGCAGCAGAAGCCTTGGCTTCTGTACCCTCCACCACTTCCTGCCACGCCTGCTCTCAGCACTGTGCTGTAGTATCAGCCCCGCCAGCCTGCCTGGCCAGTGCACCCAGCAGGCTTTATGTGGAGGAGTGGGGAGTCGAAGCCACTTCTCCAAATTAGAGTCCGTCATTCTTAACCATTACACCATGCTGGCTCTAAAGAGTTACAGTTAAGCATAACTTACTCCCTGGTATTTTGTGGTTGTCTCCGCCTCCTGTAGCAGCCATTTTGTGGTTGGCTTCATGTTCATCTCCTGCACCAGCTGTTTTGAAGCTGCACCCACCACCCTGTGTCAGAATTCCAAAGATGCCCACTGGCATAAAAAGGTTGGGGACCACTGTACTAGATTATTGTATAGTTGGCAGTTGGTGCTCTTGAATATCAGTTTTGTCATAACTGATCCTAATTTACTTGAGATCTGTTGAGCAGTGAGCATCCGCACAGCACTTTTTGCATTGAGTACTGAGTATTAATTTGATACCTTGCAATTTTATTTGCTTATTATGTATGTACAGATGTGTATGATCTTTGCACCCAAGTAAAATTTAATGAGGCTGCTAGATTTGAGTCCAGTAGGCTTTAGAGACCAACAAGAATTTTGGAGTATAAGCTTTGGATAGTCAAAGCTTCCTTTGACTTGAAAGCTTATACCCTGAAAATCTTGTTGATTTGTAAGGTGCTACTGGACTCGAATCTAGCTGTTCTACTGCAGACCAGCCTGGCTACCCTCTGAAACGATCTCAATGAGGCAGGAAACTGATTTTTCCTCCCCAGAGAATTAAAGGTGATATGATAAGGCTTTGTTGTCTGTGGCATATACATTCCACTATTATCTGTGTTCATAGCTTTTGCAGGGTTTCAAACAGTTGCAAAACCTGTTTAACTAGAGATCATAGTGGGACAAAAAAACTGGTATGGGCATCACTTCAATTTTCTTAAAAACAATTGTCTGTCTTCAGTCTGAGTATATTTTCAGATTGCAAGATATTTTGAAGTTTGCAAGAGTTCAATTTGCACTATTCTAATGAGAATCATATCCAAATGTGTTGAGTGCAATTGAAGAGCTTCTGACTTGCAGGGTATTTAGAGTTGGATGGGGTTGTTTTTGGTTTTTTTGAAACAATGGAAACAAACCATTCAATTTAATTGAATTGACAATATTTAATGAATTAAATAACCTTAATGAATTAAATAACCTTAAAGTAAATGTAAACTTAAGTAAAGTAGCCTTAAAGTAAACCTTAAAGTACATTGTTTCACAATTTATTATAATGTTTTTGATAATGTACCTATAAGGTTAACGTAGTCCTCTGTGCAAGCACTGGGTCATTCCTGACCGATTGGGTGACATCACAACCCTACATTTACTAGGCAGACTTTGTTTGCAGGGTGGTTTACCAGTGCCTTTCCCAGTCATCTTCCCTTTACCCCCAGCAAGCTGGGTCCTCATTTTACCGACCTCGGAAGGATGGAAGGCTGAGTCAACCTTGAGCCGGCTACCTGAAACCAACTTCCATTGGGATCAAACTCAGGTCGTGAGCAGAACTTTTGACTGCAGTACTGCAGTTTACCACTCTGCGCCACGTGGCTCTTTTTCATGTACCTATAGCTCCATACATACAAAATGTCTGCCTATCAGACTGCAAAATATGTGTAAATTTTGAGAGATTTGTAATAAAGAAATTTTGGAATTGTCTGGTAAATTCATTTCTATTTTGAAGTTTTTTTGAAACAAAGAGGGCCAACAGCTCTTTTCTCCCCAAATGAAAACTAAGACCATATTATTTTAACACATCTCACAATTTCAGGTTGTTGGTTTTTTTAAAAATCCCTTGGACTTATAAGACTTTGAATAAAAAGGGTGACAGTTGGCAAACCTGAAAGCAAAACTAATACTGGCTCTTCTGCTTATGGTAATGATCACAAAGCCATGTGTGCAGTTTCCCCTTTGAAGGCTGGTTTCAGCATCAGCCCTGATCCTGCAAGCTGTTCAGCATGGAGAGACCCTGGTACTCATGCACAGCTTTATATTATTATTGTCCCTGGAGCTATAGTGACATACAGCCATTCTCAACTTTAATAATGCTGGCTTTTGGTTTGATTGAGTGATAGTAATTGTGATTTTAGTCACTTTGAGATAATCTAGGATTTGAGGTTCACTAAACAAGAAAGAATAATATAAATTGACAGATCCAGTTACTGTAAAGGGTGGGGGAGGCAAAGGTGGTTTATCAGAACAATAGAAGTATTGTCACTAAGACCAATGATTACATTTTTTATATGGGCCAAGCAGTATCACATGACCTGGGTTAGCTTACTGTTGCTAAGAGGCTTTGTTTCCTTGTAGTTTCCTCATAATTCTCCCTTTCAACCTGAGTGAGTGATTGGCCCCAGGTCACCCAGCAAGCTTCATGGCAGAGTCGAGATTAGGGTTGCCAACCTCCAGGTGGTAGATGGAGAGCTCCCGTTATTACAACTGATCTCCAGATGATAGAGGTCAGTTCACCTGGAGACAAAGGCTGATTTGGCAATTGGACTCTATGGCATTGAAGTCCCTCCCCTCCTCAAACCCCGCCACCCCCAAAATCACCAGGTATTTCCCAACCCGGAGCTGGCAACCCTAGCTGAGATTTGAAACTTGGTGTCCTTGATCCTAGTCCAACACTAACCACTACACCAGGCTTGCTGTCAGCTTGAGAGTGCGAGAGAGGGACTGTCCAAAGGTCACCCAGCAAATGCCATAGCAGAGTCAGAATTCAAACCTAGGTCCTCTAGATACTTGTCAAACCATCATGTTGATATGAAGCTGAATTTTGTAATTTTGTTTTCTTTTCTTTCCACAGCAGTCGTTTCAACATATTGCCTTTTGAACTGCAGCATAAGAACATTGGGGAGAGAAGGAAGCATGGTATGGGCCAATCTCGTCAGATCTCGGTAGCTAAGCAGAGGCAGTACTTGAGATCACAAGGAAGACTCTGCAGAGAAAGGCAATGGCAAACCATCTTCTCACGTGCCTTGGAAGCCCCTTGCTGGGGCCGCCATAAGCCAGCTGAGCCTTGACACTACTTTACACACACACATAAAAACACTGATTGAAGTGTGGCTGAGCTACTTACTATTCAGAGTAAGAGAGAGATCATAAAAGTATCCTTTGATAAGTTAGACCACTGGTCCAGTTATCTCAGCATTTTGTTAAGCTGTCTCAGGAAGATTCCTGGAAAGGTGGCATAAACATGGTCTCAATAAATAAATACTGTCTATTCTGACCGGCAGTTACTCTCTAGGGCAGTGGTTCCCAACCTTTTTTTGACCAGGGACCGCTAGGACTTTTTTGTTCGGTGCAGGGACCCCAAGGGTCAAAATAAAAATTCCGAGAATTTGAAAATAAACTTTAATTATAACTGTTAGTTAAACATTAAACTTAGAATAATATTTGAATATATTTTTTATAATAGAGAGCTTTTTATTGAAAATATTAATTTATTATGAGTTTATAACTTTGTTTTGCGGACCTTAATTTAGTTCTCATGGACCCCTGGGGGTCCGTAGACCCCTGGTTGGGAACCAGTGCTCTAGGGTCTGAGTTTGAACTAGGCAAGCCAGGACTCCCACCAGAACAGGAATGTTGGGGAGGGAAGGGGGGATTGATGTCACATTGTCACATTGTCTTATTCAGGTAGCCGCCACCACTCAAATTCTGAGAGCCAGCGTGGTGTAGTGGTTAAGAGCGGTGGTTTGGAGCGGTGGAGTCTGATCTGGAGAACCGGGTGTGATTCCCCACTCCTCTACATGAGCGGCAGAGGCTAATCTGGTGAACTGGATGCGTTTCCCCATTCCTACACATGAAGCCAGCTAGGTGACCTTGGGCAAGTCATTCTCTCTCAGCCCTGCCTACCTCACAGGGTGTCTGTTGTGGGGAGGGGAAGGGAAGGCGATTGTAAGCCAGTTTGATTCTGCCTTATGTGGCAGAGAAAGTCGGCATATAAAAACCAACTCTTCTTCTTCTTGTTCACTATCTGTAGTTTGAGGTGCTGATAAGGGCTATCTCTGTGTGTGCACACTGCTATGCAACCCCTCCTCCCCCCTGCCAGCTAAATGTCTGTAGCCGAGGCAGGAGTTTCTGGTCTATTGTGTGGATAAGCAGCCAGGCACCCTGGGTTAGATCTGTGACCACAGTTCGAGATCTTTAGAAGGGGGAAAAAATCTTTATTTACCAAAATACAGAATTCACTAGAGCACAAAGGCACTGGGAACACTCCCAGCAGGGAGGCTTTCACTTTGACCTATCCTGAAACTGGTTTTGAGTACCCGCATGTGCTGCCTTTCACCTGTCCCCACTCAAATCAAGGCACACGAGCCCAAATCTTTTAATGTCAGGATATCCAGGTAGCCACTTTCTTGTCTCTTCCTGGCAGTAGGGCAGATGGTTATCTCCAGCCTATTTTTCTCCATAAAAGAAAACCCATTTTCTCTCAGCCTGAAATCTGAGTTTTTTGCTCTGCTCCCAGCAAGGGATGTTTTCTCTAAAATCAGGGCCACCCTGTTTTAATCAAGGCATCCTGCATTCCTTTATTATCAGAGCAATGCTAATTTATATGTTCCTCCCCCTCCCCACCAAAAAAGGTTCCTGCTAGTTGCCAGGCCTGGGCAGCAATCCTAGAGTGAACCTGGAATTCTGCCTATAAAACATGCGCTTTACCAATGAGCCCCATCCCCTTCCATATCCTACCTGTGTAGCCCTAAAAAATCTGCATGGCCTGTTCAGCCTCTTTATAGTCAAATACAGAAGTCAAATTTTAATAAACGTTTGATGTTTTAATTGCAAAAAAATACTCCGCAGGAAAATTTCCTTCTTTCTACAATAAAGACCTATTATGAATGGTGTACCTGAGCAACAGGTCATCCTTTAGGGACCTCTTGCCTGGCTCCAGGATGGCTTGGTTAGCTGTCACCAGGGGAAGGGCCTTCTCGGTTGTGGCCCCTGCACTATGGAATGCATTCAGATGACACCCATACCCTGCCAGACTTGATTAGTTTCTGCAGGGCATGCAAGGCTGAATCGTTTAGGTTGGCCTTTGTACTGTAATCCATATAAGTTTGGAGTGTTTTGTTAGTGGGATGGTGCTCTGTGTGTGTGTGTAAAGTGCCGTCAAGTCGCAGCCGACTTATGGCGACCCCTTTTTGGGGTTTTCATGGCTAGAGACTAACAGAGGTGGTTTGCCAGTGCCTTCCTCTGCACAGCAACCCTGGTATTCCTTGGTGGTCTCCCATCCAAATACTAACCAGGGCTGACCCTGCTTAGCTTCTGAGATCTGACGAGATCAGGCTAGCCTGGGCCATCCAGGTCAGGGAAGGGATGGTGCTAGCAACTTATTTTAATAGTTTAATATTTTATATTTGTTATGGTATATTTGTTATATTTGTTATATTTATATTTGTTTTATGTTGCTTTTAACTCATTTATACTGTTTTTATGTCATAAGTTGCCGTGAGACCCTTTGGGTGAGCAGCGACGTGAAAATGTAATAAATAAATAAATAATGTAGGAGAGGGGGAAAAAACTCGACATTTTTCATCAGAAGTTGTGGCTTCTAACAGAACATAAAGAAAAATATGCATATGACATTATTGTACCGGATTCATTTATAGTGTGGTAGCAGCACCCAAAGGATCAAGTTCACCCTCTTCTGATTTTTTGACAGCTCTTTCAGCTGCCAGTGGTAACCATCAGCGTCTTGTGTTGACGTTGGTATCCCGCTGGTCCTTTAGCAGCTTGGACACCACAGTGCCCAACATTTGCAGTGAAGTTGTTTTAACTGACATAACGCTGACATAATACCGTGTCTTGTGAAACTGCACAAGCATAGTATGCCCCATTCTAAGTAGCTACACTTAACACAGATCTCAGGACATCTCTGCATGGTGCATTTGAAGATTTAGTCAGAGGCACCAACCTACACAAGCCACAGTGCGGGTGAAGGTCGGCATGCAGCGCTCTTGCATCTGTCTTCTTTGCAAATAAGGACATTAAAGTTCCAACATGGGTGATCTGTACTCTTTTAAAAGCTTGGGTCCTTTTCTTCCCACCCCCACCCCACCCTGGTATTTTTTCTTGTACTTCCAATTTAGCGTCCTGCTGTCCAATTACGAGCTCTGTAATGACTTGCTGTTAGAACTTAGGGCTATGAGCATTGCTGTGAGCCACACTGTTGCACGGTGAAGTGGACATGCCCACAGCTAAATTGATACCTGTGCAGTTGATGCATTGAGGTTTTCGCTTCCCCCCTCCTACCCAAACTGGCTGGCCCATTTCAAGGCTTTCGGCCACCCTAGATGGAGTAGGGCAGGATACATTCTTCCTTGCAGAAAATGAGAATGCACACTCCAAGTCCCCTAATATACCACTCGTTATGGGAAAACAGAGGCAGAGACTGGATTCACACGCAGTTTGCAACATGGTGGGTGCCCCTTGATTGTGCCATCCTAGGAAGCTATCAAGTTTGTTTGTATGGCAGAGCCAACCATGTGCTCCAAGCACCTGCTATGTATGAAAGGCATGTTTTGTGGTCTTTACATTACCATTTAGTTGTGGTCTGTGTCTATTTTAACTTTATATTGGAGGGCGTTTGAAAAACTGTGGTTTTAGGTTCCTTTTTATTAGAATGTTTTTCCCTGTAGGATTTATAATATATTCCTTTACGGGAGGGCATTCTGAATAGTCTGGACAGTCCTGAAATCCCAACATCACAGAGCATTAAATATGTTGCCTTATCACTCCATGGCTTTGATTAGACCACACGCTAAGGCACTATACCATACCTATCTAATAGTTGCTAGTCTAGTGTTTGTTGAAAACCTCCCAGGCAAAAGATTGCACAACCCAGTATGCATCCTGAGTTGAAGAAGAGTCGGTTTTTATATGCCAACTTCCTCTACCTTTGAAGGAGAATCAAACCGTCTTACAATCTCCTTCCCTTCCTCTCCCCACAACAGTCACCTTATGAGGTAGATGAGGCTGAGAGAGATTGAATAAAACTGTGACTAGCCCAAGGTCGCCCAGCAGGCTTCATGTGGAGGAGTGGGGAAACCAACCCGGTTCTCCAGATTAGAATCCACCGCTCTTAACCACTATACCACGTTGACTCCTACAGCTATGGAGTCTTTACTAATAGTTAACCTAATCTTAATTTCTGGAAATTAAAACCATTTTTTTGCCCTATTATGAACATTGCTCTTCCTTATAGGTCTTGCTAATATTTTTAATCAGTCATTGTTAGTGAACACTTGAAGAAGTTAGCAGCATAATCTTACTCTGAAATCAAATGTAGAATTTGCTCCCCTTTTGTGTCATTTTGTTTGTCATGAACAGCCATTATAATATATTCCCAGTGGCAATTACATTGATATCATCATACCTAAATCATAAACATTGTAGCAGCAATTGTATTATGTTGACTGGGCATTACCTAATTTTTAAGTGACACTGTTTCCCCATCAATGTGATTATCTGCCTTTCTAATAAATAATATAACAAAAGATCTACATAATGGGGAGGCATACATATTAATGCTTCCCATGACAAACACATTAACATGCAACTATACATATTAATTTCAGTAAACAGAAATCATATTTACATTCTAGTCTTCACCATGCTATTATTTTTGACAGTTTACTGCCCCTTTGGCTTGGTTTCTTCTATTCCTTGCATACGTTCCATTGCCTTTGGTCACCCTTTTGGCAGTAAAAGTGAAAGGCAGGTCATATCTATCTAGTCAAGAGAACAAACATCGCTGCTGGATAAAATAATATCCTATCCCTTAGTTGCATTTAGGTATTTATGGAGGAGCCTGGGAAAGTGCAATAAACATATGTGTGTGATAATGAGATTGTTGGTAGAGAGTCATCTTGAAAAGACAAGGAGCAATTAAGCTTGCTTACTTGCAGAAGTTAGAATGACAAGATGCCGTTGCTGGCCCCATTCATCCATATAATAGGGCCCTCCTTCCCATCTTAGCTACATTGGGAGAGGCATCTCCCGTCAACCCACTGCCATGCCTCGACCATGAAACAATCTGTTTTCTCTCCTTTTATAAACATCTCATTCCCACCACCACATCAGTGTCCTAATTTTAACTGACTACTGGCAAATACCTAGAAGTTAGCGCAAAGCCCCTCCTAGAACTGAATATTTATTTGTATCTGACTACTCCTCTTGTCCAGATTTTAATTGCATATCTACAGATGGCTCTGGATGCATGTGCCACAAACATTTATTAATGTAATGCGTTGAATGAACAAATATGTCCACTGGTTGATAGCTTAAAGATTTAGATTGTGTGTCTTGTGTATTGACAAAGAGAGAGAATTGTGGAAGGGGGGAAACACATGACTGTTTGGGCTAGAGAATGTAGACATCCCTTTGCAACTTGAATAAAATGATAAAGCTATAAATTAAGGAACCCACCTGACTGCAAGTCAGCGACAAGAATAAATAATGGGTCTGGAGTTTGTTCTGTTACAGATAGATCTGTTTAGTTTGTATGTGAGCAAGCCAGACAGTAACATTTACATTTCTTTCAATTTTTTTTTTTTTTTTGCCATCATGTCACATCTGACCTATGGCGATCCTGCTGGGGTTTTCAAGGCAAGAGATGTTCAGAGGTGGTTTGTCATAAGAACGGCCATGCTGGTCCAGCAGTCTGTTCTCACAGTGGCCAACCAGGCTCCTCTAGGAAGCCCACAAATGAATGCAGCAGCAATATCCTGCCTGTGTTCCACAGCACCTAATTAATGGGCACGCTCCTCTGATCCTGGAGAGAATAGGTATGCATCAAGACTAGTATCCATTTTGACTAGTAGCCATGGATAGCCTCTCCTCCATGAACATGCCCACTCCCCTCTTAAAGCCTTCCAAGTTGGCAGCCATCACCACATCCTGGGGCAGGTAGTTCCACAATTAAACTATGTGTTGTGTGAAGTAATACTTCCTTTTATCTGTTTTGAATCTCTCACCCTCCAGCTTCAACAGATGACCCCGCATTCTGGTATCATGAAAGAGGGAGAAAAGCTTCTGCCTGTTCGCTCGCTCCATACCATGCATAATTTTATAGATCTCTATCCCCTTAACTGCCTTCTGTCTAAGCTAAATAGCCCTAAGTGTTTCAACCGCTCCTCATGTCATTGCCTGCCTCTGTGTCATGACCCTTTCACCCGAGTATTATAGTATGGTTAGCTATCTGATCCTTTGAAAATAAGATTTAACTCACATTGCTACTCTTCGGACTGCACCCGTTTCAGTAATAAGAAGGGCGAGGGAGGCTCTTTCCTAGTTATTGTTTTGTCTTTCTGATATGTAATGGGGTTCTGTTATTTGCAGCTATCATTCTCTTCTGATATCAAGACATAAAACAGAACTTTCAGCATTCATGTTCTATGTAGGAGACCCTCTCATTTTAAAATTATGGGTTGGATCCAGACTAAATTTTCCATTAGCAGAACTTTCCTGCCTCCCCCACTGTACCTCTCTGATCTCCATGAAACGTTTCTTCTGGAGGGCAGTGGACTCTGAGGAAAGATGGGGGAAGGGGTCAGCAATGAGGAGAATTATTGGAAATCACCAACTCATTCTGGATCCAACCCTATATATTCCACATGGTTTATGAAGTACAAGACTTTTCTGTTTAATTTTACAAAAGATTATGATTTCTTCTGCGGAGAAAGGCCAAAAGTTAAAAATATGAATTCCTGGTCCTCTTTGAGGGAAAGAATGAAAAGGGCATGCTTCTTTTTCCTCTACCTGTTCAGCATTACACTACTCAACAGAAATTGCTAGAATTTCTTTCTGATGCCTATATGGCTAGTGGAAATTAAAAATGCTTAGTTTTTGCTAGATCATAAAATTTCCAGTACATATGGTAACATTACATGCAGCTGGAATTTTTCTGTACATTTTTCATTGTGTACACTGAATAGTTAAACTGATTTTAAAAAGAAAGACAGCTTGTTTGTTCAGCTGTATGAATGACAATAATAGAAGCTTTTAAGACACCTTTAGCTGGTTGTATGCTGTACAGCTTTGGAGCACTGAAGTCCATGTTTTTCACATAGTGGATGCAATTGTATCCAGTAGGCTGGTTGTTTGAAACCCCAGACCCCTGCTGGCTCTCACTTTGATAGTGTTTTCAAGACAAACAAGCAATAACATTAAATGGGAGAAATGTTTATGTGTGATGTGTGTGAAATTTTTAATGAAATTTTATTCCTTTGCTGAGTCCACGCCTTATTTAGGTTGACTAGTACTGAACATATAATCTTACTGGGGGGGGGGGAATCCAGTGTTTTTTGCAAATAGATTGCAAAAGGACGATCTAGCAAACTGCCGCTTTTCAAAGATAGAATACTAGAAAGTATTTTTCACATTTGGTGGATTCTTTGTATTGAAATTGCATAGCACTGTAGAAAAATAAAGGTGTTTAGCAGCTGAAAAACGCATCATTCATCAAATTAAACTAGAACAAGTTTAATGGATGTACTTTACTCAGGATTTTTTTTTTTTTTTACTACACAAAGCATAAATAATGCAATAAATGAAAACGTTTGAGGTCTGCTTAACAAGTCACTCTTAGGGCATCACTGCTTTCCTCTTCCTTCTTGGACTAAAGCAAAGATCAGAAAATAGATGGTCAGGTTGTTTAGAGTACTCCTGGGGAAAAATACAAATGTGGGGGAAAGGATTAATTATGTCACTTGTTGCATCCAGAGGGCCATGAGGCTTGACCACCTATGTTAGCATACCTTAATAATTTGCATCCAGTGCATGAGGGCATTACAAATGAACTACTACCCAAAGCTCTGTTACTAATCCAAAGCTGGCTGTTAACATTGCAGAAGCCACTATCTATAATTTCAGGGAATGACCTGGATGACACTGGAATGGAAACTGAAATGCCACTCTCTTCCTTCTTTATGTTGTTTGCCTTGAGCAAAGGCTGCTCCAGATTGTGTACATCCAGTCAAGTCCGAATGATGAAAGGGCAGCAAATAAGCTTAGGCTCATGCTCCACTGAAGCTTCTCTTTGGGAGTGGGTGGGTGCAGAAACAGTGAAAGCGAAACACAGGTAAAAACAAACGAAGATGGAGAGACCAGACCATTCCTGTCTTAAACCATTCATTTGGCACCTATCTATTCAGTTAACCAAGCCACCAGTAAGCAGGCCTTGCTGTGGTTCATGGTCTTGAGATCTATGGGGATGGGACTGTGACTCAGTGGTAAAGCATCTGCAGAGCATGCAGAAAGTCCCAGGTTCAATCCTCAGCATCTCCAGGTAAAAGGATTAGATAGAAGGTGATGTGAAAGGCCTCTACTTGAGAAACACTACCAGTCTGAGTAGACAATACTGACTTTGATGGACCAAGGGCCTCAGTAAAAAGGCCCTTCTTGAGACTTGTGGGGGCATGTTGGGGGGCACTGACTCTTCTGAAAGCACTTGTATAAAGGCAACCATTAACAAGGCAGAAGTAGAGTTGCATCCTTCTAAGCTTGTTGGCTCCGATGGATTTAGAAGGGAGTTACTCTCCTAAGGATTGCACTGTTAGTGACAGAAGAGTGGACCATAAGGCAAAATAGGGCCAGCTATATGGTAGCCTAGGTCTTTGAACAAAGCCATCCTTGGAGTCTGGACAAAAATTATCACAGTGTCAATGAAGCATAGAAAACTACTCTTATGCTGATTCAAAAAGGTGTTGCTTTAAAGGTTTTAAATTGTGAGCTGCCTTGGTGGCCCTTGTAAGGGTGGAATTGCAGGATACAAATTAGGAGGAGTTGGTTTTTATATGCTGACTTTCTCTACCTTTTGAGAAGTATCAACCGGTTTACAATCTCCTTCCCTTCCTCTCCCCACAACAGAGATAGGTGAGGTTAAGAGAGTTCAGAGAGTGCTGTGACTAGCCTAAGGTCACTGAGCTGGCTTCATGTGTAGGAGTTGGAAGCCAACCCGGTTCACCAGATTAGAGTCTGCTGCTCATGTGGAGGAGCGGGGAATCAAACCCGGTCCTCCAGATGAGAGTCCACTGCTCTTAACTATTACACCGCACTGGCTCTCAAAAACAAACAAACAAACAAACAAACAAATGAGGGTTTCAGTGTAGGCGTCTACCAGAAGCCAAATGAATTTTCAATATCATCTTTCCTTTTACCTTTCTAGAACACATTCCAGAAATTAAAGCCACAAGTTCTATTTTCTGGTTAGCTACTGTGGAGAGCCATAACAATAATCTCATGAAAATGTATAGAGGTGGTGGGTATGGGCTTTTTTTCTTTTTAAAAAATCACTGTTTATTTTCTTGATGTTGGCTAAGGCGTGACAGGCCGTGTGTTCTTCTAGTTTCCAGTTCTTTGTGGATGACTGGATTAAGTTGGCTTTCAGTTGGGTGTTTCACAGCCCATCTGAGGCATGCTGTAATCACTCAGAACTGTACTGCAGGTTGCATGTTACTGTTCCAAGCCACTATTCAAATTTCCTGTGTGTGCTCTTTCCTATGTGAATTAATCCCTTAGGCGGACATTTTAAAGGAATTACGTAAAACGTCTGTGCGTGGGACACGTAAAATTTTATTCTTTAGTTTTTCTCTGACCCACTTTCAAAACTCGCCATCAAATGTCATAAGTTACCTGGCTTAGTCTTCATGTTTTTCTGACCTTACTATTGTCCCTTTTATGCACAATTACAGTTTTGTCATTGATTTTACTGATTTTGGTCTCGCAAACTGAAATGAAATTTCTGATCTAGTAGTTTTGGGTGTGGGAGTGATCCTACATGGTACGTAGCATCTTTTATAGTGATGAGAATTTTACTCCTTTTTCTCACTAGTTTCTGAAGAATGCCATAATTATGCAACATTTATAAGTCTATTATTGTTTAGTTCTGGATGAACATGAAATAAAGTTGAAAATAAACAATACTAAATCCTGCACATGTACAATTGCATCTCTGGCTGTGATAAGGACTTAAAATTGTCATAACATAAACGTTGCCACATTTGCAGCACATTGGAAAGATTTAACTTAAATATTCATGTACTTATTTAAGTCTTACAGCAAGGCCATTAGAAAGTAAAAATTGCTTGAAAAATGACTCTATCATGAAATAGTAGTAAAAAAATTTCCATAACCAATAGTACTTGCCTTTATAATTAGGGATGCTGAAAAACCTGCAGGTTTAGTTCATGTTCTGTTTACTGGTCACGATTAGGGATAAGAGTTTTTTGCTGAGCAGTTGGGCTGTTTGTGAGCAGCTTGAACCTGTTCAACAGATAGGTTTTCATATATTCCAACTGTACAATAAAGTGTAATCAACAACATTCACACAGACACAATCTCACAAAGCCCAATGTGAGTCCTAGTCTCCTCCTCACACCTAACATCACTCTGTAGCCAATAGTTTATTTAAGAGTGAACATACACTTATTCCATCCCCCATATTTTAATTACCTGACTCAACTAGCTCAACCTAAAGGAGAATCCATTTCAGACTGTGCAGATGTAAAAATGCCCAAAAGGTAGAAGGAAATGACGCTACCACCACATCTACTGTGCAGCTGTAAAGCTGTTCAGTAGCAATTCAAGTCAGATGGTGGTGTGGCGATCCATGAGTGATCATGGCTGTTGATCATGGTATGTTTGCAAGCTGAACTTATTTGCCACAAAGACTGTGGCATCCCCTACTTATAATAAGCAAAAAGTGATGGCCACCTACACGTGACATAAGTCTACCTCTCCTATATACAGGGGCTGGAAGAGAATCTGAGGAGTGCAGGACCCAGAATGCTGCCGGCCCATCAAGTCGCCGCATAAATTTCTAACCTCCTTCCAAATAAATAATACAATTTTAATAATGAAAATAAGACTTGCAAATGATGCCTGTTGTCAACCATTATCAAAATGGGCACTGATACACACTGAGAACCTAGTGCTGCAGAGAACTCGGAGTTGTGCCTGGAGGTGCACACACAGCGGCTCCTTGCTGCGTGCCCCGAAACACACTGTGCTACCACTGCGATGATGTAAATCGCCTTGAGCCCCGCCTGGGCAGGGCGAAATATACCGACAATAAGTAAATAAATATCTCTTTCTGTGAAAGCTGGTGTGACAAGGGTGGGGATCTCTCCCTCATCTCCCACTTCGTTTTACCTCGGATAATTGAGACGCCAGAGGCTTTATTCAGTTCAACAATAACATAACAGAATTCTATTATACTTCACAGGGAAAGGGATTGGAGAAAAAACTAGTATTAAGGAAAAGTACAAATTTTCTATATAAATGAGTTGCACAAGTACAGCACAGATGTTATTTTACTTAACCCAGACTTCCAACTCTTTAACGTAGCTTAGTCCCAGAACCTGCACACAGGGGCTCATGTGTTTACTCTGGTGCCTAAAACTAGGAAGTATGGATATTCTACCTTCTTCCTTCCTTTTACTCTCTGTGGAATTACTTCACAGCACTTAAAGTAATTCTCTCACAATACTTGGGCCAGGAATACCTCTTTCCTCAGAGACTATTCCTCTCCCCTGTAACTACAGAGACCCTTTTTTCCCTCCCAAACTCTCTCTTTCGTCACCCTTCTGGTTTTCCCCCAGTCCCATTAGGCACAACCCATCACACTGGAACCCACATCATTAGTGTGGGGGCTAAATCTATTCCCAACCTCTACTGACTCCAGTCACTTGAGTCAGGTTATAGTATTTCTAAATTAAGCAAGTCTACCTTGTCAGTGGTGCTCACTGGGATTTATAGGATAAAATAAGCTGGCTATACTACAGGACACAATGAGGGGGATGCAGATTCTGCATTCCTCTAGTGGGTAGTAGCCATGGCTACTGAAGTCAGACCCCTGTGCATTGCTCTGCTCTTTCATCTGGATAGTTGGATCAAGAGACAGAATCCCATAACTAGCTTTTATGGCTAAATCTATACTCTGTAAATATTCAAAATAACAACAACAGTGTGCTGTCAAGTTGCACCTGACTCATGGCAACCCCAAGACTATGGGTTTTTCAAAGCGAGAGATGAGCGGAGCTAGTTTGTCATCACCTTTCTCTGAATAGCTACCCCAGTCTTCCTGACCCCATCCAAGTACTAACCCATGGCTGACCCTGCTTAGCTTCCAAACTCTGATGAGATCAGGCTACCCAGGGCTATTCGGATAATTGGATCATAGAAAATAAAATAAAGACAATGAAAATCAAAGGCCAGCCACAGCTAACATAGGCTAATGTTCTTAATTAAATGGCTAACAGGTGTCTTGTTTCTCCTTGTTCTTGCAGTGGATTAGAACCAGCTCTTTTTCCTGGGATAGGTCCTACGGCGTGTAACAAATAGCCGCAATAGCCTGGTCTGCATCTTATCCCAGGTGGTGCCTTGTTAAGGTTCTACTTCCAGGTTTTATTGCAGGGAAATCAGTATCTCTTATACAGTAGTACTAGCTTCAGTGCTCCTAAACATCTCTGGGCAGTCAATGTGAAGAGCGGTTGTACCTGGCAACTTTGCCACTGGAGCAGGCTGGCACACCTACCAATCAATGGATCCATTATACAGTAAGTATCCCCATCTGTTCCATGATATGCCCAGCTCAGGTACTTACCTGCAGGTAATTCCTCTCTCTCTCTTTTTTTTTAAAGGACATTAATCACATCGAGGCGCATAGGGACTTATTGAGACAGGGAGGGTCAGCTAAACCCAAGAGATGACTGAAACTGAGTGCTAGTGTAAACACAGTCATAATAAAAATACAACTAGAATTCTAAATAAAATAGTTGCAAAAAGGTAACCTCCTCCCTCAAATGCATGATGTGTACTGCTGGGTAAATTAAATTAGCATTAGGGAGTCCACTGTGTACTGTGTGTGTGTGTAAAGTGCCATCAAGTCTCAGCCGACACCCCTTTTTGGGGTTTTCATGGCAAGAGACTAACAGAGGTGGTTTGCCAGTGCCGTCCTCTGCATAGCAACCCTGGTATTCCTTGGTGGTCTCCCATCCAAATACTAAGCAGGCTGACCCTGCTTAGCTTCTGAGATCTGAAGAGATCAGGCTAGCCTGGGCCATCCAGGTCAGGGCCCACTGTGTACTACTCAACTCCAAAATGCTAATTTTTAAATGTATGCATTAGTATTTTGTCAAACATGTGGGGCAGGAGCATTAGTGTAATCCTAAGATTTACACCCTTCTAAGACTTTTTGGTCAGCCCTGGTTAGTATTTGGATGGGAGACTACCAAGGAATACCAGGGTTGCTGTGCAGAGGAAGGCACTGGCAAACCACCTCTGTTAGTCTCTTGCCATGAAAACCCCAAAAAAGGGGTCGCCATAAGTCGGCTGCGACTTGAAGGCACTTCACACACACACACAACTATTTACTTCAACTGATTTACAAGGGTGTACCTCTGTTTAGGGTTGCTCTGTATATCTTTTAGATTACTGTTTTGCTTCTACCACAGACCAACACGTCCTACCCTCTGAAACTTTGCTTCTGTTTATTTAAGATAGTAGTCATTTGATTCTTATATTTTGAACTATTTTTTGCCTCCTTGGACACTTCTGGTAGAAATTTGAGGTATAAATGTTTTAAATAAAAATTAATTAATAAAACATTTGCAGACAAAGAGTGAGATAAAGTAGAAAAAATGTCATCTTGGGTGGGGGAGTTGTGCTATTATGATATAAACCACACATCCACGGAATTAAGGCGACGTGGTTACAATGAGAAGGGGTTAAACACTGCACAGGTACAGATCGTGTGGCAATTAACATTTTTACTGATGTAAAAGCCAGAAACAGTCAAAAAACAATTCAGGTCTCCAAGGTAGGCATCTGCCTTAAATGACAGCATTTGTCAAGTTTCCAGAATTTTGTATCTCTGAACGTGAAAAGATGTTCTGTGTTACGCAAAGGACGTTGCATACTTATTAGCTGAAATTTTCGACAAGGTTTTCCATTTAATAAGGATCAGTGACTTGCAATACATAAAAATAATTTCTGGTTACAGCAATAGTCATTTAAAGATATTGTAACCTGGTTTTGAGGGAACTGGTTTTGACAAGATATGGATTTTAAAAGGAGAATATGTTGTTGCCAAACTTTATATATTGTGTGACATAAATTTTTGTGTGTGCATGCTGGTGAAACATTGAAAGTGCAAATATAATTATAAGTATCGGTAAATGTTTGTGTGTGCATGCTGATGAAACTCTGAAAGTGCTAATATAATTACAAGTATTGGTAATTCTGTATAGGTCACACATGGAAGGAATATAAGAATGGGAAATGGGAAAATAAGTTTTTCACATTGGAAAGTAGTCTTTTAAAAATCATGATAATTAATATTATTCTATATTGACAATATGGATTGGTGCACATTTAACATCGCGCCAGATCTAACTAACGTTCAAACTGCTGTCGACGGTTCCATGCCAATGACCTTAAGCAGAACATGGAAGGAAAGCCACTCTCTGAAGAACAGCAAAGTAATTTATCCAGTACGATTGTTTGGTCCCATCCCCCTCTCTAAAACTGACAGTTGTGTTGAATTATGCATAGTACATTTGTAATATGCACAATAATTTGCTAAAGGAAGTGTTGAGAACATCACTCTCATTTTGTTTATTGTTTTAGTCTGTGCTTAAAACAATGGCGAGAGCACTAGTTGCTACATTTGTAAATTCTCCATAAGCAAACTGCTTATAATGGCTACTATCGTTCAAGCCCTCAGGAGTAAATCCCACAGTTGCAGTTGTACCCTAAAAGCCTGTTTTCTCAGGGATAGATAAAAATGGTGTAAAAACTATCAAAGGCTACAAAGGAGGGGCTTTTGTTTCTTTAATGGTATGCTTGTTTTCTTTTACTCGGGGTTTCCATACCACCCCAAACGTGCACTCACATTCAGGATTTATCATATCCCCTCAAAACATAATAAATTTCTCTTCTCTAGCTTAAGGGATCCATCAGTTAAAATGTTAGTCTTTCATCTTTATTACCCTCCCATTAAAATGAAAGAAACCGGGACTCACTTCAGTTTAGAAGAAGCAATTTGGTTGGTAATGTCCTTACTACTCAAGTCTTTACAAAAGGAGAAAAGTGCATTACCGCTTATATTTCACACATATATCTGACTAAGAACCTAGTAACCCTTTCAGATGCATACTATGGTTAAATTTAATAATATTCTTTGATGAGATTATTTTATTGCTACGTTTTGCCATTGCCAGTCATTTCCCAAACACATTTACGTTAATAAAACCTGCAGGGTTTTGTTTTTTTATTTTATTTTTTTGGTCTGTGTGTGTATTGGGCAAAGACTGCCTGTTCTTCTACAGCTGTTAGATCTGAAATGGACAGATTAATAACTAACCATCACATGGACTAGGTTTTCTTGTACGTTGCACCAGTAACCCTTTGCTATAATGAGGACACAAAGAGCCTCACATCAAGGCTGCGCCTCTTCTTCATAACTCAAAAGCGTCACAGTGGCAATAGCCTCTAGTGCTATTTGTCTTTAGTGCAGTTGTGACACTTCGGCATGATCCATAATTTGGCAGCTATTTACCGTGACATTTCCCTTCAGTGCAGCCATAACATTCAGCGAAGCCATTATTTGGTTCCATTTACCATATAAATTGTATTGTTGTGCATGCATGCTAGCAGCTATATTAGGCACCTGAAAATGAGTAAATCTTGTAAAATAGATACTAACAGCTATTCAGCAGTGGAGTTTCTTTTTTTAGCTCAGGCCGAAGGAAAACCCAACGAACAGACAGACGTTTCCAAATGCTACTGCAAACTTTTCCCCTGAGCAATTGCAATTACCTGTATTTGCCCAGTGTGGTGGTTATATTAGACAACTGGTCTCCTCTGTAAAAAGAAAACATTTTAACATAATTCTTAAAGATATTAAATTGTTTGAGCATAAAAGGGCCATCAGAAATCTAGCTGGTAAAACATGGATTAGACAGTAAGCTGGTAGGTATATAAGATAATAAATAGATCTAAAGGAAGAAAAAAATAAATTATATGATCAGCCATTCTTGACAGCTTTTTCATGGAGAGATTTACGTTTGGCTATGGGTAAAACAAAACAAAACTTCAGATATTACTTCTGCAAACATTTCATCAATGTTTTCCCATAGGTAACCAATTGTATTAAAAGAGTTAAAGACATTATTGAAAATGTTGCAGTATTTCTTGGGCAAATATTTGTAATCATTTAAGCACCCAATATGAAAAGAGCTTTCAAAACACCCTTTTGGGAAGCTTTTGAAGGCTTGGGCCCAAAGTTGTGTATGCAAAGGAGGTTTTCTGGCTTGCTTCCCATTATAGCCCCTTGTGCCTTTGAAAAGCTGCTCCAGAAAGTCAGGTTACCCTCTAGAACATGATTCAATGCGGTTGGCTGCAGTTGAAAGGAAAACTGGCAGCCCCGCCCTAAAAACAGAAACATTTTCCACTGGTGTACAGGCCTCCATGTACCCTGAATGTTCATTCTGTCCTTTCACCTCCACTCTGCCCACCATTCATGCCAAGTGCCTTTTTCTTTTTCCAGCGCTTCAGTATTATTTACATTTACCACTGCTCACTTATTCAGAAAGTGTATTTCATACTGCGACCAGTTTACAATAAATGGAAAACATTAATGCCTATGTGTGCAAGTATTCTTCACGAACCTGTGACTAATCAACAGATTCAGGCATGATAAGGTACGGTCAATTTGTATTTTTAAGAAATATGTGCAAACGTAACCTAAAAGAACCAATAGTAATATTTATTCTTTAACCTTCAAACCATAGTAACATGAACAATCTCATCAAACCTGTACTGAGTCACAGAAAAAATCCGATGCAGAGGTTAAAAATCCTATTAAGTGTAACGTGGGAATAGAAAAAACCACTAATAGGTGTGCAAAAATCCTACAATTTAGTAATCTTGGCTACTGAATTTCAGATCTAAGAATGAAATTTGTTATAGTAAACACGATCTAGCATATGCAATCTACAATCAAGTACTTATGTCTCATTAATTGCAGTGTTTGTTTTATTTTTTCTGGACAATAGGTAATAAGAACATAAGAAAGGACCTACTGGATCAGACCAAGGCCCATCAAGTCCAGCAGTCTGTTCACACAGTGGCCAACCAGGTGCCTCTAGGAAGCCACAAACAAGACGACTGCAGCAGCACCATCCTGCCTGTGTTCCACAGCACCTCATATAATAGGCAAGCCGAGTTTATTCTTCATAGCAAGTGCATTTGCTGCTCTTATAGTACTAAATATCACAACATGTGAAGCAGAGATGAATTTCTAAAATGGATTCAACATGAACAAGGAAGTCTTAGTACTCAGTCTGCCGGGTACTTAAAAAGCATGCATCTCTGCTTCACTTATTATGGTGTTCACCTTAATGAACACTGCTGCATATACAACATGCGTATTATGTACCGTGCTTAATAAGCAAACATGCTTATTATGTACTGTGTTAACTATGTCATATGTTAAGAGAACATGCTGAAAATGCCTCTGTTGCTTTTGCTTATTCAGTGCCAATGATTGTGACCCATCCTGGTTACTTTATAGTTGACATTCTGTTTCAGCTGGGTAGACTGCAATCATAGATCTAAAAATATGTGCTTAAGCACTATAGAAATCAAGGGACTTACGCATGCACAACCAGGTGAGACTGTAACCTTAGGTTGTAATCCTACACATAATTACTTGGAAGTAAATCCCACTAAAATTGATGGGACTTTTATGTGTGAAAGTATATAAAAATGGGAGGCAAATATTTTCTGATCGTTGAAATAAGTCCATCAAAATGACAGAGTTCAATTGTGATCTTCAAGTGCTTACTCAGGCAATCAATCTGAAAACAATGGCTACCGGCCAATGGTGAAGAGTCCTTCTAAATATGGCTCTTATGTCTAAGGCTGAATTATTTTCTCAATGCTTGTGCTGCATTGAGGAACATATAGCTGCTTCCACTTTTTTTCATCGTCAAAGGGGAGCCAAATAATTCCTCATAATTAGAATGTTTCCGTAGGGCGAACAACTGCTAATAACATCCAGAATGTATGCTGAGTTACACCTACCAAGCAAATTTTCCACCAGCCCTATCCAAAATCCTGTTAAATCAAAGTACTTGAATTTAAGCCACTCTGGGTCCTTTGAACAGAGTGTTGCTCAAGCTGGCTTAACTCTTACTATATGGAAATGTCTTGGGCTGTAATAAAAAGACCCACGCTTTCTTCCTTTTATTTCTGCTCTTATGACAACAGTCTTGAGCACAAACAGTTCCAACAACAGAACAAAAAGAAGAGAGTAACAATAATAATAATAATAAATACACCCATGACAACTAGGGCAAACCCATTAACTATAACACGAAGCATTTAAAAAAGAAGAATCTATTCAGATTAATAAAAATTAGGATGTCCCTAAAAATAATACAGATTGCCAAAATAATAGGAAATAACAATACTTCGATGAAGGACATGTATGTTTTTTTTAATGCATATCTATGGCATGTTTATTCCACATGTGCAGCTTCTGTAAGAGACTTGTTTGGAAGCAGAATAGACCCCTGTGCATTTTCTACCGAAATGTGCTATGCAGCACTTTAAATTAATACCACTCGTTCCTAAAGTGAGTAAATAAATAAATCTCCAAATAGGCAATATAAAACCAACTAAGAAATGTAGTTGAAGGAGATGGCAATTATTTGCTATAAGAGGTTTAAAAATAAAATAAAATAGTACAATAGACGCAGGTTAATGAATCCCAATAGGAACTCAACTGAAAATAAGAAATTCAAAACTGCACCACCATGTAAAATATTAACTTAAAAAAATAGGAATATGTGTATAGAATATATGCTGTTACAGAGACAGCATTTTACTGCATTAACCCTTTCCTGCTTGCACTGGTACTATTTTAACCTATCCAATGCAATCAGTCCCTTCCTCCCTCTTCCCACTGAATATGGAATGTGCTGTGGTCCAAGGATGTCTGACATTAGGACACAGCATGAGCCAATTCTTTCAGAAAGAAAATTCTCACATACTTTGCTGTATGCAACAGGATTGGACCTAAAATGGTGATGCTGCATAACAGGAACGGAAACTGTGTAGGTGCAGTTAGATGCTGTCACAGCTTAAGTTGCTACACAAATTAGACTGTAGTCCTAAGCACACCTTCCTGGAAGTTAGAAGCCTTGAGTAGGATTCAGCTAGAAGCCTTGAGTAGGATTCTCAGCGGACCTCTTTTGGATTGCTCTCTAAGGAGATTTATCTCCTTATATAAATAGGTTCTGTAATATATTTTTGAGGCCCATTTTCCACCTAATATGTATCCATAGTATGTTTTATTTCCTGAAACGTGCAAACATTTCTATTTTCAAACAATGGAAATAATTACAGAATTTAAGATGTTCCAACTTAATAAAAGACGATATAAAGCTGGATAATAATGGAAAATAAATAACACAAAGAGAGGGCTAACCTTTTGGGGGCTTTATTAATTCCTTTGTTCCTAGATGACCTTAATATAACGAGGATAAACAGAATAAGCAGAACTTAACATTATAGAAAAGGTGATCCATTTAATGAGCTAATATAGCAAAAGAATACTGGAAAAGTGACATTACAGGAAGTATATGCCAAAACAGAAATAAAGACTTGAACTTGGCAAGCTTGATAAACAGCAGCAAACTTTGGTTGTTGGTTTTTTTTTATTTTGCTTTTTCAACCAGTACATTTATCTAAGCAAGACATATTTTCCTAGCTGAACCAAAAATCTGCCTTGCCTAGCACAGAAAATAGAGCCACTGATTTGGAATCCCCAGGACTAAAGTAATCATAACACTTCCCTTTTTGAAAAGATCGGGCGCCATCAACTGAAATATTCTCCTATGTAAGCCCCATTGCAAAACACTCTTGTACTGTTCCCACCATTTCAAGGACTTCCTGATGGTTCCTATTCATCGTTTGAATGAAGAATCTAAAATAGAATCTGATCCATATAATCGACTTTCACTTAAGTAGTAATAGCTGGAAAATGTTTCCATTCTAAATTGTTATCGAATCCAAAGAAAGTTACAAGATCAGTTTTTATAGTTGGTCAGAATAATACTCAAGACTCAGTGAAGGCTGAATTTAGACACAAATATAGAGCTGTTTAATGCTATCCCAATGACAAGTTGCTTTTTAAAATAATACAAAAGCTCTGTCTGAAACGAATCAAAATTTTATTAACACCTAAATGTTCTTTTTAATATGTTGCCTTTTCCTAGCGTTAAAAAAATTCAACTGGTTTAGTTATTGTGAAGCATAAAGTGACCATTCTCTCTCTCTTTTGATTTATATCATTGTTCTGTTTTTACAGCTTACTGTTGACAGAATGAGGTAATTCAACTACAATTTTTCCAGTGTTTTTTCCCATGTACATATAATCTATAGCACGGAATACAGACTCTAAACCAGTGAACTTGCCCTCTGGAGACATATCTCCAAGGTCCACCTCACAAACCAGTTCTCTGTTTTCACACATTTCGAGCAAGTGTTTCAAAGCCATTTGGTATTCAGAAAAGTACTGGGTTAAGAGGAAACCCCGGATGCTGGCGGATTTTCTTAGCAGTTTTGCTGGCAACATCTCTACATATCCTGGCGGTAGGCCAGTCTGTGTTTGGTAGCCAGAGATAAACCCAATAACTATCAGACGCCCTTTGATAGCCAAGGAGTTGACAGCCAAATCAAACATCTTTCCACCAACAGATTCATATACTACATCCACACCTTTTGGATAGTCCTTCTTCAGGACATCAGCGACATTCTCAGTTTTATAGTTGATGGGTCGGTCACAGCCAATGGATTTCAGAAAGCCAGCTTTCTCGTCACTGGAGCACGTTCCTATCACATGGCATTTGGCCTTCTTGGAAAGTTGCACAGCAAACTGACCAGTCCCTCCGGCGGCTGCCGTCACCAGAACAGTCTTGCCTTCGCACAATTCTCCGAGCTCCTTCAGACTGATATATGCAGTAGTTCCACTTACCAGTAGTGTAAGAAACTCAGGTTTCACCGAAGGCACTGGAACAACTTCTTTAGAAGGCACAACAGTGTATTCAGCAAAAGCCCCACGCCTAAAGTAGGCCACTGCCTGGCCCACTGTGAATCTAGCACTGGCACTCAAACCCAAAGCCACCACTTCTCCGATTCCTTCAAAACCTGCATCAAATGGGGGCTTAACTGTGGCGTCATACCGGCCAGCTGAGTAGTTAATATCAGACGCATTAATGCCAACAAATCTAGAAGGAAACAAAAAAAAAGTATTAAGATGTCTTCTTTGACAAGTCTTTTATTTGTCATAAGAAAAAAACCTTTCAATTAAATACACGAGATAAGAGATTTCAGTGATACATATTCAAATATTATCATCATGATGGGAAAAATACCTTTCTATGAAAAAAGAGAGATTTTAATCAGATCACAGTTTTACCAGTACAGCATTTGACACTTTTCTCAAAATTAAAATATAAGAAGGCACTCTTGTCTGTTTAACTAAAATAAGAACAAAGGAATTGGTTTTGCATAAACTAGGGAATAAAAATTGGCTCATTCCTACACAAATAATGCATTATAATAAAATAGGAACAATAATAAATACGTTGACTCCGGCAAGAAATTAACTTTTCAGATTATAACAACACTTTTAGTGACAAATGATAATGTGAAATATCAATGACCTCTACAAGGTCGATGGTCATAAGTGTTACTGCGGGCAAATTTAAAGAAAATGGATGGACTTAAACTGTAACAAATTTGCCTTTTGATGCAACTGATTTGCACGTTATTAAAATATTTTGCTGTATACAAATCACTTGCAACACCTTAAAACAACCTTGACGAGAAGGGCTAAAATTATGCAACACTACTCTAACAGGTAAATATGACACTAAGCATTAAAAATGAGGTTGAAACTTAATAAAATAGCTTATGACACTGACATGCAGGCTATGTGCATGGAGATGGAGTTTATGGTCAATTTTTCTGTAAAAATTTGGAGGGAATTCCACTATGGGATCATTCTCTCAAAAATGTCCGTTTCGCTTCTATATCCAAAAATAAACAAAAAATCTTGGTATTTAATTAGGTGGGAAAGTGTGAAAATATGTGAAAACCAGATCTGAACGCCTTACCTAGGCTTATGGGGATCTGAAACAGTTTACATGCATGGAAATAAAACGAGCAGAACTGCATGGGCTATTTTGAATCCCGAGGGAAGCCACTTCCAGGAGTGAACCGCGTTTATAGGGGTGCAGGGGTGCAGAAATACGCCTCCGCAGTGGAGGAAAGGTCCAGATTGTCGCCCTTCCCCCTTCCCCCCCCCACCCACCCTTCCTTTCACCCAGGTCTTCTCTGCAACAAAGAGGATCTCTATCCCGAGCCCAGCTCTTTTTAAGCCCTTCCTTCCTGTTTTGATTTACACGACTCCCTTCTTGGGGGAGGTAGAGAGAGAGAGGCAGGCCAGCAGCTTCAGGGCAAAGCGATGGGATGCTTCCTCGAGGACGCCAGGGAGAAAGGGATCAGAGCGCCCCACTCTCGCTTTTGCCCCGCATGCCATCTTGCGGGGAAGGCTGCTAACCAGCCGGGCAGGGGAAGCGTCCCCGCTGCAGCCTTGCCTATGGAGAGTCTCCCCACCCCTCCTTTTGCCCAAAGTCACTCTTGGCAGGGAAATCTCCAGCCAACCTAATTGTTGGTCCTTTCACCCTTTTTTTTAAAAAGACACACACACACACACACACACACACCCGCCATGCAGTTGCTGTGCCCGCTCCGGACCCGACCCGCGTGCCATTCCGAGGAGGCGCGCGGAACGAGGAAAGACGCGAGTCCTCGGATTTAATCGGAGCCAGGTTGGGACCTTCGGAAATGTCACCTGGGCCATTTGTGCACGGGAGGTTGGGCCCCTTTCGAGATGCCCGTTTGCCCCATCTGAATGCTCAACGCTCAAAAACGAGCCCCCCACCCCCCATGCAGAGTTTTGAGAATTTGGATGGAGGAAAAGCGCACCTAGAGCGCGGCAGGTCCAAGGCGAAACCTCCCGTGCGTAAATGGCCCCGGGGAATGTCACCTGGGCCATTTGTGCACGGGAGGTTGGGCCCCCTTTCGAGATGCACGTTTGCCCCATCTGAATGCTTAATGTTCAAAAACGAGCCCCCCCCCCCAATGCAGAGTTTTGAGAACTTAGATGGGGGAAGAGCGCACCTAGAGCGCGGCAGGTCCAAGGCGAAACCTCCCGTGCGTAAACGGCCCCGGGATCCAGCCTCAGAGCAGGGTCTAGGATCGGGCTGCGTGGAGCGGGGTGGCCGGCCCACACCCCCCTTTGGCCACGGCCCTCCTTAAAAAAAAAAAAAATCGCTCACATGGGCAGGAGGAATAGGAGACGCGAACTTGGAAAGTTGGGGCGACGGAGACGGCAGCCTGGCTCCGCTACAGGTTAGCCAGGGGGCTGGGCGAAGTGACCCGCAGTTTGGCAGCAAAATAGGTGGGGGCGGGGGAGAGCCTACTTCTCTCTCTCTCTCTCCCCCCCCCCGTCCCCCAAATGTATTGCGCTAGTTGAGCCTCTCTGCAGGGGGGGGGGGTTTGCAATGAGCCAAACAAGGGAAGACGAGGATCGGCTCAGAAATGCTCCGTAACCCTCTGTGTGTGTGTGTGTGTAAAGTGCCGTCAAGTCGCAGCCGACTTATGGCGACCCCTTTTTGGGGGTTTTTTTCAAGGCAAGAGACTAACAGAGGTGGTTTGCCAGTGTCTTCCTCTGTATAGCAGCCCTGGACTTCCTTGGGGGTCTCCCATCCAAATACTAACCAGGGCTGACCCTGCTTAGCTTCTGAGATCTGATGAGATCAGGCTAGCCTGGGCCATCCAGGTCAGGGCCCGTAACCCTCTACCCCCGGGAAATCATTTGGGAAGGATGTATGAACAGGCCGAAAAGTGGCACCCAAAGGAGTTGGGGGGGGGCCTTGGAGTTGCAGCTCTGGAGGTCGGGTAGGGCCGTGGGCTCCCGCCCCCCGCCTCATCCCTGCCCTCTCTCCACGCACATGGCCACTTCCACTCGGCCCTCCCCTGCGAGGCGAGGCTGCCTTCCCGGCCCTGCTGCGCCTGGCTCGGTGGGGAGGCGCCCGGTCTGCAAGACGGTGCGGGAAAGGGGTGAAAAGAGGGTGCTTTTAAAAGCAGGGCCGCACGCCTCGAGAAGTGTTTGTGTGTGTGTGTGTGTGTGTAGGGGGGGTCTTGCGCCCTGGAAAGAGCTGTGTTGAGAAACCCGGCTTCCAAAAACCCCATACTGGACATGCGAATGCTGCAGTGCGAAGCCGTGCAAGCCCCAAGCGCTGCAAAAGCAGCCCCAGCCCTTCTTCGAACCGATCCGGGGAAACTCGGGATTTGGTTTTATTTTTTAAAGCCGCCTTCTTGACGTGATTGGAGACAAAGGCCATTGGTGCACGCCTCGGATTTGCCGCTCTCTAAGGTGCACGTTTCCCCCCATCCGAATTCTCCAAACTCTGCATGGGGGCTTGTTGAGTTTGGAGAATTGGGATGGGGGAAAAAAAAGTGCACCTAGAGAGCAGCAAATTCAAGGCAAAACCTCCCGTGCACAACGGGCCGCAGTAGAAAGTATTGTTTCAAGTTTGACGGGAACCTTTTCGCGAAGTGTTTAGCCCCCGCTTACTTACTAGTTCTCAAGAGAGAGGCGCGCGTGGAAAGATCCGGCGGTTTCCAAAGCGAGACGCAAGTTCAAGATCAGCTTGCAAACTTGCGGGGAGGGGGGGGAGGAGTTCGCTCTCCGCGGTCATTGTCCTCCTTTAAATTAGCTGTGTGACCTTCATTGTGCCCCCTTGCTTTCCCCTTCCCTCCCCCCGCATTTCGCCAGAAAGGCGGCCCAGCCTTTAAGGACGTCCCAAAACGCGAGGGGCTGGATCAAGAGGTCCGGATCCCAGACGGGGCTCCCCCCCCCCCCAAGCTCACCGGCTTTACTTGCACTTAAGATCGGAAGGGTGTAAATAAAGACGTGCTAAAGGGGAGAGGAGGCTGCATCTGTTACTAAAAGCAGCGGGCAGAATGCAGGAGCGTGAAAGACGCAGGGCAAGACTTTTGGACAGGCGGACAAAACAAAGTCGCCAAATCCAGGAGCAGGGAAGGAGAAGAAAGTTCCCAGCCCAAACAACCAGTAGATAATCGCTCAGGGCTCTTCCACACACTTACAGTAGGGATCAACCTCCTCATCTCCAATTTCTTGCTTCTCAATTTTAATATCCAATTTGCTTTATGATATTCCACTTACATGGAAAACTATTTCTGGAAACCATACCACTGGTCACTGCAGACAGAATATTCGAAACTGATGCATCACTCCCCTGGGTCATCCTGGATTTGCCTCTATACTTAGAAAACTCCATTTTCGGGATGGGTGGGGATATTAATGGCTTCTTGTCCGTTTTTTTTTAAAAAAAACATTTCTGGCCCTCCCTCCATTTTACCATACAAACACACCTCCCACCGAATGTTTAAAAGTTTGTTGTTTGAAATGGATTTCCAGTTTGAAGGCGTTTCCCCCTCACTAAAGACTATTTAGAAAATGCTGGAATGAAGAAGTGGAATTGTTTTTTAAGACAGAAGAAGGGGGAGGGGCGGGGGAGTTCCTCCTAAAAAGAATCCTCTCTCTGTGTGTGTGTATTACATAAACTTAAAAAAACAGAAGAACCATGTACATGTGTGAATAGCGGAATTCCCCGATTATGACATTTATCCTCATCATTAGAGTGGTGGGGCTAAAAATAATCACGTTCATAAACTACTGTAGTCTTTCTTTCTTTCTTTCTTTCTTTCTTTCTTTCTTTCTTTCTTTCTTTCTTTCTTTCTTTCTTTCTTTCTTTCTTTCTTTCTTTCTTTCAGTAGTCCTTGCCCTGTGAGGGTGGGAATTGGCTCTTCCACTATAAAGTGGGTGAAAAGGGGGAAGAGTTGAAGCAAGCTTCCATAAGGTCAGAGAAAGCATTACAAATAGGCTCTTATTTAGCACTAAGATATTTCCTTTCTCTGTGAATTATCCTGGCCAAAAAAAAGAGCAACCCATGAAAATCCACATGACACAAAAGTTAGGAACTCCAATAGTGCGATTTATCACAAGCCACCTTGCCAACTCAAACTTGTGAAAGCCGAACGCCGAACACAGAGCGTCTCACTGCTGGGGTGCGACCTGCCAGCTCTATTCCGGAGCAGGCACTAGCACGACCCCGGAGTCCCCAGAGAGCCCACCCAGTATCAAGGGCAGGATGAGAAGCGTTACAATGGAAACCCAAATAAATTGCATGCATAAATTTTCAAATTTCATAGGGGGGAGAGAGAGGAGGAGAAAAGGTTGGGGGAGGGGATTCGGAAACAAGGACGTAACAGCAACCTTTCGATACCCAAAGAGGCAGCAAGGAAGCCAAGGTACATTTCCCCATAACATTTCCTTCCTCCTCACCTCATCTCCTGACTATGAGGAATTTAGCTGTAGCCTCAATGAGATATTATTTTCAGAGACCTTTTTTTTAAGGGCTTCAGATATTCCGCTCTCCAAAATACTATGTTCTGATGACAGCGGCAATTCAAACCTCTGACACCAGGGAGGGTATATCTCTCTGTAACACGGGTGTCGTACATTGCATAAAACATGCACATACTTCTAGGGTTCAGATACTGGTATGATATGCGCTGTCTCCCATAGAAGCTATGTGTGTGTGTTGGCTGCGCCCCGCCAGTGCAATCCACAGGACCACTTAATCCTGCGGATTTGCACTGAATCCGGTGAAGCACTGCTGGTTTCAACGGGGGCAACGTTCATTTAAACACCATTTACTCTGGATTAATGCCAAGAAACAGGTTGCAGGTACTGATAATTTATATTGGGCAAATATCTTAAAATTTAAAAGTCTATCAGATCCCCCACACTTTCACTCCCCTGTACAGCAATCGGAAACTGAATTCCCAAAACCAGTCTTGTAAGGTTCAAGAATTCCAGTTTCCCCAAGGATTAAAAACACGCGTGCATGCATCCGCGCGCGCACCCTACACAAAGTGATACCATCCAAGAGAGGACCAAATACAATAAACAGGATGAAATCCTTTGGAGAAAGGGTACGTTTTGTCCTAGCATTCTTTGAGAACTCACGAAAGAAAATCTGAACGCCCCTTAGCACGCAGCTTGGACACAAATCGCCACACATGACATTAAGCCAAATGTCATGTCTCGACTCCACGGGTGACCCACAGAAACAGCCCCCCCCATTCGCAGGCAGGCACCAGACCTGCCCAAACAATGGCAACACACTTCTCGAGAAATCGAGCCCTGAAAGCACACTTTACTAGGAAGCAAGTCTCGCTGAACTCAGCGGCATTTACTTCTGAGTAAACGCGATTAGGCTGGAGCTGCAAAAAGAAACTGCTGGCCGGGAGTGTGGCATCTCTCCCTCCCCACCCCTTGCTTTGCTTCTTGTTATGGAAGGAGGAAGAGAGTGGCAGAGTTAAGACAGTGAAGAGTGACAGGGAAAGGTGGGTGGCAGTCACATACCCTCCGAGGTCCTCTGCTTTCCTGTTGATTCACTGCTTGCTTAAGGTTAGTGACGTGGAGGACTGGGAGGGAGGGAGGGAGAGGGGGGTCACAGGCACAGTTGTATACATAACTCGCTGTAAACAATGTCTGGAGTGTGTTACACGCGAGAGCGCGCGCACGCCTATAAATAACCTCTGCCACGACATCCCAAACGGCTGCGCACTAAACCACACATGGAGATCTACACAGAACAGTCAGTTTTATTCCGCAGCAAAACACACACACAGACACACAAACCCCAGCCGTCGTCACGGATAAAGCGCAGACAGGTGCGCGCAGAGAAACGCACGCTTACGGTTGTAGGTACACGTTGGAAACACAGGCAGGCAGAAACCTGGGAGGAGCTTGGAAACCATTTCCTGATTTCGAAATCTCTTCCTGAACCCTCTTGTCACATCCAACTTTTCACATGCATTAGCCACAAATCCATCTTGGAAAAGATGAGGACATCTGCGAAAACTTATCCCCCCCCCCCCCAAAAAAAGTATACTTTGATAACAGCATACTAACTAACGGGTGGGTGGAGTGGAAACAAGCTTCCTACCTCGCAGCAAGTTGAATTGACCAGACTCCTCGTGGTGTCGGCTGAGCCGGGCTGCCGCTCTGGACGTTGCCTGGACGGGTTGCACGCGGGATTAGATCTCCATGTGGACGAGATCCAACTCTCGGTGATCCGATCCAGTTGCAACCAGCTGCCATTCGCAACCATAAAATTAAACCCACAGTCGCCAGATGGCAGCTGGTTACAACGGGATCGGATCACCGAGAGTTGGAGGAGCATGTGTCCAAGAGAGCGGAGGCCAAAGGGTGTGAGGTTGGTGGTGGTGGTGGGGGGTGAGCACAGGGGCAGGACAAAGGGGATCTCGTCCACACACACACACCCGACGGCGAACAGGGAGGGGGGTTAACCTTACCTGTTCCTGACCAGCAGGTCCCCGTCTCCCGGGAGCGGCACGGGCACGTCGCGGCGCAAGGCGACCGCTTCTCGGAAGTTTGCGCTCAGCTTGGTCACCACCAGCTTCTGCATGCCCGTGGGGATGGACGAGCCCTGGAAATCCACGAAGTGACGGGAGTAGGACATGTCCACGATGGGCCGGGAAGACGGGACGGGGCTCCCCGGAGAAGCCCGCCGCAGCCAGCACCGCCGAGCTCCCCAAGACCGCAGCCAGGCGCAGCTCCGGGCGCTCAAACCCATGCCTGGTCCCGCACGCCGCCCTTGCCTTCACCCCCCACCCCCTTCCTCGACTTTCTCAGCACCCCCCCTCCAAAAAAAAAAATTCTCCAGCCACCTCTCCCTGTCACTCAAACCTCCAGTTAAGCTGCGGGAGACCAGGCTCCGTGCATAGCGATTCGTGCATGCAAATAAACGCCTAATGTTGCAAGCTGCAGCCTGTCTGGAGTCCTCCCTTTCCAGCCCCTTCGACAACACGGAAGCGGCAGTCGCCGCAGAGGAGGGGGGGGGAACCCTCCAAAACAAACAAACAACAACAACCAAAAAAAAAAACACAACACCCTTGCAGCTGATCTTCTGTTACCGTCGCCAGCCTAAAAATAGGGGCCAGGCTCTCCCTTTCGCAAACCAGACAGCCCTGCCAAGTGGGAACCAACCCCCCCCCCAAAAAAAAACCAAACCGAACCGGGGTGTTTTGTGTCGCCTGTAACAAAAACGAGACGCGGACCCACACCGAGCCTATCCCGGTATCGAGGGACTGCTTGCACTCAGAAAAGAAAATCTTAAAAAAAAAAATATGGGGGGGGGAATGCATTTCTGTTTGATATTTTGGTGTAGGGGAGGGAGTGATCTGCATGCTAAGGAGGCGCCGAATCTACCGCCGCCTGCCCTCCTTCCAATTTATCAAAAGACACGGCCGATCCTTCCTAAATAGATATCTGCAAAAAGAAACCCCCGAATGCATTATTAGATCAATAAAGGGTCAGGCTCGTGGGGAGAACTTGCAGCTAACCGGGTAATGTTATTAGGACCTCCAGGAGCCGCTGGCTTGCCGAGCGAGGCCCCTCCCCTTCCGTGCGAAACGTTCACTTCCTCGTAAGGTGGTACAAATCAACCCAGAGCCTCTAGCGGAAACAGCGCTTGCATTGGGGGGGAAAAAAAAGGGGGATAAAAACAACAGCGATTTACGAAAGGATTTAAAGCATCTTTAAGGATCTGGATGCGCCTTTATGTGCGAGCTCCATAGAAAGACTGCAAAAAAAAAAAAAAGTGCTCATGCCCTTCTTGTCTGCAGCTACACACGAAAAGCACTTTGCAGCCTCATAGATTTTATGACCCAATATCACAAAAATGGACTGCTGAATCCATCGACTCCTTTTCCCTCCCCCACCCCACCTCCATAGTTGTGACATTAAATAATATTGCTATATATTTAGTTCAAACGTTTTATCCGCTCCCTCTCATCTGCAGGGTAGTGCTTTTAAACCAGCCCCTGCTCTGTTCAGAAAGACAGCATATTTGGGGGGGGGGGGGTGTCAGAACACTTTCCAAAAATCTCTGCTAATCTTTTTTCTTCTTCACGGTGTTGCTGGGTTCAGATGGAAACAAACAGGAAAAAGGCCTCCGATAGCATCAAAACAACTTATTTATAACTCCTCTATAATTAACTCCAGCTTTGTCATTTCGAGTCAGAAGTCTCTTTTCTTAGTTACGCAGCATTCCTAATAGAGATCGAAAAAACAATCCTGATTTAACAAGGGTGCTTTCTTTAAAAGGTTGGGAGATAACTCTGAAAAGCTTTAAAAAAGAGAATAAACTTCATATGTTCTCTTCCTGATCTGAATGTCAACCATCTGAGCAACTGATTCAGTAAAAATATGCATGATGCGACTCCCCCTCCCCCTTTAGCTAAAAGTTTGGGCCCTAAAAGAGAAACTTTGTAAAATTCTTACATTTGGGGTGTGAGTGGTGATTTGCTCGATGCCTACCCAAGACAAGAATGCTACGTTTCCTAGAACTTGGACTGTGCAGCACATTCAATTTTTTCCTATACTTTCAGCCTATACTGTGCAGCACATTCAATTTTATCCTATACTTTCAGCCTATACTGTGCAGCACATTCAATTTTATCCTATACTTTCAGCCTATACTGTGCAGCACATTCAATTTTATCCTATACTTTCAGCCTATACTGTGCAGCACATTCAATTTTATCCTATACTTTCAGCCTATACTGTGCAGCACATTCAATTTTCTCCTATACTTTTACCATAACAAATCACGATACTAATCCCCTGAAGAATCTTTTCACATCTTTATTAACACTGTGGTCCTGATTTTTTTAGTCTCGGAAAAACAAAAGACGAAGAAGAAAGGGGGAAAAAAATTAAGGAAAGCAATTAAAAAGATTGACAGGTATGGGTTTGTGTGAGACCTATTTGTAATTGTCAGGGTGACGTTGGCAAGAAGGAGGAGGAGTAAAAAAAAAA